>NC_138769.1:659646521-659887021 GCF_965119305.1 Pelophylax lessonae | reverse complement strand
GATGGGGCAGAGAGCATGTGTGTTGGAGCACAATGTGACAGCTGTAGCCATGATTGCACAGTCCACTGGTTGCTAGCAACTGATCCGGAGCGTGTATGCGTGCATGGAGGGGAGCGTGTATGCGTGCACCGAGGGGAGCGTGTATGTGTGCACAGAGGGGGGCGTGCATGTGTGCACAGAGGGAGGCGTGCATGTGTGCACAGAGGGGGGCGTGCATGCATGCCCCGAGGGGAGCGTGCATGCGTGCACCGAGGGGAGCGTGTATGTGTGCACAGAGGGGAGCGTGCATGCGTACACGGATTGGAGTGTGTATGCATGCACCGGGGGGAGCGTGATATGCGTTTACTGGGGGGGATCGTGCAAGCGTGCACGGAGGGGAGCGTGCATGCGTGCATGGAGTGGAGCGTGTATGCGTGCAACGAGGGGAGCGTGTATGCGCTCACAGAGAGGAGCGTGCATGCGTGCACGGAGGGGAGCGTGTATGCGTGCACCGAGGGGAGCATGTATGCGTGCACCGAGGGGAGCGTGTATGTGTGCACCGAGGTGAGCGTGTATGCGTGCACCGAGGGGAGCATGTATGCGTGCACCGAGGGGAGTGTGTATGTGTGCACCGAGGTGAGCGTGTATGCGTGCACCGAGGTGAGCGTGTATGCGTGCACCGAGGTGAGCGTGTATGTGTGCACAGAGGGAAGCGTGTATGTGTGCACAGAGGGAAGCGTGTATGTGTGCACAGTGCTGTATCTTGGCCTAGGCCAACAAGGCCCAGGCCTAGGGCAGCACTTTGCTGGGGGGCAGCAAAAAAGCTGATGGGGCTTCACTGATATGCTGCCCTGAGGCACTAATGGACTGCACTGATGGCCACTGATGAGGCAGGACTGATAATCTGCACTGATAAGGCAGCACTGATGGCCACTGATATGATGCACTGATAGGCTGCACTGGTGGCCACTGATGGGGCTGTACTGATGGCCACTGATAAGGCTGCACTGATGGGCAGTAATGAGGCTGCACTGATGAGCACTGATATAGCTGAACTTATGGGAACTGATAGACTGTGATTATGGTCTGTGGTTTACAGATGACAGAGTGGGTCATAAACATGAAAGGGTGTGGCCTTTACAGGAAGGGGTGGGTCATATTTAAATTAGGGGTGCCCAAGTTTAGTTAGGCCTAGGGCAGCACAAAACCTAAATACACCACTGTGTGTGCACGCAGGAGAGCGTGTTTGTGTGCATTGAAGGGAGTGCAGGTTGAAGTATAGGCTTCACCTGGGGCAGCTGCCCCTCCTGACCCACCTCTTGTCCTGGCCCTGATGAGGTGCAGTTGACAGTACAGGACCTGTTTTAAGAGCATGGAAAACAGTGCTTACTCTATAAACATATGCAGTTTTATTTCGGTACAAGAACTTGCAGTTAGATAACAGGTACAAACATCAGCAACAGATCAACAATGAAATGGTGATAATGCATTTTCCTGCTGATAGATGAACATCATCGGGGCCTTGGAGGTTTATTTTCCTTAAAGGTTGTGTTCATATAATGAGACAGTTTTTTTTTGTTTTTTGGGGGAGAGTTTTTTTGCCATGGAAGAGGGACACCTATGTTAACTACGTCAGTGATAAATATTCCATCAAGGTGTATGATTGACACCAAGATAGGCTTATCTCTCACTAACCATTGTACTTGGTGAGAATCTCGCCCATGTAAAGCCTTACAAATCTTTGCAGTAATTCTCAGAAGGTAAGTATCATATTAAATAAAGGTAACCTAGTCACCTACAAGCCAAACTAAATGATTGCCTTTCTGACTGAATTGTTGCACAAAGGCTATAAAGCGGTTGCTGTGTGAGATGTACTTTTCACATAAAGTTATTATTCACTCCTTGGGTTGATTTACTAAAGACAAATAGACTGTGCACTTTGCAGTTGCTCCAGAGCTTAGAAAATGTTAGTTAATGTTAGCAAACCTTCACTTTGCAAAAAGTACCCAATCACGTGCAAGGAAAATAAAAATAAAAAATGCATTTTAGCTTACACATGATTGGATGATGGAAGTCAGCAGAGCTTCTGCTCATTTACTAAGCTCTGGAGAAACTGCACTTTGCAGTCTTTATGTCTTTAGTAAATCAGCCCCTTGGTGTCAGTATCTTACACCCTCAAGGAACAAACAGGCCGAAGGAGATTTATTTAGAGTGGTGTAGTTGTTAGCACTTTCACCTAGCAGCAAGAGGGTCGCTGGTTCGAATCCCAACCACGGCACTACCTGCCTGGAGTTTGCATGTTCTCCCTGTGCCTGCGTGGGTTTCCTCCCACACTCCAAAGACATGCTGGTAGGTTAATTGGATCCTGTATAAAAAATTGTCCCTACTGTGTATGTATGTGAGTTAGGGACCTTAGATTGTAAGCTCCTTGAGGGTAGGGACTGATGTGAATGTACAATGTATATGTAAAAGCGCTGCGTAAATTGACAGCGCTATATAAGTACCATAAATAATAATAATAGATTGTAGGCAGTATATATATATAATAAATCAGCAGTCCTGGACATACAGTTGCCCACAGGCCATGTAAAAGAAATAATTATTCTGCCTTAAACTGTCTTCCCTTTTAAGCCTCATGCACACAAGGCGTTTTTACAGCTGCTTTTACCAGCATCAGATTTTTTTGCCTTTAGTAAATCAACCTCTATGTGTCCATGCACCCATAGGCTTTTAGGAGCTGTGTGTGGCAAGCTCCTATGTGTGGCAAGGTGTTTTCAAGCTGAAAAAAAACCCCAGAGCCAGCGTGTTCTGAAGACCAGCGTTACACATGTAAAAACGCCTGACGCGGCTAAACGTGGCTTACCGCTGGATACAGCGTTAAGCCGTGTCAAGCGTTTTTTTTTTTTTGACATGTCAAAATCAATGGTTCCCTATAAGAGCCATCTTTACTGATCTGACTTTCAGCCCATTGATTTGAATGGAAGTCGCATCCAAAGCAGATTATCATGATCCAACTTGTGGTGCGACTTGTGCTGTGTGTTTTTTTTTTAAAGTTTTGGTGTTGGTTTTTCCTTTTTAAGATCCATACCAGACTCAAAGGGTCTGGTATGGATCTGGGGGGGACCCCACACAGTTTTTTTTTTTTGGCGTGGGGTTCCCTTTCAAGATCCTCAGAGCACAAGTCGCAAAACAAATCGGATCATGATGATCTGACTTGGATGCGACTTCCATCAATGGGCTGAAAGTCAGATCAGTTAACCACTTGCCGACTGCCGCACGACTATTTACGTCGACAGTCAGCCCCTCACAGGCAGAGCGACGTAGGGCTACGTCGCTAGCCTGTAAGGGTGTGGGGAGCGAGTGCACGCCGCCGGAGGCTCCCGCTCGGTCACGGACCCCCCCGCGCGTGTGCCCGGCGGACCCGATGTCCGCCGGGCACTCGCGATCGTCCGTGACAGCGGGAGAAAGGCAGGCGGCTAGTGTAAACAAAGCCGCCTGTCAGTTCTCCCTGTGTAAGAATGATGATCAAACGGTTCTACTATGTAGGACCGTTGATCACTGTTCTTACACACACAGCCACAGCCAATCGCAGTTAGAAGCACGCCCCCAGGACACACTTAACCCTCCCTCTCCAATACAGTTAACTCCTTCACTGCCAGTGTCATTTTTACAGTAACAGTGCATAAATATATAGCACTGATTACTGTAGTAATGTCACTGGTAACCCCAAAAGTGTCAAAAATGTCAGTCAAGGGTCCGATCTGTCCGCCCCAATGTCGCAGTCCCGCAAAAAAAATTGCAGATCGCCACCATTACGCGTTAAAAAAAAACAACAAAAATGACAAAAATCTTTCCCTTTGTTAGTAAACGCAATAACTTTTGCGCAAACCAATCAAAATACGCTTTTTGCGTTTTTTTTTTTACCAAACATATGGTAAAAAAAAAAATTGGCCTAAAATGTTAAAAAATTTTGATTTTTACTTTTTTTTTAGGGGGAATTTCATGTAAAAAAAATGTGAAAAATATTGTTATTTTTGCAAAATTTACGCTCTTTTTTTGTTTATAGCGCATGATCGAAAAATCACACAGGTGATCAAATTCCACCAAAAGAAAGCTCTGTTTGTGGGAAAAAAAGGACGCCAAATTCGTTTAGGTACAGCGTTGCACGACCGCGCAATTGTCCGTTAAAATCACGCAGTGCCGAATCGCAAAATAGGCCCTGGTCAGGAAGGGGGTAAAATCACCCGGGGCTTAAGTGGTTAAGAAGGTCCTCATAGGGAACCATTGATTTTGACATGTCATGCGGCTTGTGCTCTGTAGTAATTGTATTTAGGAATGGAAAACAGAAGAGGCGGAATAACGCCAATAAAAAAGCTAGTAAAAGCACGTTTTTACAGCCGCTTTTTCCTGGCTTTGGTAGTGGCTTTGCTGCTCATTTTTTCTAACGCCCTGTGTGCATGAGGACTTACTGTAGGACCAATTGTTTGCATTTTTCATAAACGTGCTAAAATTTGCAATTTTAGCTTGAAAATTTACTTGAAACCCAAAGCAATATATATTTGCTGAACGCAGAGGACCTGTAGAAATAAAATGATGGCAATTGGTGTTTTTATATCACATATTTGTGGAACTGTTTAACAAATATGTATTTTTTTTTTTTGCTAAAAGTACTTAAATTAATTTTAGTGCACACAACTACAATACAGTTGACAATTAAAGATGAGACTGAATAGATTTAATACATACCAAAAATGTCAAGCCCAGAAATTGCATATGCTCGCAAAACAGTGGCAAGCTACAATACTCCAAATTATCAGTAGGAGATGTTTTAATACCCTTTGTAGTGGTGGCAGTAAAGAGTTACGGAGCAATTCCAGGCAATAGGTGAAAGCATACAGTGAGCTACTAATGCTATCAAATAAACACTGCAACTGTGCTAAATGTAGCGCTGCCCCCTTGAGGACTGCTGTATAACACACTTTCGGGTCCCCCTGCGTTACCGTTAGCAACTCAGGTATTCACAATTTGACACTTTACTTCTTGGTTCAGTCAATGATCAGTCCAGGGGTTTGTAGTTGTTTTTGGTATTTTATTTTAATTAGGGATGGGAGAAGGGAATAGTGGGATACTCCAGATTAACTATTCACAAGATATGAGGACTCCTGTCTGATGATGCAGCCAGGCTGCTGATTCCCCCTGCTACTAGGTGAATTTGGATTAAGAGTCGGTTCACACTGGGGCGACACGACTCTGTACTACTTCGGGGGCGACTTGTGCATTACCATGCACCACGACTTCGGAGCGACTTGCAGGGTCTTCACATAATGGAAGTCTATGCAAGTCGCTCCGAGGTCGCCCCGAAGTAGTACAGGACCCTTTTTCTAAGTCGGAGCGACTTGTGTCGCTCCTATTAGAACGGGTCCTGTAGCGGTCAATGGACCGTGAGGGAACGCGACTTGTCAGGCTGACAAGTCGCCTGACAAGTCGTGCTAGTGTGAACCGACTCTTTCTCTCGACACGACTCTCTCTCCAGAAGACTTGACAAACAAATTCTCTTCAGGATTCTCTCCTAGTACCCCCTTTCACTTGACACACTGACACTCGTCCTCTGACTATCCTACTCCGGGGTGTCTCCCCCACAGGTCAGGTCCCTTAACACGATCCCCTGTACTCACGATACTGTTTTTCGAGGGTCTCCAGTGTCTCTCCCCCTCTAGTCAGTTCTCCTGGACCTCTGAGTTCAGTTCCGTTCCTATGATCCCCAGGCCGACTGCCTGCGACCACGTGCCACCACTACATAAGAGAAACAAAAGGGGAGGAAAAAAGAGTTCTCCTCAAAAGAAGTCAACTAAGGACATCTGGTTGTATTAGTTCAAAAAAACTTTATTGAATTAGTGAAAATATCACTGTTTCCATATGAAAAAACGTGCCACCACTACATAGGAGGAGGCAGTTACCACCCTCCCTCCGGGACTCTGCTCACCAGCCAAAGACCCCGCAGCACATGTGCTCCTGGCTTTTATACAGTATCCCACAATGCACTGAGACAGCCTGTCTCTGCCAATCACCGGTACTGTATTAAAGCCTGTGCACCCATTGGTCAGGTTTCCTCCCACTGTCTAACATGCCTCCCTATTGGACCAGTGTGAAACACTATCTAGACCCAATGAATCACATACTGAGCACACTGAGCAGACCTCACTAACGGAAACCTGCTCTCTGGTAGGCAGAAAGCAATATAGACTTCCCTGCTTTTCATCTGATAGGCAGACAGAGTCAAAAACGATATTCTCTCACTAGCACCTACCTAGGAGGGTGCTACATAAAATAAGAAAGTATACTTTAATTTGCGTGTTCCTTATTCGACTGAACCCAGATATCATAGAATACCTAACAGGCTCAGCGGCAGTGGAAGAATTGTACTTACTGGAGTGCTGTGTAAACTGCTCTCTTTCTCCCCCTCTCTCTCTCTCTCTCTCTCTCTCTCTCTCTCTCTCTCTCTCTCTTTCTCTCTTTCTCTGTCTCTTTATCTCTATCTCCCTCTCCAGCGGGCTGTATAAAACAGAACTAACAGATTACAATACACCCACAAAGATATTGTTTTCTGGTAGCAACCTCAAAAATTCATAGTACATTTAATGACACGACAAACGTCATTACAAATTTTCAAAAGTTTGTTGCTTTACACATTTGATTTTGGAATGAATGGACATTACTGAAGGAAAACCACATTTATTGTTAGAAATATTTTTGTTTTGGGAAAAATGTTCCATCCTTTTTCTCAGAATTTTCTTGCCGCCCCAGTCCAAAAAAAAAAAATGTGATCCCCGCTAATGATTAAAACAGGGGTCTTCAAACTTTCCAAAGAAAGGGCCGGTTTACTGTCCTTCAGACTTTAGGGGTGCCAGACTGTGCCCAGGGGGAGTAAACAATGCCTAATAGAAGGAAGGAATTAGAAGGAATTAGGAGTAGAAGGAATTATGCCTCATCCTTTGTGTCAGTGGGAGGAATAATGCCCAATTTCTGTTGTGAGTGGAAGGAATTGTGCCCCATCGCTGGTGCCAGGGGCAGGAGTTATGCACCATCGTTGGTGTCAGTGGAAGGAATAGTGACCCATTGTTGGTGCCAGGGGCAGGAATAATGCCTCAAGGGCCAGATAAAGGCAAGCAAATGGCCACATACAGGTAGGTAGTTTGGAGACTACTGGGTTAGAACTTCAAACAAATGCTCTAAGATTAATATTTGTGAACAAATTCCCACTAGTGTATGGCCAGCTTTAGGAGTTTAAACATCACCGACCTTCCTGGTCTGCATGCTTGTTCCAAGAACAGATCTCAGAAAATATTGAAGCCAGGGACAGCCAAGAAACTAGCGTTTTCATTCCTGTCTTAAAGTTCTCTTTTAGAAATACAAAACTGTAATTCAAAGAAAGTTATTATGGAATATATATTAAGTTATTTTGGCTTGTATGTGATACTGATTTTCCAATTTATCTAGAAGTGTTGTACATGCTTCCTCAGCTGTTGCCACTTATAATGAATACGCTGTTCTCATTACAGGCTCCGTGTGAGGGCGTGAGAGGGCACCCAGCAGGCATGAGTTACACAGCGAACATTCTCCCCCACCACGCAGTACGTGGTGCATTTGAAGACTTCACATGCTGAGACCACATACTGAAACAGCCGAGAGAGCAAAATCATCTTCGGGAGGAAACAAGACTGAATGAGAAGCGGAGATGAGAGCACAAGAGCCTGGGCGAAAATCTACATAACCAAAAACTGGCATCATCCCAATTCAAAGACAAAAATATTGTAAAGAGAACTTAAACCTGCCCCAGGAGTATGAAGGGGAGAGTATAGCTTGATACACAGCAGTCCACTTTGCTCCATATTGGCCTGAAGGACAGGAATCACTTTCATGACTCGAAGAATGGACACACTAAGTTTATTCATGACTTGAAGAATGGGCACACTAAGTAATACTCAAGCCTTGTACTATTTATCAGAATCCAATCAGCAATTGTCATACCTATAAACAAGTTCTTGATTACATTGATCCCTAAATCAGACACTCATTAGGGTGAAATAACAGGATACTGTAGTCCAAGTACAATGATTTAAAGTTACCCAAAAGAGTCATAAGACTTCTATATAAAATAGAAAAAAATGGAGTTTCGCCAAAACATTTATTCATTCAAAAACTGTTATAATAGGAGCCTTGTAAGCAGAGTTTTACCCCAACATGAAGAAGTGTTTCAAAGTGCCGGGCAAAGCTATAACTACGAACCTGGAACTGACGCACTGGGTGGGGGGGGGACAAGGGGAACATTTCTACTCCTGGGTCAACTAAAACAAATATAGTTAAACTATATCAGTCTACAGTTTGCATTCTTCCTTAATAGGGTTCTCAAAGCTGTACAAGTTTTTAAAAAAAGAAGTCGAATGTAAGGAAAGCATTCCCTTTTTTTAATCTCACCCAACTATATTAACATGATCACAGTGTTTTGAGACAAGTGACATCCCTAGTTAATCTGAAAAGCGGAAGAAAGAAATCAAAACGCATAGTTACAAGTTTCTTTCATTATCTGATAATTGCAGTGAAATATAAATAGCCCCAAAGTGGCGATTTTAGACGGTACGGTAATAAGGTAAGTTCATAACAAAAAGAAAGTATGCAAGAAAATAAATCCTTTTAGTGCAGCTAATGCAATATATATATATATATATATATATATATATATATATATATATATATATATTATATTCTATATATAGATATATATATAGATATAGATAGATATAGATACATGAAAGAGAGGAAATGCAGCTCTATTGATGTAAGAAATCAAAATTTGATGAGCACTGAGTTATTTTATGATAAAAGAATCTTTCATCCCCCAGATGGTGCACTTGCATTAATGAAATGTATATATATAACACAGCACCTCTCTTCCGCTTATTGATATTAATGTATTGTTCCTGTCAGTGCATTTGATATGTATATGACCTCTGTCATCTTCTGTTGATGCTAAGTGAAGAAGTCTACAGTTTGACCTCTTTAATTCCATCAGCCTTTTCCTATTAAAGAAGAAGGAAAATACATATACATTTCGGGAATATTATCCCGTTACTCCCTTTGTGAAATACAATTTTCTAGTATTATCAGTTCACGAGGTTTGCTTGCCAAGCATAAAGCGTCGGAATGTACCGCTTTCTGATATAAAGAGATAACACAGATAAGTTATCTTTTTAGTTCTCATTATTTGCTCTTTGTATGATGAGAAAAAGTCACTGCCTTTTGTTGTATGTGGCTGCACTATATGTGCAGGATATGTTCTACTCAACATTAGGTTTATGTTCTCTAGGTAATGTAAGAAAATTGTGATTTTTCGAATTTAATATTACTATTCTGCTAGCCTATTGGCTTATGTCAATGCCTCTTACACTAGAAATTTTAATTTTTTATGACTGTCAAGGCTGTATGGGATTTTCGCACTCTCTTGTTTTGCTCTCAATTTCCGGTAGTTGCAAAATATATATTTTTCTATAAGGCCCCTGATCTGAGAAGCTCACCCTTCACAGAACTTGGTCATCAAAGTCAGTTCTCTGTAGGTGTGAGCTGTCAGCTCAGGGAGTTTCTAGATTATAACACATCACAGGTTGAATGACTGGAGTTAAGAAGTGTTGTTAAGTTTCTGAGAAATCATTCCAGTTCTAAGTTGAAGGACTGAGTTGAAGCTTTGCATGGTGGCCTTTGAGCCTGACCTCGGGGTGCTACAAAGAAGTATTACTTCAGTACTTTAAAAGACTCTTAAAAGATAGGAGGCTACATAACCTTCTATATGTTTACTATCCATGGTCACATTGATTGTACTATGAGAAGTCAGTGTGTATCCATGTGGGAGTCCAGACATTATGGAACCCAGAAAGATGAACTATGACCTTTGAAGGACTGATCACTGTGACCATAATGTGAAGAGGCACTGACCACGCTAGAGATATGAAAAGCGGGTCAGCTGCTGAAATCTTTGACTGCTGGAGTTCAGTGGACTCAGAAATGATTATCCAGAACCCTGGGACTTCTCTTGTGGCCAGGAACCTTCAGTTTGCCTTTCTTTCTACCATTGTCATCATTGGTACCTCCTCACCCCATAGAAAATAAGAAACCAAACAATCCTCATAGATACACATATGCGCATATTGTTCATATATCCGATTGATGAGTATTTCCATAATGAAATGACTGTGGGTAGGAATAACAATTCTCTAATGTCAAAGAAATCTGTGGCTTGCCATGGAAGCAACAGTCTTGTCAAGAATCAACAGCTAGAGAGCCCCAGATTACCTCTGCTTGGTATGGTGCAATGACTATGGTCTGGTTTAAAATATGTCATGCCTTTGAGTGTCATATACTGAGGATAAATGCCACATAACGGTTTCAGAATATCTCAGATTGGGTGAGATGGGCTAACCAAGGGAGCTCCAGGCATGATAGGTTAACATGTAGTAAATGTTCAGTGCATTTTTCTTACCCACATACAGCTACAGTATACCACGCAAAATTAAAAAATGTCATTCTAATATTACTTATTCTCAAGTATATTTGTTATATTGGAGATCTACTAAAACTGGTGCACACAGAATCTGGTGCAGCTGTACATAGTAACCAATCAGCTTCTAATTTCAGCTTAGAAGAAAAGGAACAGCAGGGCGCTGAGCTCAGTATTAATTAAAAAAAAAACACTTTATTAAAATAAGCAGAACACTTACATTGAAGTTAGCATGAACTAGCATGGATAGGGAACACCTGAAACCAAGCAGCTGTGATCAGTGTGAGGCTGTAGCTGCCTCATGCTGATCACAGCTGCTTGGTCTAAGGTGTTCCTGTATCCATGCTGTTTCATGCTTACTTTAATGTAAGTGTGTTGCTTATTTTAATAAAGTGTTTTTATATTTGATAGTGACCTGAGCGTCCTGCTGTTCATCTTCTTCTACATTGAGGTGATCCTACCCAGATCTTCTGCGGGAGCTGCAGAAGTTCCAGTCTCGGTCCCTTCTCCTGCTCATCCATTCAGTTGCCTCATGCCTTCCTCTACTCTGTTGATGGTCTACAAATACAATGGACCAAGTGAATCTGCACTTCTCCTAGGAGTGTCGTATGTACTGTGTATTTAGACCCTCTTTGGATTTGCTACTCTAATTTCAGCTTGTTCAATTAAGCTTTGACATTAAAACTGTAAGCTGATTGGTTACTATGCACAGCTGCACCAGATTCTAAAGACAGTGACAATGGGATTAGAATATACTTTTTCTTAAACAATCTTTGTCACTGGGTTACTAAAAATCGTCATATGCATTCAGATGCAATCCAAAGAGTGCTAAAGTGATAAGATGGCGAGTGGCACTACCTTGTAAATCAAATGCAGGTTGTGATCACAGCACATCAAGTTGCACTTTGTGAGCATATTTATTTTCCACATGAAGATAAAGTTTTGGCACAGCTCTATGGACCCCTTATTCACTGCTGCCCGATGGACACCTTCGTTAGTGATGCCTGATGACACTGTATCTTCATGTCACAAGTTAATACGCTCACATTACTGTGCTTGTGATTACATACCTGCATAAGAGTTAATTTAATGTTACAAAAGCAGGAGCTGCCAAGACAGAGGGTTAGTTTTCCCGATGCCTGTTTTTATGATCTTCGCTCTTTTCAAATACTTTGGCCACCTGAAAAGTCTTCACATTCAAAACTTCTGAGAATGTTGGGTGCCTGCATTCCCCAACCCACACTGTGGTTCTTTCCGCTGACCTCTACATCCCATTACTACATGTGACCTATAGTAATGCAGGGTCCAGCACAAGAATACCAGGTATCCGACACACCCAGAAATGTGTTGAAATTGAAGAGGCCATTGCTCTGCATATAAACCTTAGTTTATTTCATTCCCCAGTGTTACTGTCACTATTTTACATTTTTGGGATATGAGGGATATCATATCTCATATCAAGGAGCACATATTTTTGGGATATAAGGATGGAAAAGAGGTAATTTAACCTTTCTAGAAGGGAAAGAGAAGGAGGCATGCACCTACAATCTAAAAGTACACCCTTATGATACAGACCCCTCTCCTTACCAGCCGGCCCAGAGGGTACAAAATTGTTTTTAAAGATATTGATGCTCATACAGTACACAGGGTATCTAAAATGTAGTCCTCACAAAGCCCCAGAAAAGCAATCTATTGTATATACAGCATGTTCTTTTAAATATGGTTTGTTAAAGGCAAGAGACACCATCTGTGATTGATTTTTTTCATGTCTGTTTTCACAGACCCTTCCCCCCATGTTATGGTACATTCTACATTTGTTCCATAGCGGAAGACTAAAATGAGAAGAGTGATAGAGCGTGATATCTGGATCACCTAATTAAATCTGTGTCATCTGTGGCCTTTTCTTAAATTCACCCATTGTATATTTTCTGGTCTACCATTACAATGGCACTCTGCGATATTACTATGGTGTAGCACACTTACAAGCTTATTCAATGTGGCAGTGCAAAAGCAGTTCAGTCCACTATGTAATATCAACTAATTAAATTTTATTCCATAACTAATAGACAATAATTACAATTAACTCAACTCTGATTGATTGATTTCAATGTATTCTCCCTCTCTAGTGCTAAGTCTATCTACCTCCTTTGCAAACAATAAATAAATATAGTGGTAGTTTAGTGCCTGAACTGCTTTCCCTGTATCTACAAGAAGGGGTTTTCAGTTGTGGACCATAAGGGGGTGCCCTTAAAATGGGAGTCTTGCCTATAGGTGGATTACCACACTCCGAAAACATACTCCTATATTGTAATAAATCCATGAAACAATACAACACAGCAGAAGAGATGAGACATTACAATGAGTTTCACCCTACAAAGTGCAAAATCATAGGTTGCTAATCTCATTTCTCCTGCCGTGCTATATTCTTCTATAAATTTACTACAAAAAAGGGTCATTTGTTTGGAGTGCATCCATACATTTATGTTCTTTTGACGCCTCAGTGACAAGCTGGACCGCCACCCATTTTATAGAGTATGTGGACTGACCTGGAGTGGTATACATTTTTGGGAAAGAGTCTTACCTACCGTATGGTAAGAAAACCTTCTGGAAAAAGGGTACATTTCATAACAAATTCTGGCTGAGAACTGGTCAATTTCTGTTAAATCAGGATTTATTTCTAAAGAAGTATATTTTTCACATGTGATAATTATTCATAACACACAACAGCAAATATTTTATCATTTTTTTGGGGCATTTTCAAAATTTGTACTTTCATAAGACATAGAAAAGGGTTGGTTTTGAGCTATCCTTATGCCTAATGATCCCTTAATAGGCTGATTTGACCCATATCAGTGACAGTGACCCATATCAAACTAATTAAAGTTAGATCACTAAAAGATACATTTTCATTGGCTGTTTGTGGTCACTGTCTGTGTAAGGACAGAAAAATGGTAAAGGCTTGTTTTCTCTACCTCTCCCAATGCTGATACAAGGAGGATAGTATTATCTGGACACTGAACTCGAAGATCACATTATACAGTAGAACAACACTACCCAGACAATAGGCAGTGAATCACCTACAAATGGACACCCCAGACATATACATGTGTATCATCCAATGTAATCACACAGAAATACTAAATTTAAAAAAAAAAAATTCTGGAAATACTGTGTAAATGTGAATACGTATGTGTATATGCATGTGCGAGTGTGCTACTTGGGGTAATTTAAAGAGGAGTCTGTTTTTAGTTTATTATTTTATAATTCTTTTTTTATATTTTTCCATCACCTATAAATATATGAATAGATAAAATCAGTGTATATGTATATATATGTATAAAATTCAGTGTATATAATCTTGGGATGGGTTTAAGGGCGCTGTTCCGTGTTTTCCTGTGAAGAATATTATAACTACACAGGTATATGTACATTACATACAGAGCACAAAATGGCGAAGTAATGTATACTCCTCAGAAATGATATAAAGAGCAATATTAATATGGAAAAAGCGTTGGAGTTTTGTTTGTGTTTCTTAAAAAAAAAAAAGTGGAACTACAACTACTTGTGCGTCTGCTGGGCGTTATTCAATCTGGAAATGGGGTAGAAGCTCTTGGGCCTTTTGCAGTGGGTAGCACTGGGGAGAAGATGAGTATTGTAGTGAAATCTCATTTATTTTTTGGGGTTTAAAGTGTTATTAAACCCAGATCATGCATTCACTAAATCTGGTCTCCTACAGTACACAGAACATGGAAATTCAACTATTTTAGTCAATATAAACTGATAAATACCTTTTCCCATCAGCAGTATATAGCAATTAGAGCAATCTTGTGACTTGTATCAGTGAGTGCTGATAGTTTGTAGGAGAAGTTTTCATTTCTCCCACGATTATCCTATCAGGCTTCGAGACCCTTAATTCTCTGTCTGAACATGTCTGGACAGTGCTGATTGGCCCTGTGCTGATCACATGTACACTCCCAAGAAAAAAAAATCATCCATCAATCAACATGTGACATCCCACCCGCTGTGTTCTTTTTTAGTTACTGGGCATGGAGGAGGGAGGGAGGGAGGGACTGGGTTGTCATTTAGGATCTGTATACACGCCCACATGTGTGATGTCAATACCATGTGACCTGAATAGCTCAGCTAAAACCAGAAAGTGTTCTCTCTGAGCATTAGAGATCAAACTGTGCAGCTGAACAACACTTACTGTGCTTATCTGGACTTGTCCAGAGTGAACTTGCAGGAGGGGGAGGATCTGTGCATACAGGATCACACAAACGTTTTACACAATGCAAAGGATTAATCACTTAAAGGGTAACTCCACTTTCGTGGGGAAAAAAATCAGCAAATAAAGAAAAAGCAATACAGCGTATACAATTGTGACACAAATCACATTGTAATTGAATTTTATTAAAAATGACCTTACTGTGCTTATCCGGACCTGTCCAGAGTGAACTTGCAGGAGGGGGAGGATCTGTGCATACAGGATCACACAAACTTTTTACACAATGCAAAGGATTAATCACTTGGGTAACTCCACTTTCATGGGGAAAAAGTCAGCAAATAAAGAAAAAAAAACAATACAGCGTATACAATTGCGATACAAATCATATAGAATGTTAATAAAAATGACCTTTCCTTTTCAATCTGCAGCTGTTGTAATGTTGTAATGCAATATGGCTACCCGGAGCTGTTCTGTACACAGAATGTGTACTGACCACACCCCAGAGACATCATTTCCTGCTTATGTGATTGGTTCACCAATTTTCCCAGAAGTCTGTCTAAGATATAAGTCAGATTTCTGGCATCCCCTGCAACAAAAATGTCATTTTTGGTGAGATACTCCCAATAGGAACACGTCTAAAGGAATGCAGGACCAGCAGATTTCCTCATTAGAGCCCTGCAGGTGCCACAGCTGATAGATAATTATGAAACCACTCCCATTTGACTCACTCAGCACAGAAGCACAGAGGAATAAACAATGATTTCTTCAGAATACCAAAAGGTAGGAATCTGCAGCAAAGTTTGTTAAAATCCTTGCAATGTACAGAGATTATCCAGAGGAGACAGTGGCGGAGCCAGAGGGTTAGCTGGGGTGGCAATTGACACCCCAGAAGAAGCCCTTGCCACCCCTGTTGCCACCCCAATCCTGGGCGGGTGACCGGGTGCATGACAGGGCAGCGGGAGAATCACAGGGGTTCGCCGTACGGCTGGGAGCTCCGGAGGGAGGCGGATGGAGAGCAGGGAAGACTGGACTCCTGCTACTTACACAGCCAGTGGTGTCGGCGGGGGGGGGGGGTGGCTGAACGGAGCTTCAGCCCCGAGTGTGCCCCCAAAAAGCCCCAGGTCTCGTGTGGATCGTTAACCTCCTTCCTTCCTTCGGCTCTCAGCTGCAGCGCTGCAGCCAGAAGAAGACGGAGGGGGGTGGAGGCGGAGACAATGCTAGGCGGCAAGGAGAGGAATTTGAAATCCTCCTCCTCTCGTCATGACAGCAGAAGAGGTTCTCGGAGCGGAGGAGGATTTCAAATTCCTCTCCTTGCCGCCTAGCATTGGCTCCGCCTCCACCCCCTCCGTCTTCTTCTGGCTGCAGCGCTGCTCTGAGAGCCGAAGGAAGAAGAATGTGAGTGCCCGAGGGGGGGAGAAGAATGTGAGAGCCCGAGGGGGGGGAGAAGAATGTGAGAGCCCGAGGGGGGGGGAAGAATGTGAGTGCCCGAGGGGTGGGGGGGTGGAAGAAGAATGTGAGTGCCCGAGGGGGGGGAGAAGAATGTGAGAGCCCGAGGGGGGGAGAAGAATGTGATTCCCCGAGGGGTGGGGGGGTGGAAGAAGAATGTGAGTGCCCGAGGGGGGGGGGGAGAAGAATGTGAGTGCCGGGGGGGAAGAAGAATGTGAGTGCCACTGCCCGAGGGGGGGGGGTGGAAGAAGAATGTGAGTGCCCGAGGGGGGGGAGAAGAATGTGAGTGCCCGAGGGGGGGGGGAGAAGAATGTGAGTGCCACTGCCCGAGGGGGGGGTGGAAGAAGAATGTGAGTGCCACTGCCCGAGGGGGGGTGGAAGAAGAATGTGAGTGCCCGAGGGGGGGGGAGAAGAATGTGTGTGCCCGAGGGGGGGGAAGAAGAATGTGAGTGCCACTGCCCGAGGGGGGGTGGAAGAAGAATGTGAGTGCCCGAGGGGGGGGGGAGAATGTGAGCGCCCGAGGGGGGGGAAGAAGAATGTGAGTGCCCGATCGGGGGGGAAGAAGAATGTGAGTGTCTGAGGGGGGGGGGAGAAGAATGTGAGTGCCACTGCCCGAGGGGGGGGGGGTGGAAGAAGAATGTGAGTGCCCGAGGGGGGGGGAGAAGAATGTGAGTGCCCGAGGAGGGGGGAAAGAAGAATGTGAGTGCCCGAGGGGGGGGAGGGAGGACAAACCCCTTGCCATTTGCCACAAGACAAACCCCTTGCCATTAGCCGAGGAGGAGGCAGAAGGACTCGTGGAGACGCGCCGCCGGTCACCGGGACTGAGAAGAAGCCGCCCGCTGCCGCTCCAGGTAGGTAAGGGGGCACGCACGCTGATCTCTGCATTGGGGGCATGTACGCTGGTCACTGCATTGGGGGCATGTACGCTGGTCACTGCATTGGGGGCATGTATGCTGGTCTCTGCATTGGGGGCATGTATGCTGGTCACTGCATTGAAGGGGGCATATACGCTGATCTCTGCATTGAAGGGGGCATGTACACTGGTCATTGCATTGAAGGGGGCATGTATGCTGGTCACTGCATTGAAGGGGGCATGTACGCTGGTCACTGCATTGAAGGGGGCATGTACGCCGATCTCTGCATTGAAGGGGGCATGCACGCTGGTCACTGCATTGAAGGTGGCATGTACGCTGGTCACTGCATTGAAGGGGGCATGTACGCTGATCTCTGCATTGAAGGGGGCATGCACGCTGGTCACTGCATTGAAGGGGGCATGTACGCTGGTCACTGCATTGAAGGGGGCATATACGCTGATCTCTGCATTGAAGGGGGCGTGTATGCTGGTCACTGCATTGAAGGGGGCATGTACGCTGGTCACTGCATTGAAGGGGGCATATACGCTGATCTCTGCATTGAAGGGGGCATGTATGCTGATCTCTGCATTGAAGGGGGCATGTACGCTGATCTCTGCATTGAAGGGGGCATGTAAGCTGGTCTGCATTGAAGGGGGCATGTACGCTGGTCTCTGCATTGAAGGGGGCATATACGCTGATCTCTGCATTGAAGGGGGCATGCACGCTGGTCACTGCATTGAAGGGGGCATGTACGCTGGTCACTGCATTGAAGGGGGCATATACGCTGATCTCTGCATTGAAGGGGGCATGTATGCTGATCTCTGCATTGAAGGGGGCATGTACGCTGATCTCTGCATTGAAGGGGGCATGTACGCTGGTCTCTGCATTGAAGGGGGCATGTACGCTGGTCTCTGCATTGAAGGGGGCATATACGCTGATCTCTGCATTGAAGGGGGCATGTACGCTGGTCATTGCATTGAAAGGGGGCATGCTGGTCTCTCTGCATTGAAAGGGGGCACACTATACCTTAATTACTGAAGGCCCCTTTCACACTTTTGCGACCTCAAAGTCACGCAATTTTTTACAGCATTTTTTGCCGCAAAGCAACGCCTATTACATTTTTCTGTTTGCGCCCCCTCCCCAAAAAATTGTGAGCACCAGCCGCCACTGTCCCCAATATACCTAGAATAATGTGCACATATTAATCTGCAAGTGTTCACAGATATGTATAGGTCAGAGTGTTTAACTGACAAAGAATGATGTGCCATAGAACTGCTGATGTTGATGTATTTTTCTTCTCTGTATCTAATAAATGCATACTTTACACCCCCCCCCTTTCCAGTACCCCCCAGAGCTCTTCATGCCCCCCCCCCACCAGTGCTCTTTAGTCCCCCCTCCCCAGGGCTCTTCAGCTCCCCACAGTGCTTTACAGCTCCCCCCTATTTTCATAAATTTAGGCTAATATGTATTCTGCCACATATTTTTTGTAAAAGTGTATTTTGATTGGTTTGCAAAAAAGTTATTACATCTACAAACTATGGAACGTTTTATTTTTTAATTGTTTTTACTAGTAATGGCAGTGATCAGCGATTATTAGAGGGACTGCGACATTGCGGTGGACAAATCTGACACTAAATGACACTTTATATATTGACCCCCCAAAATAATACCTTGCCACCCCTTTGCCACCCCTGTTTTAAAAGTCTAGCTCCGCCACTGAGAGGAGAATGTTTTTTTTTTTTTCAACAAAAGTGGAGTTACACTTTAAGTTACACAGTGAGTATAACAAGCATGCTATTCTGCATCTATAGGCAGATTTTACTGTTGTGGGTTTGGTAACACTTTAAAGGAATAAAATAAATAAATAAAATCTTTGGAAGCTGGAGTTGGGCTTTAATACACTAAAAATACCCATTAGTTGCTCTTCAAAAAACTAAATCATTATATTATTCAACATTGATTGTTTACAAATGTATTTTAAATTAAAAAAGAATAGCGCGCAAATGCAAAAGAAATTACTACCAAATCTGAAGAGAGTCCATAAATAAAAATGGGGGTTTGGTCCCACCATATGGCCATATTGTGCTCAAGCCCACTACTGCGTCAAAGTACCCCATTATCAGTGGGTCCTACACTATCCATGAAAAAGAGATGAATCCAGCCTAACCCTTGGAGATAATACTCCTTGCTGGGAAGGATGTGCAAATGCACTACAGGGGACTCCTCCTATATCCACTTGATGGTGGACACTGATTGAGTACAGGTGTGTGTGGGGGGTGGGGATTTACCTGTGCATTTGGGGTGCACTCAGAATCAGAATAAATAACATCACACATACTTTGTGGTGCTCACATCACATGTTAGTGCACAACATAAACGTATTAATGTGCACACCATTGCGTGTGCATAGGTGCCCAAAGCCCTCTCCAAAACTGAAAACCTCTAGTCCTCATACCATTGTATATAAGCAGGCAACTTATTATTATAATAATATGTCCCACTACTTATGGGATAAGAAGATTGGGGATCCTTATAAACCATTACCTGTTGGGAGTCATGCATGAAAAAATACATATTTTTTTACATTATTTTACCTCCTCATTATGCTTGTGGCATCTTTTATTTGCAGTATCAATGGTAAGAAATGTGCGATCTCTTGCTTGGTCTCTTCCATACAGGGTGAATATAAATCGATGATTTTTTTTTTTTAAATAATCAAAAAAATTGGATTTCTTTTATTTTTATCAAACGTATTTAATAAAAATCTCTTGCAGTAAAGATCTATCTAAAGATAGTTTTCTATTTAGGATATATTAATAATTTAGTTTATTCAGTATGAAATGGAGCTTAGTTGTAGCATGTAGCATGAGGCTGTATATTCTGCAATATTTACATTTTTGGTAAACTCATTCAATGAATCCAAGCTCTGCAACTGCATTGACGTAGTCACCCAATTTTACACTAACTACCAGCAAGATTGAGTCCTTACATTTAACGAGCACCTGTCATTTTAGATCCATCATGGCAGGGCCTGTTAGCGGGCATCCACTCGTCTGCTGCCGCCACATCCCTCACTTTGTTGTGTCACTGCCGCAGCTACCCCAATAAAATGAATAGGACTGTCGGTGAGTCAACAGCGGGTCAGAGGAGGAGCCGCTGCGGGACAGAGATAACAGGTGCTCTTTAAAAATTATAATTTAAATCAAGTTGATTTAAATCATGCCTTTTTACTAGTCATTTAAATCGTGATTTATATCAACTTGATTTAAATCAAATCCACTCTGCTTCCATACATCCAATTATTAACAAAACCAGCATGTATGCGGTGAATTATTATAAATCTCACTTGTGATGTAAAGATAGGAGCATGCCATGAACAAGATCCCTTTCCTAAACTTGCAATGCAAAAAAGGGCATGACCACAGGTAGGAGAAGCATGACCAATAGGCATAGAAGGTAGAGAAAGAGCTACAGTATCTCTGCTTACTTATATTGGTTCCCTCACCTTTACCCCTCCACAAATAGAAGCAGAGATGAACAAATCTTGAAAACCTTTTTTCAGTCTGTGATTGATAAAAGTGAACCAGCATGAAAGCAGTTTTAATTAAATAACTCCAGCAAGGACTGAGGCTCAGTTCAAATATATGCGAATTGGATACATTTTGAGACGCATCCGATTTGCATGACGTGTGAATTAAACCGGCTTTCTATGGAGCCAGTTTACATATGTGTGGTGAAGCAGCAGTGCAAATTCAAATTTGAAAAGAGTTTTGTGCATTTTTGAGCACTACAGTGCGGTTGAGATGCAAATTCTAGGCTATTGCCTTCTACTGGAAGGCTTCTGAATCGCACATCGGATCAGTTTTAAACACAAATTCAAACCGGAAAAAAAAACAGCATCCTCAATCCATAACAGTCCTTTTTGGGTCTGGTACGGATTTTGAGAGGAACCCCACGCCAAAATGTAAAAAAAAATGTTGTGGGGTCCCCCCCAAAATGTATACCAGACCCTTATTTGAGCATGCTGCCTAGCAGGCCAGGAAAGGGGGGGTGACGAGCGAGCACCCCCCCATCTGAACTATACCAGGCCACATGGGGGTTGCTTTGAGGCAGGGGGGTTCTGCCCCCCCACCCCAAAGCACCTTGTCCCCATGTTGTTGGAAACAAGGGCCTCTTCCCCACAACCCTGGGCTGTGGTTGTGGGGTCTGTGGGCAGGGGGCTTATTGGAATTTGGGGCCCCCAGATCTTAGCCCTCCCACTATGTAAATAAGTAGGGGGTACACTGTACCCCTCCTTATTCACTAATAAAAGTGTCAAACATAAATAAAAACACAGACACATTTTTTGACAATTCTTTTATTAAAAATAAAAAAACAATGTCCCCCGATGTAAATCCATCGTCCATTGTGTCGCCCGCCACCACCGCCAGACCCAAAAAAAGAAAAAGAAAAAAAAGGCTCCGCCTGCTACCAAGGCTACCACCAACTGCCTGTTCTGCCATGTGACAGTTCTTAAACAGGTAAGGGGCAGGGCTACCTGGCGACCTCACCTCACCTGGTGGTACCCCCGTGACGTCCCCAACTGGGCCGCCGACATCACAAAGGGGTAGAGCCACAAGGTGACGTCGCTGTGTGGCCCGTCCCTTACCTATTAAAGAACTGTCACACGGCAGAGCAGGCAGTCAGCAGTAGCCTTCGTCACGAGCAGAGCTTTTTTTTTCGGGTTTGGTAGTGGCAGGTGGACATTTATTTTTAATAAAGGAATTGTCAAAAACTGTGTCTGTGTTTTTATCTCTTTTTGACACTTCTTATTACAATGTACCCCATACTCATTCCAATAAGCCCCCTGCCTGCAGACCTCCACAAACATAGCCCAGACTTGTGGGGAAGAGGCCCCCCTGCCCTAAACATTGGGGGGGTGCTTTGGGGCAGCCTGGTATGGTTCAGGAGGGGGGTCGGCTCGCTTGCCCCGCCCCCTTTCCCTGGCCTGCCAGGCTGTATGCACAGATAAGGGTCTGGTGTGGATTTTGGCATTTTGTTTTACATTTTGGTGTGGGGGGGGATCCCCTCACAATTCATACCAGACCTAGGGGTCTGGTAGAGATTTGGGGGGTCTCCCGGCTGTTTTTTTCAAGATTTTCTATTGCTGGAAATGTTTCTTTTTACAATCAGCTGTCAGCAGGTAACCCCCGCTGACAGCTGATGAGTCGCCTGTTGTTAAGGACGCAGCGGTTGGCTTCCTGGCCCACTCCTTAACAACCAGCTAGTGTATGTGAACCCAGCCTGATAGTCCAGCTTTTGGTAGATATTGGTTAAATTATTTTCTAAATTATTGGAGCTTTTAGGTAGATAGGTGGTGAGATAAGTGGCGGTGAGATCTCTGCTCTGGATTTTTCATTCATCTATTATAGCTAAGTAAAAAAAGTGAACTCCAGGCAATTATTAAAGACAAAAAGTATTGCAGCTCTATAATCAAGCACTGGTATTCACAAACCCAGAAGTGTTTAATATCTGCAGCGTTCAGTAATTTGTAGCAGTGAAGTTTGATGATCCAGGTTGTCAGAAAGGTAGGCAGCATCTTTTACAAAATGTCCTTCGTGTAGTTTGCAGCCGGTAGTAACAGGGTCCTTTTAATACATTGGTAAATGTACTTTCTACTGCAGGCATGGTAAATATCTGAATTTAACCCCTGTACCACAGATCTCAAACAGGCAGAGGGAGAAGCAGCACAAGAAGCCAGTAAGTTATGTTGCAGTACACATGTTCTCAGAAACATGCTGATAGGAAGAGAAAAGAGAGCGATGAGTCTGCTGCTTCTTCTTTTACTTTCCAGTCACAGGCAAAGAGAAGGACCTGACCTGTAAGTGTTACTGAAAGGGTTAGTTCACCTTTTTAGAAAGAGATTAAAAGGTGAACTAACTCTTTACAACAATTATGTTTTCATAACCAGTGATGGTAGTAACTGCGTTTAAGTAAACGGCGTTATTTAAGGCAGCTACTTTTGAGGGTAACGAGTAATCTAACTGATTACCCGTTCCCTCCCTGTAACGCCGTTACCGCTACTTTCGGCTGCGTTACCGCAATTACATCTACCGCCACTAGATGGCAGTAGATGTAATTGTAATTCCCCCTCTCCTCTATGTCTGCTGTCTGCGGTACAGGAAAGAGAAGAGGAGGAGACTCAGACAAGACACGAGAGACTGTGAGAGAGGCCGAGAGCACAGAGCGCCAGGCCCAGGAAGAGGATGGAGCCAGACGGACCCAGACGGACCTGGACAGTGTGCCAGTGCCTGCCAGGCCACACCACCTCCAGCAGCCAGCCCAGCACAGCAGGTACTGTACCAAAAAAACCTCACAGTCAGTCAGGACTCAGACCACCGCCACCACCAGTGTGCCACACCACCAGTGTGCCACACCACCAGTGTGCCACACTGCCACCACCAGTGTGCCACACCACCAACGTGCCACACCGCCACCACCAGTGTGCCACACCACCACCACCAGTGTTCCACACCGCCACCACCAGTGTTCCACACCACCAGTGTGCCACACCACCACCACCAGTGTTCCACACCACCAGTGTTCCACACCGCCACCACCAGTGTTCCACACCACTACCACCAGTGTGCCACACCGCCACCACCAGTGTGCCACACCACCACCACCAGTGTGCCACACCGCCACACCACCACCACCAGTGTTCCACACCGCCACCACCAGTGTTCCACACCACCAGTGTGCCACACCGCCACCACCAGTGTGCCACACCACCACCACCAGTGTTCCACACCGCCACCATCAGTGTGCCACACTGCCACCACCAGCACCAGTGTGCCACACCACCACCACCAGTGTTCCACACCGCCACCACCAGTGTGCCACACCGCCACCACCAGTGTTTCACACTGCCACCACCAGTGTGCCACACCGCCACCACTCGTGTGCCACACCACCAACAGCCAGCCACTCCAGGCAGCAGGTACCAAAAAACAAAACAAAATACAGTTACTCACAGACAGGAGGACTCAGACCCACACAGTGTGCCATACCGCCACCACTATTAAAGATCTTATAGAACGTAATTGCATTATAGAATAGTAAAAAAAGTCACAGTTACTTTGATGAGTAACTAATTACTTTTTCAATGTGGTAACTGAGTCACTAACTCAATTACTTTTTGGGAGAAGTAATTTGTAACTTTAACTTATTACTTTTTTAAAGTTAGATGACCAACACTGTTCATAACACTATTGAGATTAACCATTTAAAATTCAAACATTGTGAAGTGAGAGGGAGTGTATGATAAATTATGGATAATGTCAATGGGCTTGTGTCAATGGGCAAATGCACTGTGCCTTCAGGTACATTCAGTTTGCATTGGGAAATGTTTGCTTCTGAGATAATTCACAGTTCATTGACAGGTGCATTTGACCTCCGGTTGCTCTTTTGACGTTCTTTTAAATTCCTGTTGACTTGCATGGGAAAGACGTCCTAAATGTGAGAGCAGGGAAGTAGAGTGGAGGGGAAGGTGAGGGGAAGAGGAAAGAATGAGAAAAAGAAAAAGAAAAGAAAAAAAAGAGCATTAGAAAAAAGATATTTGGGGGAGGGTATGAATAATTGGGTGCCTGGCTGTCCTTGGGCCTACGAAAGCCTTGCCACCAGATTTTCAGTTAATTCACAATAAGAGCTCCCCCCCCCCCCCCCCAAATAATTCAGTAATTCAACTGGAAGTTGGAAATACAAGTTCCAGTATCAAAAAAGAGCTACACCTAATTTTTACCATCCAAAAGAGAAGTACTTTTTCTTTTTTTCCTGACTTAGTGATCCAAACCCTATCAACACTACTGGATTTTTGGAAAGCTGCCCTCTGAGTATGGTCCAAACGTGTTTTCCAGCACATGCAATAATTATCTAAGATAACTAAGACACAACATTGCTGACCCTCTGCTGCCAGTCCTGCCGACCTTTGTATTCAAGGGGTTAAGATGAATCTTTCTGGCAGAGCTGCATAACAGAACTGATTCAATACTCAGTTTGTAGAATTGGTCTCCTGGGGCAAAAAGTCAATGAGTCTTCCATTAGGATGAGGCAGATGTAATAAGAGCCCCATGGCCCAGCAGCTACAAAGGCAAGGCTTGTTTGTCAATTTATTAAGCTTTGCATGATGTTTATTGCTTGTGTTATTTAGGTAGGAAGGAGGACTGCAATTCTGCGCTGTGTGAACCCTTAAAAGAAGATGGTTTTAAAAACGGTTTGTATATAATTTGATTGATCAAGAGGAAATTGAAAAGGCCTCAATCAATATAAATATCAAGGTTGAAAAGGTTTCAAATGACAGCAGTGCTGAGAACGCCATCCTGAGCTGAACAGTATGGTAGGAACTGAGTAGTAATCATTTACTGAGCTATTGATTAGTTATAGCTTTATTTAGAAACATACTTCTGATATGCACAGACATTGGTGGCAATAACCATATTAGACTACTTAGGAAAATTAAAGCAGTCTTCCGCTTTCATGTGTAGCACCTACCCCCTAAGGAGTCTCTAAATTTAAAGGGCCCTCCTAGCTTCTCTAGACGTGGACTGTGCAATAGCTACCCTAAAGCATCCACTGACTCACCAGTGGTGACCAGTTAGCCTCCACTATAACATTCTTTGGTTGAAGGATTTTTATTATCACCAACTTCAAAGAGAGAGGGTTAGGTCATAGGATACCCAGGACAGAAGTAAAAAAGTGACTCCAAACTACTTGTCATAGCCAGTACAGAAATAATGAGCCTTTGAGCTTTGACCAGAAATTCTGTTCTCTTTAGACTGTGTACCTGGAATTTGAGCAACTTTGACCCAGCTTTCAAATGCACTCACAGCAGAAAAGTACCCCTTCAGGACTCTCCTGACAGGTAGCCATCCTTCCGCTCCAATCCTCCTGGATGTACGCTCCAGCAAGGCAGTGTACAAATACCACCGGCCCAGGTCTTTTTTGAGCTTGGTCTGCTGCCTGAGAGTAAGAAACATTGTAGTACAGATCCTCTCCAGACAAAGACTGGGAGGCAAGAGCTAGCTGAAAAGGTCAGCCCAAATATGTATAGAAGACTGAGTAATGGCAGAAAAAAGAAGACCAAGTGGTCTATCCAATCTGCCCCATTTTATTTTGTCTGGGTATAAATCACACATTTTTTGTCCTGAACATTTTTGAATTCACTTGCTGTTGACTGACTCGCTACCTCTGATTGAAGTCTATCCCAAGCAACAACTACTCTTTCTGTAAAAGATCACTTTCTAAATAGGAAAGTGAAAGATCACTTTCCTCCTGCTAGTGTGAGGTCAGGTGCCCTTGGTCTTAATCCTAGCTTCAGATTAAAAATACTGAGACTTATTTACATCCTTAATGTATTTAAATGTTTAGTCATGTCTCCCCTTTCTCTAATGTTCTCAAAACTGTACTTATTAAGTTCCTGAACTCCCTCCTGATATTTTTTACCCCCCAGAACTTTCACTATTTTTGCTGCCTGTATCTTATCAATATATTTTTGTTAGTGAGGTCTCTAGAATTATATCCTCCTCTAGCATGCACCACTGGCAATAAACTTTTTTGATAGACTTTTTTGAGATATAAATATTCAAAGTGGAGCATTATTGTATTGTAACCACCCTGTCTTCAAAGGTGTCTAGTAAATTTAGTTTTGCGAATTTTTGGGTGGTAGTTTTCTTCATTTGGTTTCTCCCCTATGTTCAGGGTTGCTGCAGTGCCCTGCTGGTGCTGCTGCCGCTGCTGCCGCTGCTGGGTGCCACTAACACCCACAACAATAGTTATGCGGGTGGCAACAATCTTGTACTATTGAGCATTTGCGTTCTCTGGTAACCACTAGGCAGTTAATGCCAGTAGTGCATGCTGGGGAAGCTGTAAAGTTTTAGGGAGTGGCCTGTTGAGCTCTCTTTCCCCCCAGGCTCAGCCTGGGGAGGTGTGTGTGTAAGAGCTTGTGCTAAGTAGGCTTGAGACCTGCTGTGGCCTAGGCGCTTTTCCACTGCATGGAACCGTACCGGTTCGGCACGCTTTTGTGCTTTTCCACTGCGGTACCGCATGGTATAGGGTCGGAACGGTTCGGTACGGTATGGTATAGGTTTGCTTTTCCACTGCATGGAACCGAACAGTACGGTACGGTACGGCTCTGAAAAAACAGTACCTACTCGATTGTGGTTCCAACAGGTATCAAACTGGTACCATATCCCACAATCCTTTGCATGCAGTCACTACTAGCCACTGATTGGTCAGAGAATCACACCCACCCTGTTGTTATCCCACCCACTTAACTTTAGTACTACTTTAGTGGAAAAGCAAACCTATACCTTACCGTACCGAACCGTTCCGACACTATACCATGCGGTACCGCAGTGGAAAAGCAAACCGGGCCAAGCAGGGCCGAGTAGAGCCGAGCCGGTACTAGCCGGTACTTGCAGTGGAAAAGTGCCAATATAGAATTCCTCAAGTTGCCTTGGCTGGATGAGGAAGGTACAACTTTCAAGGGGGAAGAGCCAGAGGATGGAAGTCCTGCTGGAGGGTGATTTGAGTCTGCCTTCAGAGGATCGTGGCACTCCCTTGGATAGAGAACAAGTCTAGCAGAGTCAAGAACCCCATTGCTAATTGGGACCTATACCAAAACCATCTCTCCCTGTGAGTCAGACCAATAAAACTTGAAAAAGACTAAATTGACTAGTGCCCATTATTGTCGTTACTATTTCCACTGTGGCCATGGATCCACCCTAGGGTAATGTCACTGGTCTTATGGCAGACTAAGTGAATACCAAACTATCAGTCTGGTTTAGAATGATTACAGCCAAACAACAAGAGATTCAAGAGTCACTTTTGCTTACGGCAGGTTGGCTACACATGGAACAAAACCTTTCCTTACATAAGACCAAACTCTCAGAGGTTGATTGACTAAAGGCAAATAGGCTGTTCACTTTGCAGGTGAAATTGCACTTTACAAAGAAAATTTCCCCACAGCTTAGAGAATGAGATGCAGCTCTGTTGACTTCCATCATCCAATCGTGTACAGGCAAAAATACAGTTTTTCTTTTGTTTTCCTTGAACGTGAGTGGGTATTCTTTACATAGTGAATTATTCCCTAAGCTCTGAGTCAAACTCCCTTACAAAGTGCAACTTCCCTTGCAAAGTGAACAACTTATTTGGAAAATGCTATGAAAAGCTGCGCTCCCTTTCCAAGTGCCAACTCAAATTCTATGTTTTAACTAATAAAGTGCTACCTGTGCTAAAGTGTTATATGTTCAACTCATGAATAAAATCATAAATGAAATAAAAATAAACTGCTACAAAAAAACAAAGTTTTAAAAAAACTGCTACAAAAACCAAAGTCCAACATACAGTGCCTTGCGAAAGTATTCGACCCGCTTGAACTTTGCGACCTTTTGCCACATTTCAGGCTTCAAACATAAAGATATAAAACTGTAATTTTTTTGTGAAAAATCAACAACAAGTGGGACACAATCATGAAGTGGAACAAAATTTATTGGATATTTCAAACTTTTTTAACAAATAAAAAACTGAAAAATTGGGCGTGCAAAATTATTCAGCCCCCTTAATTTAATACTTTGTAGCGCCACCTTTTGCTGCGATTACAGCTGTAAGTCGCTTGGGGTATGTCTCTATCGGTTTTGCACATCGAGAGAATGAAATTTTTGCCCATTCCTCCTTGCAAAACAGCTCAAGCTCAGTGAGGTTGGATGGAGTGCGTTTGTGAACAGCAGTTTTCAGTTCTTTCCACGGATTCTCGATTGGATTCACGTCTGGACTTTGACTTGGCCATTCTAACACCTGGATATGTTTATTTTTGAACCATTCCATTGTAGATTTTGCTTTATGTTTTGGATCATTGTCTTGTTGGAAGACAAATCTCCGACCTAGTCTCAAATCTTTTGCAGACTCCATCAGATTTTCTTCCAGAATGGTCCTGTATTTGGCTCCATCCATCTTCCCATCAATTTTAACCATCTTCCCTGTCCCTGCAGAAGAAAAGCAGGCCCAAACTATGATGCTGCCACCACCATGTTTGACAGTGGGGATGGTGTGTTCAGGGTGATGAGCTGTGTTGCTTTTACGCCAAACATAACGTTTTGCATTGTTGCCAAAAAGTTTGATTTTGGTTTCATCTGACCAGAGCACCTTCTTCCACATGTTTGGTGTGTCTCCCAGGTGGCTTGTGGCAAACTGTAAATTGCACTTTTTATGGATATCTTTAAGAAATGGCTTTCTTCTTCCATAAAGGCCAGATTTGTGCAGTATACGACTGATTGTTGTCCTATGGACAGAGTCTCCCACCTCAGCTGTAGATCTCTGCAGTTCATGCAGAGTGATCATGGGCCTCTTGGCTGCATCTCTGATCAGTCTTCTCCTTGTATGAGCTGAAAGTTTAGAGGGACGGCCAGGTCTTCGTAGATTTGCAGCGGTCTGATATTCCTTCCATTTCAATACTATCACTTGCACAGTGCTCGTTGGGATGTTTAAAGCTTGGGAAATCTTTTTGTATCCAAATCCGGCTTTAAACTTCTCCACAACAGTATCTCGGAACCTGCCTGGTGTGTTCCTTGTTCTTCATGATGCTCTCTGCGCTTTAAACGGACCTCTGAGACTATCACAGTGCAGGTGAATTTATACGGAGACTTGATTACACACAGGTGGATTCTATTTATCATCATTAGTCATTTAGGTCAACATTGGATCATTCAGAGATCCTCACTGAACTTCTGGAGAGAGTTTGCTGCACTGAAAGTAAAGGGGCTGAATAATTTTGCATGCCCAATTTTTCAGTTTTTTATTTTGTTAACAAAGTTTGAAATATCCAATAAATTTCATTCCACTTCATGTTTGTGTCCCACTTGTTGTTGATTCTTCACAAAAAAATTACAGTTTTATATCTTTATGTTTGAAGCCTGAAATGTGGCAAAAGGTTGCAAAGTTCAAGGGGGCCGAATACTTTCGCAAGGCACTGTAAGTGCACATACCGCTCAAGTAATCAAATGATCAGCAGATCGCTGCACCACCGTCAATAGCAGACATGAGGACATGTCACATTTTATGAATGTTTTTTTTAGCAGACATACGAAAGAAGAGGAAGGCACCACAAAGAGATTAATTCTTTTCAGGTTTCTTTATTGTAACCATACCAGACAAATATCATAGGAACGCTGTTAAACAGCGTTAAAAGCGTTAACAGCGTCCCCTTGATATCTGCCTGGCATGGTGGCAACAAAGAAACTTGAAAAGCATTAATCTCATTGTGGTGTACAGCCATTCTCTTCTTTCGTATGTATGCTACAAAAACCATTCCAAAAATGTGACATGAAAGAGCTATCGGTGCAAAAGTGCTGTTTAATCAGTAATTAATATCACAGTAAAGTGCATTAAGTCCATTCAAAACTAGAGGTGCATCTAGGTCCATCCAAAAGATTTGTAAACGGTCCCCAAGTTATCTGTGCAACTATAGGATATCCATCAAATATGTGCTCCGTGCATCTACTAGTGCTCCACTGCAATACACCTTCTGTGCCCCCACCAGGGTATGCACTCACCCACCAGTATGGAACCCCTAGGTATATACCAAAGAAGGTCAATCAGGCTTCTAAATATTGATATGTCTCCAATCTGTTGCAATGGGTCTGTGTCCCAAACCATAGCTTAGGAAGAGGAAAACACCATAGAGAGTATCATAGCATAACACTGTTTTATTTTTTAAAAGTTAGAAAACATAAAATAGTTCCACTCACAAAGCTGGTGCCCTTATCCCAGCACCTGGAATGGTCTTCCAATATCTCAAGATGGCCACCACTGCTCTGCAATGGTCTAGAGCCTGCATGTGCTCCACCATGTGGTAGTGATGTATTACATGGCTGTGTCCTGTCCCTACATGCTTCATCACCAGGAGGTCATTAGGAGCCGTCACTTCCGCATGGTGGAACACTTGCTGACTCTAGGGCATTGCGGAGCAGCGGCGGCCATCTTGAGATATTGACAGATCATTCCAGGTGTCGAGATAAGGGCACCAGCTTTGTGAGTTGAACTATTTTGTGTTTTCTAACTTCTAAAAAGTAAAGCAGTGTTCTGCTAAAATACTCTCTATGGTCTTTTCCTTATAGCATCTTTCATATTCCAATGGTATACCTTACCTTGAACAGCCTATTCGCCTACAGTAAATCAGCCCCTCAGTCTCCAGATCTTACTCCATATAATGTCTTTTACTGGGAAACGCGTCGGGTGGAAATAGGAGTTGTGACGTCTCTACATTCTTTACCTGCTGGTGTATTCCACAATCAGATCTTACCTTTACCGCTTGATTACATTTTTCATCTTCAAACTCAGACAAGCATGTGTGGAGGCTGGGACGCTGATCACTGAGCACAGGATCCATTCTGGGTTTTGCAGCTAAGGAGACTTTTATGTTTTATGCTTTTCTCTTATACTTCAAAGATCATGACTATCTTGTAAGAAACTATTTCTTAAGAGCACTGGTGGAGTATGGGAGCACTTGACTGTGTATCACCCGTTTGGAAGAATTGCACTGTGTATTGATTTGCTTCGGAACACAATACGGACACTTATTTATGCTCAATTGTTATGATCTTTCACATATGGACATTTGTTGTTATTTGTAGGTTGATACATTTGTATCTTGTTTTCATTTTTTATATTTTACTTTCTTATATACACCATTTTCACTATTGAATAGTACACATCGCATTTGGATGGTCCTAAAGCATCAGAAAGCGCAGTATTTTTCATTTTTCACTTTCGTTTCTTTATCCTGTATTCGCGATTATCAAAAAGTGCATCAGTTTTTCTTTTTTCGAGCAAAAGGTTTATTATCTATATTCTTACTGTATTGTATAGTTTTGCCATATTACCAGATTTTACCAGCAGATATTGCTGCATTAGAATTCTGGCGCTCAAACTTTAGTTAAAACCTAGAAACTTTATGATTAATGTAGCTTGCTGACTGAGATGCTGCCACAAATGAGATTCCCAGTTCTCATGAACATTCCCTTTTAAGGAAGCATTATGCACTTCAATTCTCTATGGCAGGGGTAGGCAACCTTTAAGAGATGAAGACCTACCTGGACAACATTGAAGCATTTAAAGATCATCGGGGTCCAGCGCCCCCTTTAAAAAAAAAAAAAAAAAAGAAATTAACTAGCAAGCCCCCCCCCCCCCCCCCCAAAAAAAGTAAAGACAGCATAAAGAAAACCTAGAAAAACCTATTAAACCAACATCACTGTAAAAATATAAACTTAGCCTACCTTAAAAGTTAGCTTCAGTGAGAAACTCAGCATTCACTTTCATACAAATTTTATTTTCTTGTCTGGGAGTAATTGGTCACCCCCTACAAGTCTGATGCTGGAGTTCATCATGAAAGTATAACATCTGGTTCTGCCAGCTGATTTTCTTGACTAGTTTCAGGCCTGGCTATTTGCTCTAATTTCTGGCCAGTGTAAGTAATATGTAGGGCAGCTTCCAGGACTCAGTTGTATGTAGGGCAGTGTCAAGGCCTCAGTACTATGTAGGGCAGCGCCCAGGGCTCAGTAGTAGGTAGGGCAGTATACAGAGGTCGGTAGGATGTAGGGCAGCATACAGAGGTCAGTGGGATGTAGGGCAGCGTACGGAGGTCAGTAGGGTAGCGAACAGAGGTCCGTAGGGTGTAGAGCAGTGTACAGAGGTCAGTAGGGTTTAGGGCAGCGTACACAGGTCAGTGGGGTGTAGGGCAGCGTACAGATATCAATAGGATGTAGGGCAGAACATAGAGGTCAGTAGTAGGTAGGGCAGTGTACAGAGGTCAGTAGCATATAGGGCAGTGTACAGAGGTCATTATTATGTAGGGCTGGGGTCAAGAGGGAAAAGGTATAGGGGAGTCGGGGGGCACGGAACTGGGGGTTCATAAGGGCATAGTTTAAGAGGGGTCAGGAGGGCATTGTACTGGGGGCGAGGAGAGTATGGTACTGTGGGGTCAGGAGGGTATGGTGCTGGGAGATCAGGAGGGCACAGTACAGGGGGATCAGGACAGAAAGAGTGTCAAACGGGTATGGCACTTGGGGCAGGAGGATATGGTTTTGGGGGATCAGGAGACTGGGGTGTCAGGAGGGCATGGTACTGGAGAGTCAGGAGGGCTTTGTACTGGGATCTCAGGAGGGCATAGCACTGGAGGGTGAGGGGGGCATGGTACTGGAGGGTCAGGGGGGCATGGTACTGGAGGGTCAGGGGTGCATGGTACTGGAGGGTCAGGAGGGCTGGGGTGTCAGGAGGACACGTTCTGGGTGTCAGGAGAGCATGGTGTTGGAAGTCTATGCTGGGGGTCAGGAGGTCATTGTCCAGGTGGTCAGGAAGGCATGGTGCTAGGGCGCAGGAGGGCAAGGGTTTGAGGGTTGGTGCTAGGGGAAAGGAGGGCATGGTGCTGGTGGTCAGGAGGGCATGGTGCTGGGGGGGTCAGGAGGGCATGGTGCTGAGATGCAGGAGGGCATGGTGTTGAGGGCTGGTGCTGGAGGTCAGGAGGGCATGTTGTTGGAAGTTGATGCTGGGGGTCAGGAGGGCATGGTGCTGGGGGTTAGTGTTGGCAGTTGGTGGTGTGGGTCAGGAGGGCATGGTGCTGGTGGTCAGGAGGGCAAGGATCTGGGAGTTAGGAGGGCATGGAGCTGGGGGTGAGTGCTGGGTGTTAGGAGGGCACTGAAGTTGTTGTTTTTTTTTTATACAGAATGGCGCAGGGAAGGTGCATTGGCAAACCCACATGTTTTGGCTTTGATTCCTGTTGGCAATCCCACCTTCCCACCTAGTATCACCCACAAGTCCCTTGGATCGGGGAGGAGGGCAGGAGGGGAGGAGGACGGAAGAGGAAGAGCTGGGGCATGTTCAGAGAAGAGCCCAAACCCACCCAAGCTATTCTGGAGGCCTTCCTTGCCCCACAGCTGCATGTAAGCAAGGGGCGGCAGCTGTCTCTGCACCCTAGGACTGGGTGAGCGTGTGCCTGTGCTGCTCTGTGGAACTCAGGAAATGACCACTGGTCCTTTTTGGGGCACCCATAATCCTGATTTGGCCCCCGATGAACTTTAGTTTGACACCCCTGCCCTAGAGAAAATGGAAAGGACAGTGAGGAACCAAACTGAATGAAGCTTGTAATATATTCTATATTGATTTTTTGCTCCCTAGGCTAGTGTACTTAGAGAACTCTAGTTTCAATAGCTGCTAAAAATTGCATTCCCTGCATAAACCACAGTTGGGAACCATTTTCCTTGGTTTATTTCAACATGAGTTGTGGTAAGCTAGTCATTGAATAAAGGTAAGGTGGAAAGTTCTATGAAATAATTGGTATAATCTTTAAAATGGTACCCATCAATATAGAATGACAGTTTAGAACCCCCAATAAATCTGAAAAAAAAACCTGTTATTTGAACAGTGGGCCACTGTGTGGCAACAGGGTTGAAGTGGACTCCATCTGAAACCATTCAGAGTCTGTTCTTCAATTCAGGAAAACAGTTGGCCGAGTTCAACATAGAAGATCCAGTCTCAGGTTTGTCTCAAAAGCTCCCCAGTGGCACAAGACATGATCAGTGCAGAAGAGATGGCTTGTGGTGGAGCAGGTGAGTAGACAGGAGGCGGAAAAGTAACACATTAAGGGTCTAAGGGGTCTAAGGACTAACTGGGAGAGCCTGAAATAGAGGAAATCTTGCTGGCATAATTTAGGAGATTAAGGGATCTGGGCTGTGAACCTGGAGCAGTGGTGAAAACATGTTTGTGCTTGCTCTCTGCCAAGTACCTGCAACACTAAGGCATATTTTAACAGGGTGCTCCACAAGCCTCACCCAAGAGCGTTACACTTGGTGACATAACCAGGTTCTTGGACAGCTTCCATGAATCTTGGAACAGAGGCGAACAACCATAAATGTTCTCCCACAAATATAGACAAAGAAGTTGATGATTTTTACAAGTAGGCCAACATTCAGGGCATCAAATAAGTTCAGAGAACACAAGTATCCTGCAGATCGCTTGGGATCCAAAAATGGATGTGGAAAAAAATGTGTTTCAGACAGACTTTGTTGCTACAACACTCCAGCCAGGCATTGTCTTGTGGCCTACACCAACCAAGTTGGCATACATTGTGGAAATAATAGCATCATGGGGTGGTGGTATTCAATTAGCTTATAAAATTAAAAAAGACCCACCACTCGGAATCGTCAATTGAAGCCACTCAGAATAGGTGGAATATCAAAATTTTCCTTGTAGAGGTGGGATGCAGACGTTTTGTTGCATTATCTACAACCAGCTTTCTAAAGAAGATAGGAATGAGAGGTTGTTCCTTCCAACAAGCGAAATAAAAATAATTGAGAGGTTGTACCTGAGATGGCAGGTATTACTGCTGGGTCTTCTGGAGACGTAGGGGGCTAATCAACAACCCATCAAAGACAGGGGGTGCCCACCTGATGACCCCATTGATGTACCTACCCCCCCCCCCCCTAACTAAACCAATTCCAACATCAAGAGTGACAACTTACCATAGGCACTGAAACATCAAGTCCTATTAGCTCTACTACTGCTCAAATGTTGGTATTAATAAAAGTACCTAGAGGTGCGTAACCATATCTTCGGCTTTATTCCTGAGCCTACCTTTTCCAGTCTTCCACACCTCCCTAATTGTCCATCCTATAGCAAAAGAAAGGAGGTGTTGGGAAGCAGCAGGCTAAGCCTTGACTTTTCGAGCTCAAGTTAGATAGTTAATCTGAATGAAAAAAGACACAAGTCCATCTACTTCAACCAATAAAAGGGAAAAAAAACATACAATCTTATATACACAATTCTTTACCCACAGTTGATCCAGAGGAAGGCAAAAAAAACCAGCAAAGCATCATCCAATTTGCTCCAGCGGGGTGGAAAAATTCTTACAGTTTGCATAAATGAATGCCCTGGATATCAGGGCTGTCTGGAAGGAAGCTGCAGGTATGTACAGGAACCTTTTTATTACCTGCATTTAATGTATACCACCAGTTTATGCAATATAAGATAATGACTGGTTTACTTTAGATTTTGTCAAGAGATGGGATCATGTAATGTATAACTGCTGACATGTGAAATCATAGTTAGGGCAGCGCTCTGACTTAGAAGCGAGCACACTCCACATATTTGGTTAACTCTTCAGAACCCAGTACAGTCACAGTTCAACACTTGATATTGATGGCACTTATAGGCTGAGGCTACAGTTATGTGAGATTAGCGTTAAAGCGGCACTCTAACTTAGAAGCGAGTGGGTTCCTCTTGCACAGTTAATCCCTTGTGTATGTTTCACTTCCCTTAGCTTCTCCCAATGGATGCAGTAATTTCAAGTGGGTACTGCGAAGTCTGTACCCAACTATACCAGCAAAGCCTTACGTATCATCTCACTTCCAGTGACACTATGAGACTTCTCCCTGACACCCAGAGATCATCTCTTCACATGTTTCTAGGCTTCCTCATTCCTGAGACTTCTCACTCACTTCTCCTCCTGCATGACATTTCAGATTAGGTACCTTGGCTACCCTGTGTCTTGTACTCGGTCCCTGTATGAGGGGCACCGGATGCTAGGGAGGGGGCCAAACTCACAAACCCCCTCTCTATTAGGGCTCTTCATCACCCTTGCCATGCCGCAAAGACTTCGCTGGCTGGCTGCTTAAGCACCTGACATTACTCTGGTTACCCCTATAGCCTCTTCTCCTTCAACTCCAGGTTAGACCTTAACAATGTGTTCATACTGACTTCTCTTCATCCCCCTTTTAAGCCCTGTTCTTTGATATGCTATGCATGCACCCCTTTAGTGTCTTCAAACCAGGCAGATTGGCCTAAATAATACAGATGAACAGTTTTCAGCAACATCTTCAATATGCCTTCCTGTATAAAGTCTTCTAAGTGTCCTTTTAGTGTGTCCCTGGTGCTCCCTTGTGCCCCATATACATACCTTAAACAGGTGAGAAATTCCATTAGTCCATTTAGCAGCAAAGTCCATATCCCTTGGAACCCTGACTGGGCTCCCACAAGAGGTGGTTAAAGTAGTAAAGTGCCAACTACATCCTCAGCAGCTCTCTCCTTCTCTTCCAATGCAGAGAGCAAAGACAAACCTTGACCTAGATAAAGTTTATTTTTGTATACACTATTGCTGGCGATACATTATACAATTTTCCTTTAGATTAAAACCACGCAATATGAGGTCACATCTCAACACTTTCGATTTGTATGCAATCAGGCAGGCCCTTGCACTACATAGTTGAAGGTAAATCTAAAGGAAATTGAACAAGAAAATTGTATATTTTATGGTCAGCTTTTGTCCAGCAGGGGGTGGCACTCTTCAGAAAAGCCTGGGAAAACCTGACTAGAAGAGTTAACCCTTCCAACCAAACAGGCCCACTTCTGCTGTGCAACATTAACTGCTTATGAATTTCTAGGGCAACAAAAAAGTAAAATGTTCACTAAATTATCACATCACTCATACGTCTTATTAACCACTTCCCACCCAAGGACGTACCTGTACATCCTTGGGTTTCAGTGGTTATACCTATGCCTGCACCTACAGGTATCATCCCAATATCATTGTTTGCAGCCTGAAATCCCCTTTCAGGCAGAAGTGACCCAATTGGCTAATTATCCACTCGATCACTTCTGCAGGTGACAGAAAGGGGTCCCACCACCTCTCCCGAGCTTACCGGTCCCATCCCGAAGGCCGGGAGAGAGATGCCAGCCTGCAGCGATGGCTGCCTGGGATAGAGAGAGAAGAACTGACGTTGTTCTCCTGTCTCTGTAACCCTGGAAACGGGGAGCGATGGGTATTCATCACTTCCAGTTCTGCCCCTTTGTTTACCTGGCCACCAGCGGCCAGAGAAGAAGCCGATCTGACCTGCATGGGGGGCCAGGAGAAATTTGGGGTCTAATAGATCCCAAATCTCTCCTTAACCACTTGCCGACCAGTCACGTTGACTGTACTGCGGCAAAGTGGCTCGTTATCGTCTGGCGACGTAGACCTACGTCACCAGACATTCCCCTCTCTCGGCCAGCCGGAGGCTCACTCCTGCTGTATTCAGTTACGGCGGGAGTTGGGCCAGGGGAGGAGCGGCGGTGATCATCGCTGCTCTTCCCCGATCATCGGGGATCTTGTGTGGAAATCCGCCCGCTTGTGTAAACAAAGCGGGCGGATCTCCTAAGTGACAGGCAGGGTCAGATTGATGGGTTCAGCATAGCTGAACCTGCGATCTATCCCTGTGTCACTCAGTCACCTCCCCCCACACACGTCAGTAAGCACCAGGCATACATTAACCCCTCCCTCTCCAATAAAAAATAACCCCTTCCCTGCCAGTGTCATTTTTACAGTAACAGTGCATATGTATAGCACTGATTACTGTAGTAATGTCACTGGTACCCCCAAAAGTGTCAAAAATGTCAGTCAAGAGTCCGATCTGTCCGCTGCAATGTCGCAGTCCCGCAAAAAAAAAAAAATCGCAGATCGCCACCATTACTCGTTAAAAAAAGAAACTCCAAAAATGACAAAAATCTTTCCCTTAGTTAGTAAACGCAATAACTTTTGCGCAAATCAATCAAAATTCCCCTTTTGTGATTTTTTTTACCAAAAATATGTAGCAGAAAACAAATTGGCCTAAAATGATAAAAAATTTAGATTTTTACATTTTTTTTTTGGAAGGGGGGGGGGGATTTCATATAAAAAAATTTGAAAAATATTGTTATTTTTTCAAAATTGTCGCTCTTTTTTTGTTTATAGCGCAAAAAATAAAAATCACACAGGTGATCAAATAACACCAAAAGAAAGCTCTATTTGTGGGGAAAAAAAGGACATAAATTTAATTTGGGTACAGCTTTGCAGGACTGCGCAATTGTCCGTTAAAGTAACGCAGTGCCGAATCGCAAAATATGGCCTGGTCAGGAAGGGGGTAAAACCTTCCGGTCATAAAGCGGTTAAAAATACGCTCATTGAGAATTTTTTTGTCAAAGACATGTAGCTAAATACATTTTGGCCTAAATATATGACAAAAATGGAATATATTGGATATTTTTTAACTGTCAAAGTAGAAAAATATTGTTATTTTTTCAAAATTGTCGCGTTTTTTAATTAATATCGCAAAAAATGAAAATCACACAGGTGATCAAATACCACCAAAAGAAAGCTCTGTTTGTGGGAAAAAAAGGACGTAAATTTAGTTTGGGTACGGCGTTGCATGACCGCACAATTGTCAGTTAAAGTCGCACAGTGCAGAATCGCAAAAAGTGGCCTGGACGTAAGACAGCAAAATCCTCCGGTAATAAAGTGGTTAAAGAGGACCTGTCACGGCTCATGCTATCACACAGGATGTTGTTCATCCTTTGTGATAGCAATAAAGTTTGTACAAAAACAAATTGTAAAAAATGTGTAAAAAAAAAAAGTTTTGGATAAAATAAATCAATGAAATACAAAGAAAAAATTTACAGTGCCACCATACCAACGTGCTTACGCGCAAATGTTAAAGCATACGTTAGTCCCGCACGCATATGTTAATGGTGATCACACTACACATGTGAGGTATTGTCATGAATGTCAGAGCGAGAGCAATAATTCTAGCACCAGACCCCATGTGCAACTCTAAACTGGTAATCTGCCAATGTTTGAACCATTGCCTATGGAGAATTTTAGGCACTGTAGTTTGCTGCCATTCCAGCGTGACAAGTTAAGTATCTATTTACTTGGTGTAACATCATCTTTTACATTATACAAAAAAATTGGACTAATCTTACTGTTTTGTTTTTTATTCATGAATGTGTTTTTTTTCCAAAAAAATTGTGTGACAATAAAAATTTGCAACACACACCATTTTATTCTATAGGGTCTCTGCTAAAATATATATATAATGTTTGGGGTTCTAAGTAATTTTCTAGCAAAAAAAAGTAGATTTTTACATGTAGGAGCGAAGTGTCAGAATAGGCTTGGGAAGGAGGTGGTTAAAGAGAACTTGTGTTCATAGGTCCCAGGGGACTGCGGGTCCATTCACAAAGCGCAGCGCGACTTGCACTTCATAGACGGCTTCCCACATGCCGGCATAAGGGACCCAAAGTCCAGTGAAGAACCAGCTCAGGTGAGAACAGCGACAGTTTCCTGGACAGGTAAGTGTCCTTCTAAAAGTCAGTAGCTACAATACTTGTAAAAGTTTGGATTTGGGGTGATACCATTTATTGCCTACTAAATAGATTGTTTTACAAGCTTTTAAGGCATCTTGGCCTCTTTTTCAGACAACTACCTATTTAGTAGCCTATGAAGGTAATAGACCTTTTAGAGTCCACTCAGAATTACAGCTGAACTTCAGGAAAACATAAATTCACAACCTAAAGTGTTACTAAACTCACAATATTAATCAGTGTGTATACAGTCAGGTCCATAAATATTGGGACATGGACACAATTCTAATCTTTTTGGCTCTATACACCACCACAATGGATTTGAAATGAAACAAACAAGATGTGCTTTAACCACTTTACCACCGGAGGATTTTGCTGTCTTCCGTCCAGGCCACTTTTTGCGATTCGGCGCTGTGCGACTTCAACTGACAATTGCGTGGTCGTGCGACGCCGTACCCAAACGAAATTTACGTCCTTTTTTTCCCACAAACAGAGCTTTCTTTTGGTGGTATTTGATCACCTGTGCGATTTTTACTTTTTGCGCTATAAACAAAAAAAGAGCGTTTATTTTGAAAAAATAACAATATTTTTCACATTTTTTTATATGAAATTCCCCCCAAAAAAGATGTAAAAACCAATTTTTTTAAAAATTTTTGGCCAATTTGTTTTATGCTACATATGTTTGGTAAAAAAAAATCGCAATAAGCGTATTTTGATTGGTTTGCGCAAAAGTTATTGCGTTTACTAACAAAGGGAAAGATTTCTGTCATTTTTGGTGTTTTTTTTTTAACGCGTAATGGCGGCGATCTGCGATTTTTTTTGCGGGACTGCGACATTGCGGCGGACAGATCGAACCCTTGACTGACATTTTTGACACTTTTGGGGGTACCAGTGACATTACTGCAGTAATCAGTGCTATAAATATGCACTGTTACTGTAAAAATGACACTGGCAGGGAAGGGGTTAATTTTATTGGAGAGGGAGGGGTTAATGTATGCCTGGTGCTTACTGACGTGTAGGGGGGGAGGTGACTGTGTGAGTCATGGACAGATCGGATGTCCAGCTATGCTGAACAGTCCGATCTGTCACTCCCTGTCACTATGGAGATCCGCCAGCGGGCGGATCTCCAGACTCGATCCCCGACGATCGGGTAAGAGCAGCGGCGATCGCCGCTGCTCCTCCCCTGGCCCGACTCCCGCTGTGAATGAAAACAGCGGGAGCGAGCCTCCGGCGGCGCGCAAGCGCCGCCCAGAAGGGGGAGTGTCCAACGACGTTAATACCACGTCGCTGGACGATAACGAACCACTCTGCCGCAGTAGTATTACTGTGAGCGGTTGTAGAGTGGTTAACTGCAGACTTTCAGCTTTAATTTGAGGGTATTTACATCCAAACCAGGTGAACGGTGTAGGAATTACAACAGTTTGTATATGTGCCTCCCACTTTTTAAGGGACCAGATGTAATGGGACAGATTAACAATCATAAATCAAACTTTCACTTTTTAACACTTGGTTACAAATCCTTTGCAGTCAATTACAGCCTGAAGTCTGGAACGCATAGACATCACCAGACGCTGGGTTTCAGCCCCGGTGATGCTCTGCCAGGCCTCTACTGCAACTGTCTTCAGTTCCTGCTTGTTCTTGGGGCATTTTCCCTTCAGTTTTGTCTTCAGCAAGTGAAATGCATGCTCAATCGGATTTAGGTCAGATTGATTTGGCCATTGCATAACATTCCACTTCTTTCCCTTAAAAAACTCTTTGGTTGCTTTTGCACTATGCTTCGGGTCATTGTCCATCTGCACTATGAAGCGCCGTCCAATGAGTTCTGAAGCATTTGGCTGAATATGAGCAGATAATATTGCCCGAAACACTTCAGAATTCATCCTGCTGCTTTTGTCAGCAGTCACATCATCAATAAATACAAAAGAACCAGTTCCATTGGCAGCCATACATGCACACGCCATGACACTACCACCACCATGCTTCACTGATGAGGTGGTATGCTTTGGATCATGAGCAGTTCCTTTCCTTCTCCATACTCTTCTCTTCCCATCACTCTGGTACAAGTTGATCTTGGTCTCATCTGTCCATAGGATGTTGTTCCAGAACTGTGAAGGCTTTTTTAGATGTTGTTTTTGCAAGCTCTAATCTGGCCTTCCTGTTTTTGAGGCTCACCAATGGTTTACATCTTGTGGTGAACCCTCTGTATTCACTCTGGTGAAGTCTTCTCTTGACTGTTGACTTTGACACACATACACCTACCTCCAGGAGAGTGTTCTTGATCTGGCCAACTGTTGTAAAAGGGTGTTTTCTTCACCAGGGGAAGAATTCTTCGGTCATTCACCACAGTTGTTTTCCGTGGTCTTCCGGGTCTTTTGGTGTTTCTGAGCTCACCGGTGAGTTCTTTCTTTTTAAGGATGTTCCAAACAGTTGATTTGGCCACTCCTAATGTTTTTGCTATCTCTCTGATGGGTTTGTTTTGTTTTTTCAGCCTAATGATGGCTTGCTTCACTGATAGTGACAGCTCTTTGGATGTCTTATTGAGAGTTGACAGCAACAGATTCCAAATGCAAACAGCACACTTGAAATGAACTCTGGACTTTTTTTCTGCTCATTGTAAATGGGATGAGGGAATAACACACACCTGGCCATGGAACAGCTGAGCAGCCAATTGTCCCATTACCTTTGGTCCCTTAAAAAGTGGGAGGCACATATAAAAAACTGTTGTAATTCCTACACCGTTCTCCTGATTTGGATGTAAATACCCTCAAATTAAAGCTGAAAGTCTGCAGTTAAAGCACATCTTGTTTGTTTCATTTCAAACCCATTGTGGTGGTGTATAGAGCCAAAAAGATTAGAATTGTGTCAATGTCCCATTATTTATGGACCTGACTGTATGTAGTAAAGTAAGCTTGTTATAGTCACTGTGGAACCTAGGGGGTTAATCATTCGCATTGTGTAAAAAGACTGTTTGATCCTCTCTTCTCTGATCCTCCCCTTCTTCCACATTCCCCAATTTATCTCCCTTAGTGGTACCCTGCACATGCTCAGTTTGAAGCGTAGTGCTTAAAAAAAAAAACATTTCTTGTGAGGGTGTACAGGGCCAATCAACATTGTCCAGACAGGGATACTGCAGCCTCATAGCACGGTCAGTGTAGAATGAAAACTCCTCCTACAAGCTTTAACCTGTGCTCAGCCAGACATTAATAGACGTCACAAGACTGGTATATACTACTGATGAGAAAAGGTATTTAGCAGTTTATATTTACTAAAATATTTGCATTTCCATGTTCTGTGGGAGACCAGATATAGTGAATGCAGGCTCCTGGGTTTAGTAACACTTTAACCACATAACGACCACCCACCGCAGATATACTGCGGCAGGCACTCGCTCAGCCGCCTGTGGGGGGCGAGCGTGCACCGCCGGTGGCATGCTCCAGTCCCTGCTCGTTCCCTGGGGAGCTAGCGCATGTGGCCAGTGGCTCCGATGTCCGCCGGTCACTCACGATCTCCCGCTGCAGAGGGAGAAAGACAGACGGCTGATGTAAAGCCCCCTAGTGGCCCCCCTAGTGGCTTCCCAGGCAGATGACGCCTATTCATGTGATTTGGCTGGGAGAGCCACACTGCCGACGTAAACAGGCAGTGCAGCGACGGCAAGTGGTTAAGTACATACTGTACATGGAACTGATTTTACCTGCCAACAAATTTCCAACCATATCTTATTATAGCAAGTAATGCTGCCCTGAACCTTGCCTCCAGTTCACTGGCCTGGCTATGTCATTTGGCTTCATCTTAGCCCAGCAACACCGGCAGCCATATGGATTGCTACAGAAGAGCAGTCCTGCCCTGAGGCTCCCTGTCTCAGAAAAGAAAATGTATTAGAAAAGTTTTTTTAAAGTATATGAACTGTATATCAGGCCATGGTTTCTAGTTTTAGATAGAAACTTTTTGTAGTTTTATAGTGAGTTGGGTTTTTACTGCTATTCAGGACTCAATTAGAGAGAGTTACCCTCACTTCTTGTTCTGCTGACAACAGTTTCACCAGACAGGAAGTAATGGGGAAAATCTACAACTGGGAGACATACAGAACTGCAAAATCTGAGAGATTTACCTTCACTTCCGGTCCTTAAAAAAGTTGTGAGCAGGAGAGGAAGTGGGGGAAATCTCTCTAAATAATCCCCGGATAGCAATTAGTACCTGACAGGGGTTCTAATCCTTCCCCTCCCTATCCAATGACTGGACATACACTTTAAAATAATTGTCCTGAGGTTTATTTGTGTCCTTGAGACTCTGGCTTCTTGCACAGTAATAAAAGCTTATGTTGTGGGTACAAAGGATGGTGGCCTATATGTAGAGTTAATAGGTTCAGGTTTTATTTTTATTTTACTGTGAGTGCAGTGTGGCTACGCTCATCATTTGCGGTATGTGTGCACCATCATTCTTGGGGTGCCCTAGGTCTTTCACAAGCCTAGCAACACCCATGAGCATACATGATTGACTCCTTGTGCTGTCTCTCCCTCTCTCAGTTGGGGTGCTGCAGTATAGGGGAGTACATGAGGCTTATATCACGACAAATGCAGGTACTCATACTAGCAGTAGTTACGGATACATTTAAAGGCCAACTCTGGTAAACTTGAAAATAATGTGTAGTGCTACCCCTGCAAGAGCCCCTTGAATAATTGTGCCTGGGTCTCCCACTAAATAAACGACTTAAGAACCAGAAGGTTTTACCGCCTTAATGACCAGGCTATTTTTTGAGATACAGCACTGCGTTACTTTAACTGAAAATTGCGCGGTCATACAACACTGTAGCCAAAAAAAACGGATGTTCTAGAGCTTTCTTTGGGTGGTATTTGATCACCTCTGCGATTTTTAGATTTTTCGCTATAAAAAAAAAAAAGAGTGACAAATCTGAAAAAAAAACAAACAATATTTTATACTTTCTACTATAATATAAACTATACTAGTAAAAGTGCTGTTACTTACTTAAGCCTCAGCTCCTCCAGCAGCTGGCACTCACCCACACTCTGGCAGAGCACTCACCCTTCATCAGTCTTGACGATGTCAGGACCTTAGATTGCTGGGGCGTAGGGGAGAAGACTGGTTTAGCAGTGCAAAAGAGTGTAGGATCCCTAGACCTAAATGAGCAATTAACACTTGCAGCGTGGGCAAGTTTCCTGGAGTTGGGCTTTAATTATCTTACCTATGAATACATACTTGCATTAATTGCCCAGATATCCATTTAATTGGATTTTATGTTGCGTACTTCCAGCTATTTACTTCCCTGTAATAATGTGCAATAGAAGTCTCGTTGCCTACATGTATTATTTTACATTTGAAAGAATGGAATAGTTTCCACTGTTTTGCCCAAAAATGGCAAGCTATTCTCTTCCATACTATACTCAAATTCCATAGCAACTCTGGCATTTTCTTCTTCGCTGTAATGTACGTAGGTGTACATCTCAATGGAATACAAGTGCACAAGTTCATTGTATCACACAGGGATGGTTTGTACAGTTCTAAACATTTATGAGCTCTGGAAAAAAAAATTCCACAATTTAAATATGAATCATGTGTCAGTGATGTATTCAAGTGTAATGTTATCTGAGAATGAAAAACATAAAACTATTTCCTTTGATGTCACAATTACCTATTTTATACTGTACATTGTTCAATGATATGGTTGCAGTCACCTGGTAAGGTCACAGAAGGCTGTATTTTATACTTCTACTCTGTTAAATAGATGTGTTTAAAGCCCAGCTCTGGGCACCATCCTTGACAGAGTTAAACTGGCCATACAAAAATAGATTTCCTGCTGAGGGTATTGAATTTGGACACTCAGACCCGCTAGTTGTAAAAATACCACAACAGTGGCTGCATGGGCCAGATCGAGCCTACCTAATGTGGGGGGGGGGTGCAGTAAAAAATTGTCAGGGTGCAGTAGATGGGAGGTCAGCAGGGCAGAGGATAGGGTCAGCAGTTTGTAGGGCAGTGTACAGAGGCTATTATAATATAGGACAGTGTACAGGGGGAAGCAGGGCAGTGTACAGTGGGTCAGCAGAGCAATGGATGGAAGGTCACCAGTCAACTGTACAGGAATCAGTAGGGCAGTGTCCAGAGGGGTCAGTAGGACAAAGGACAGGGGTCACTAAGGCAGAGGACAGGGGTCAGGAGAGTGAAGGATAGGAGTCAGCAGGGTGGTGAACAGGGGTCAGCAGGGCAGTGTTCAGGGGTCAGCAGGGTGTTTTGCTTTATGTCTTTTAAGTTCACTATGCGGTAAAAGCAAGGAGGCATAAAAACCTCTGTAGTGTATTAATGTGCTTTACTTAACATAAATGCTGTACTTACAAACCATTTACAATTGTAGGAAAACAATACAAGACAAACAAAGAGTTATAGATAGATATAAATACAACACATGCACACACTACCTAACCTTCCTAGCCAATGAGCATAAACAATGGTCTGTATACAATAGGAATATGCTAAAAGTTACTTAGCTCAGGTTACTGTATAGCGGTTTCACAATCTCCATTAGCAACCAGGACTCCCGGCTCCTCTTTATGAGCAATTGCAGGAAATCAGGTGCTAGCGTAATCACCAGGTGAAATTCCTTCCTTGGTTCTGTTAAGTCCAATCTAGCAGAGAACTTCCTTGTTGTTATGGAGTTCTGGTTGTCGGGATTCTCTCTCCTAATTGGCTGTGACACAGCAGTAGCGCCATTGCTGCTGCTGTCAATCAACTCAATCATGAGATAGGAGGGTCGAACAGCAGCTCTGTGTCTGAATGGATACACGGAGCTGCAGCTCGGCTCGGGTGCCCCCATAGCAAGCTGCTTGCTGTGGGGGCACTAAACAGGAGGGAGGGGCCAGGAGTTCCAGCCAGGAATCCGAGAAGAGGAGGATCCAGGCTGCCCTGTGCAAAACTGCACAGAAGAGGTAAGTATAACATGTTTGTTATTTTAATAGAAAAAAAATGAGACTTTACAATCACTTAAAGCATGTGCTGCTTAGTGTCAAGGAACACTGTGAGGCTGGGATTAGGGGTTCATGACAGAAAAGATTGATAGGATCTCTTATGTATTAAAAATCCTACATGTAAGCATTTTTTTTTACTTTATTTCCACCTTAAAAGTCCTTGTTCAGGACTTCCCGTTATAGAGACAACAACACTTTATCTATAGGGCTGTTTCCACAAACATACATAATGCAGAAAAGCAAAAAATGTCTCTGTGCTGTGGTGAGGTGGCCGCTGTCACAAAAAAGCAGTATACCCAGCTTATATATACAATGTAAAAAAAGGTGTGTAGCGCCAAAAATTAATTATGAACAATAAATCAATATGAGGTGAAAAAAATCCCCAATTAATAAATGCAGTCCTACATTATAGAAGCATAAAAATTTATATGAAAAGTTTAGTGAAGCAGTAGAGTGAAACCACATCCAAGTTTCTAGCAGAGTGCTCAGAGGCCAGCCACTATTCCAGTGAAATGGACACTTACCAGAGATGATGGCTGCCTTTACACAGGGCCGGCCTTAGGTGTTCAGGCGCCCTGTGCGAGCTAATCCTGTGGCGCCCCGAAACCCCCCCACGCGCATTTTCTTGCACCTTTTTTTACTTTACTTTTTTATGATCACTAATAACTTAGCCCCCCTTACATCAGAGACCCCCCACACAGAGCCCCCTTTACATCAGAGACCCCCCACACAGAGCCCCCTTTACATCAGAGACCCCCCACACAGAGCCCCCTTTACATCAGAGACCCCCCACACAAACCCCCCACACAAAGCCCCCCTAACATCAGAGACCCCTCCACACAGAGCCCCCCTCACATCAGAGACCCCCCACACAAAGTCCCCCTTACATCAGAGACCCCCACACACATCAGAGACCCCCACACAAAGACCCCCTAAGATCAGAGACCCCCTATACACACACACACAAAGCCCCCCTCACATCAGAGACCCCACACACAGAGCCCCCTTACATGAGAGACCCCCCACACAAAGCCCCCTTACATCAGAGACCCCACACACAGAGCCCCCTTACATCAGAGACCCCCCACACAAAGCCCCCTCACATCAGAGACCCCACACACAGAGCCCCCTTACATGAGAGACCCCCCACACAAAGCCTACTTACAACAGAGACCCCCCCACACATCAGAGACCCCCCCACACAGAGCCCCCCTCACATCAGAGACCCCCCACACAAAGCCCCCCTAACATCAGAGACCCCCTACACACACACAAAGCCCCCCTCACATCAGAGACCCCCCACACAAAGCCCCCCTCACATCAGAGACCCCAGATACAGAGCCCCCCCTAACATAAGAAACCCCCCCACATCCCTGGGAGTGTGGGCGGGGCGGGAGGAGGAGGAGAAGGGGCGGGGCGAGGAGGAGAAGGGGCGGGGCGAGGAGGAGCTGACGATCTCTTCTCTGGCGTCAGTGCAGGGAGGGAGAAGAGATCGTCAGCGTGGAAGGATCGGAGGCTGAGCTGTGTGTAATACACAGCTTGCCTCACTGCATCAGTAGGTGACCGAGGCACGGCCGCACAGCGGGAGGTAAGCGGCGGCCGCGGCCGCGGCCTGTGTTAACCCTGTACAGGCCGCGGTTGCCGCTCACCTCCCGCTGTGCGGCCTGAATCTCCTGATCTTCTGCGAGCTGTGATGGCCGCACGGCGCCCTTGTTGCCCATGGCGCCCTGTGCAGCCGCACAGCTCGCACACCCCAAAGGCCGGCCCTGCCTTTACAACAGCATATATGCCTGTTTGTGTCGTCACCCAGTGAAAATCCTAACCCAGTAAACCCATCCAGGGACACTCCTCATCAGGGTCAAGCTCTAGTAAATGAAGCTCACCATGAGCTAAAAGTGTCCTCATAGTGTAGTCATTTAATGAAATATGGATGCATGTATACAAAAAAACCGCCGCTGTCGACCTGGAATCAAGCAGCGGTGTAACGTCAGCACTAGTGTCTCCTCCCTGACGAGTTTGTCAAATGGGACGTTATCAAGGGGTCCTCTAGTATCAACGTTGACCAACGTTGATCCTGTTAATTAATTAAGCAAATCTAAGAACCAGAAATGCTCATTCCACCATCTTGCTGTAGACGTGGAACCGGACGTTGCGCCTCCACCATTTTGTTGTAGGTCAGAAAGCAGGAAACGGTCCGTTCGGCATTTTGCTGGAAATACGACCGTAAAATGCTCATGAATAAATGATGCTGCTCATATGGATACATAGCGCGGTTTCCCCAGATGGCAAATTTAATCAATATCAGCCCGAACAAAATGTAAGGAGAGAGAGTTGAGCTTTATGGACAAAGACAATTTATATTAAATTTTGAGACCTGCTAAAAAGATCTGCTACTCATACTGCAGGCATGATCTACTATTATCAGCAGAAAACCTGCCCTGAGAAATACTATGCAGCCTTCATTGGAGTATTTGCATGAAGACAGGAAATGGCTTTAAGCATTTTTTCAAAACATATGGCAATTACTTAGGATACACTTTGCTATAGAAAACTATGCTATTCAGTTTAGGCTTAAAGTTTCTACCCTCGGCACCCGCTTATATTCTTATCTGAGCAAAATCTGTACCCAGCGATGTGCCCTTCTACAGCAGCTCTTCTCCACTCTCTCTCTTCTCACAGGTGACTCGGCAGCAGCGCAAGCCATTGGCTTCTGCTGCTGTCAATCAAATCCTGTAAGGAGAGTATGGGGTGGGGGCGAGCCTTGTTATGTATGTCTATAGACGTACACAGCCCAACTCAGGATTGAGGTTGCATGTCTGCCCCATAGCAAGTGGGGAAAAGAGAAGGGAGAAGAGGAGGAGTGGACAGCACCAGTGGGGGGCCCCAGAAGAGGAGGTTCAGGGCCACTTTGTGCAAAACCATTGCACAGAGCAGGTAAGTATGACATGTTTGTTATAAAAATAAAAATAACATTTACAATCATTTTAAGGATAAGCAAAATATCACTGCCTGGAATTCCTTTTTAAGAAATTGCTCTCGCCAACCCTGGTGAGTTTACCTTGTCGCTGGCTCCCGAGTCTGCCCGTTCCGCTATCTGACAGTTTCTAAATAGCTAAGGGGCAGGGCCAACCAGCAACATCACCAGGTGGCACCGCCCCCTAGTGACATTATCAACCGATGCATGTTGGGTCGCTGACATCACAGGGGCTGGTATCACCTGGTGGCATCACAGGGTGGCCTCGCCTCTTAGCTGTTTAAGAACTGTCAGTCGATGGAAGCCAGCAACGGGGGCGGAGATTTTTTTTTTTCAGGTGGCGGTGATTGACGATGAATCTACACCGGGGGACATTGTTTTTGTTTTTTTTAATAAAGGAATTTTCAAAAGCTGTCTTGGTTTTATTCTTTTTCTTGTTCTTTTTGACACTTTTTTTGGTGAATGAGTAGGAGTACAATGCACCCCTACTCATTCACATGGGGGGGCGAGATCTGGGGGCCCCCTTGTTAAAGGGGGGTTTCCAGATTCCGATAACCCCTCTTCCCACAGACCCCCACAACCACTGGCCAGCGTTATGGAGAAGAGGCCCTTGTCCACATCAACATTAGGACAAGGTGCTTTGGGACAAGGCACTTGCTCACCCCCCCCCCTTTCCTGTGTGCTCAAATAAGGGACTGGTAAGGATTTTGGGGGGGCCACACGCTATTTTCTTTTCAATTTTGGTGTGGGGGTTCCCTTTAAAATCCATACCATTTCTTCAGGGTCTGGTATGAATTGGGGGGAACCCCACGCCGTTCTTTTTTTTTAATTATGGCATTGGGTGGTTCCCCTTAAATTCCGCACCAGACCCAAAAGGGTCTGGTATGAATTGGGGGGGGGGGGGTACTCCGTGCCTTTTTTTTCACAATTGTTTGCTGCCGATAATGATTTTTTTTAAATTCAGCTGTCAGCGGGGAACTGCTGAATGAGTTATCAACTGTTAAGGACGCAGCAGCTGGCTTGCCGAACCATTCCATAACAACCAGCTTTTGTATAAGAGGCCACTGGCTCCAAAAATTCCCATTTGAACCATATCTAAATGTTCACAGACATCAGATGCCTCCTTCTCCTTTCCGTTTACAGAAAGACATCAGAGCTGGGTAGAAGGCGGGTTCAGCGGATGGGCACTGTGAGCACATATAAAGCTATGGATGTGGCATGCGGGACCCTAGACACCCCACATAAGCAGCCGGTAGATGCAATTGATGCCCACGCTAGTGTGTCCCCGCTGGCCAAGTCCCTGGAGCCAAGTGGCTCTGCTTCGGGACTTGGGCTTGATTCGCTGGGGCTCCGGGATTTACATTAAACACCAGGAACGGTCCCAGGGAATCCAGAACGGTTGGGAGGTATGCCTTTTCTGCGTTTATTTACACTAGATTTTTCTTGTGAATGAGTTGGGTTGCTATGTATCCCATACTTAATTACACGGGGGGGGGGGGGGGCTCCTCTGTTAAAGGGGGCTTCCAGATTCTGATAAATGACTCCTGCAGACCCACAAGCACTGGGCCAGAGTTGTGGGGAGGAGGCCCTGTCCTCATCAACATGGGGACAAGCTGCTTCGCCACTCACCTCCGTGTTGAGGACATGTGGCCTGGTATGGTTTAGGATTTAGATTTGGCCGCACAATTGTCTCCCCCCCCCCCCTTTCTTGTGTGCCTGGCTGCATGTTCAGGCCCACTTAATTTTTTTTTTGAGTGTGGCCCCCCTAAAATCCATACTAGACCTAAATGGAAACCAGGGGATTCGCAGCCATAGTGCTCTTGCTGGGCGTCACATATGTCCCTGTGCCTTTAAGGAGGGGTAGGCTCCCTCCAGGCATACATGCCCTTAATCTATCTATTCTTATATTTGTTCCTATTATGGAGGCTCTGGAAATTTAGAGTTAGGACCGCAGTATATACAGAGGTCCCTTGGCATGGGCACTGCAGCTTGTGCATAAATTTGCAAATGTGCAAACAAAACCCTCTGTTTTTAACGTAAACTGTTAGACAGAGCCAATTTGGTTGTTTTTCAGGCTGGCTGGTAGGTGTGCTGGAAAATATTTTGTCTGTCTGTGATGCGCATAGCTCTTCCATGTGCACCTTGCTGCAAAGGCCAGTTATAGGTTGGGGGTTCTTGCCAATTTTTTGTACAGATGGACGCATTGAGTGCAGGGATGAACGGGATGTCTTCACTGCATCTTTGTCATACATTTTGCACTCCTTTCCTACACATACCATCATACGCTCCATACTTCTGCATATACTGCTGTCAATTCCGCACTCCCTTCCTGCACATACCGTAATGCCCTCTGTACTTAATGTAAAGTAGTCTCCACTGCACTTACTTCTGTAGTAATGGAAGAATATTCATTTTTTATTTTTTTATTATTGTGTTGAGGTTTTTTACACGTCTGTGAGACTGTTATTTGTTGCACAGCAAAGTAATCATATTTTATGGGTACAAGAATGCTTTTGTTTTATTTAACCACTTTACCACTTTTTACTTTATCACCGGAGGATTTTGCTGTCTTACGTCTGGGCCACTTTTTGCGATTCGGCACTGTGCGATTTAACTGACAATTGCGCGGTCATGCAACGCCATACCCAAAGGAAATTGACAACCTTTTTTCCCACAAACAGAGCTTTGATCACCTGTGCGATTTTTACTTTTTGCGCTATAAACAAAAAAAGAGCGACAATCTTGAAAAAATAATATTTTTCAAATTTTTTATCATTTTTTATCATTAAAAAATAATATTTTTAATCAAAATTTTTTATCATTTTAGGCCAATTTGTTTTCTGCTACATATTTTTTGGTAAAAAAAATCGCAATAAGCATATTTTGATTGGTTTGCGCAAAAGTTATTGCGTTTACTAACTAAGGGAAAGATTTCTGTCGTTTTTGGTGTTTTTTTTTTAACGAGTAATGGCGGCGATCTGCGATTTTTTTTGCGGGACTGCGACATTGCGGCGGACAGATCGGACCCTTGACTGACATTTTTGACACTTTTGGGGGTACCAGTGACATTACTACAGTAATCAGTGCTATAAATATGCACTGTTACTGTAAAAATGACACTGGCCGTGAAGGGGTTCATTTTTATTGGTGATCAAGGGGTTAATGTATGCCTGGTGCTTACTAACGTGTGTGGGGGAGGGGACTGAGTGACACAGGGACAGATCGCAGGTTCAGCTATGCTGAACCCTGCAATCTGACCCTGCCTGTCACTTAGGAGATCCGCCCGCTTTGTTTACACAAGCGGGCGGATCTCTACACTCGATCCCCGACGATCGGGGAAGAGCGGCGGTGATCACCGCCGCTCCTGCCCTGGCCTGACTCCCGCTGTGACTGAATACAGCGGGAGCGAGCCTCCGGCAGTGCACGCGGGCCGCCAAGAGAGGGGAATGTCTGGCGACGTAGGTCTACGTCGCCAGACGTTATCGAGCCACTTTGCCGCAGTAGAGCTCCAGTGAGCAGCGGTAAAGTGGTTAATCATGCCCCTTTAAGCCCCTCCCACTGTTAACACAATATGGTCACAACCATTGTTAGCTATGGTGCGCTATGCACAACACATTACTATTCTCCTTGGGGCACCCAAAGGTGTCCCAGATATTTTACAATCCAAAAGTGTATACTACAAAAAATAAATTGCAGTGTACCACTAAAGTGTTTAGGTTTGGCTTGAAGATTCTGTTCATGGATCTGGAATTGTATTCAAATTGCCATACAAAGATAATTATATATGCTGCCATTTGTGCCCCCCTTCTGAAAATTACAGGGGGCGGTATCACCCGGTGGCATCGCAGGTTACTTTGTCACTTTGGTTCATTTTATAATCATCCAGAGTTCAGCTTTAATGTTAGTATATCAGCAAATTTGCTGGATAGAGCTAAAGAAGCTTATTCTATATGTGATGTGTGAGTTGTTACATTTACAGAAATTAACTTTATCAGCAGCGAATGTGCAGAGAATGCTTTGTAATTCATCTGTTAATGTTTAGAAATAGAGTTATAATGTATCATAATATATCTGTATAATGTATCATAACTACAGGAAATAAATAGCCTCTCTCTACACTCAATAATACTCTCTTCACATATTCTGTTTCAAATGTCACTTTATGCATTGACATACAGTATCTCACAAAAGTGAGTACACCCCTCACATTTTTGTAAATATTTTATCATATCTTTTCATGTGACAACACTGAAGAAATTACACATTGCTACAATGTAAAGTAGTGAGTGTACAGCTTGTATAACAGTGTAAATTTGCTGTCTTAGTGCCAGGTCACACTTGTGCGATGCGGGAAGGCTGCGAATTCGCAGCCTGTTCCCGCATCGCAAACGCACATTTAGCAGTTCACACTGCCATATGCGATACGCAGGGCGTGTCAATTAAATGTTAACGACACCCCCAGTTTGATCGCATATCGCAGTGCGATCTGACAGTTCGCACAGGATCGGATCGCACAAGTGTGAACCACTGTGCAATCCAATCCTGATGCGGCTGAAAAAAAGGGTCATGTGCGACTTTTGTGCGGGTGCAGTGCGAATTTAGCCATACAAAGGGTATGGCTGAATTCGCACTGCACATCCGATCGCATGTAATGAAGGAGCAGTGCGCTCCGATATTACATGCGATCGCCGCACACGCTATAGTGTGAACCGGCACTTACTCAACACACAGCCATTCATTTCTAAATCACTGGCAACAAAAGTGACTACACCTCTAAGTAATAATGTCCAAATTTGGCCCAAAGTGTCAATATTTTGTGTGGCCACCATTATTTTCCAGCACTGCCTTAACCCTCTTGGGCATGGAGTTCACCAGAGCTTCACAGGTTGCCACTGGAGTCCTCTTCCACTCCTCCATGACGACATCGCAGAGCTGGTGGATGTTAGAGACCTTGCACTCCTCCACCTTCCGTTTGAAGATGCCCCACATATGTTCAATAGGGTTAAGGTCTGGAAACATGCTTGGCAAATCCATCACCTTTACCCTCAGCTTCTTTAGCAAGGCAGCAGTCGTCTTGGAGGTGTGTTTTGGGTCGTTTTTATTTTGGAATACTGTCCTGCGGCCCAGTCTCCGAAGGGAGGGGATCATGCTCTACTTTAGTATGTCACAGTACATGTTGGCATTCGTGGTTCCCTCAATGAACTGTAGCTCCCCAGTGCCAGCAGCACTCATGCAGCCCCAGACCGTGACACTCCCACCACCATGCTTGACTGTAGGCAAGACACAATTGTCTTTGTACTCCTCACCTGGTTGCCACCACACACAATTGACACCATCTGAACCAAATAAGTTTATCTTGGTCTCATCAGACCACAGGACATGGTTCCAGTAATTCATGTCCTTAGTCTGATTGTCTTCAGAAAATGGTTTGCAGGCTTTCTTGTGCATCATCTTTAGAATAGGCTTCCAGACTTCCGGTTCCGGCGCCGTATGGTGAGGGAGTGAGACGCAGCAGCTCCGACTCACCCTGCATAAAAGATCCTTACACCCCGCTCGCCGAGTTCCGCCAACGGCTCCTCACTGCCCGGTGAGTCTCCCTGCACGGTCAGGCAGCGATGGACCGCTTTGTTGTTCACGGAGCCACCGGGAATCCCGCGCTGCTGCAGCAGGATGTCTCCCCTCAGGCAGTCCCTCCAGGCAATATGGCGGCCGCGTCCTCCGCGGACGGCGCGGCGCTGACCCCCGCCTCTCCTGCATACAACTCAGTGGCTGACCCCCAATACCAACTGATGGCACAGGCAGTGGCTGCTATTCTCTCGCCCACCATCACTGAGGCGGTGGAGCGGGTGGTCACGGCAGGGATCTCCCAGCTGCGCAAGGAACTGGGAGAACATGCCTCAAGGATTACTGCAGTGGAAACTAGAGTGTCTGATTTGGAGGATGAAATGCAAGTCTCCTTCACCAATGAAGCTAAATCATCACAAACACAGCAATATCTGCTGGAAAAGATCGATGACCTTGAAAATCGATCCAGAAGAAACAACTTGAGACTTATAGGCTTGCCTGAATCTTTTAACGCAGGTCTCCTTCCCGATGTGTGCTCAGTGCGCATCCCACAAGCCCTTGGTATAACCACACCGTGTACCGTTGAGAGGGCTCACCGCCTGGGAGCACCGTCGAATGATCGCAAAACCCCCCGTCCAGTTATTATCCGCTACCTGAACTATGCAGATAGACTGGCCATCCTAAAGTCTTTTAAAAATGCAAAATCGCTGGTCCTGGACGGCAGTAAACTGCTTCTTTTCGCGGATTATTCCCAGGAAGTGGCCCACAGGTGCAAGGCCTTTCAACCTGCCTGTAACGCCCTGTTTCAGAAGGGTCTCAAATTCACCCTAGCTTATCCAGCAACTCTTCGATTCACGGATCAGTTTGGCGAGCCTAAAGCATTCACCCATCCAGAGGAAGCCTCGGATTATATTCAAACCCACCTCCATTTATCCATGGACACACACCCCCCTGCCGGACCCTCCGTCTCTTCTTCTCACAGGGACCTCCGCAGTCCACGCAAGGAATCGCCTAAGCGGGGTCGCTTCTCCGCAACAGCATCTTACAGGGACAAGCTCAGATGAAGCCGGCACCTACACCTCCTGTTCAGTACTTCCTCCCTGGGCCGTCCCTGATCTATTAGCCCGGACTACGATTAACCAGCTTTGTAGACGGACGTAACTATCTTTCTTAATATTGCTTCCTGTTCTCTTTATGTGCCTTACAGGGATCTATGTTTTTTGTGCCGAAAAATTCTGTGGTTCTTTCGTATTGTTAGTGTTACTTTTTTCTTTTTTTCTTTTTTTACTTCTCTCTGCGCTGCATTATGTCATCACAATGTTTATGCCTGCCCTTTTGGGGTTATTTTTGTGCGGCCTTGCCAAGGTGTCTGGCTCCCTAATCCCATCTCGACTTGGGACTGGCGATTTGCCTACTAATGCTCACTGGGTTTCTTATGCTGCATAATAACCCGGAGTCTTGAGCGAGTGGAACCGGCCACCACCTGGTAACGCTGTCGGAGGTTTGGTTCCATGCGGAAAAAAGAGAAGTCTCCAATTGCTATGTTATATTTTGTTTATATGTTTATTTTCATTTTGTTTTCGCCCCTCCATATTCTAGGTTTTCTGGAATGTGGACGGTGTGACATGTACCCTTGTCTCTTTATCCCCCTTCATGCCGTCCCTAGGTCTCCCCCCTATTCCCCCATTTGCATCCTCCGAGTACATGACTACAGACATGCCCTAATTGCGATTCTCGACAGGCTTATCATCCACCTCCTTAAGCCCCCTTGACTTAAACATAGTAACATGGAATGTGAAGGGTCTCCGATCCCCCCATAAACGGATGGCGGTACTCCGTCACCTTCGGCGCCTAGACGCTGATATAGCGCTCCTTCAGGAATCTCACCTTACCAAGACTGATATGGAACGTATGAAAAAACTGTGGGTGGGCCGTGTCTTTGGCTCGGCCTCCACCAAGCACAAGGCCGGTGTTCTCATACTAGTCCATAAAAGAGTCACTTTGGACATTTCTCCCCTTTATTCGGATGATGATGGCAGATTGCTTATACTTCACCTGCACACCCACACAGACTCTTTCATTTTAGCTAACATATATGCTCCTACTCCTTCTTCGGCCCCCTTTTTCCAAAAACTAGCGGGTCTACTGGCCCCTCATATACATCTACCATTGCTCATTGGTGGCGACTTTAATGCTGTGATGGACCCACTTATGGATAGATCGCTACGTGCGCCCAATCCCCACACGTCTCCCTCTACACCCCCCCCCTCACCTCCCAGACTTTGCTGCTAGTTTAAACCTTGTTGACGTCTGGCGCCAAGCTAATCCCATCGACAAGACATATACATACTACTCCCCCCCACATGATTCGTTCTCTCGGATTGATTATTTCTTTGGGGCCGCAACTATACTCCCTTCGCTGCATTCTCCGGAGATCAAAGACATGGTCATATCTGATCACTCCCCTTTATTGCTCACGCTTACCCTCTCCGCCCCGAAATCTACCTTCAAGCCCTGGCGCTTTCCCTCGTACCTATCGGGCAACGCTGAACTCAGTGAGGTATTGGCTGAAACATGGCGAAATTTCCTATCTGACAATGCTCAACATGTTGATGACCCAGTGTTGCTGTGGGAGACTGGTAAGACAGTGCTGCGGGGGCGTATCATCGCTTTTGCCTCCACTTACAAAAAGAAAGCTGCGGCTAGCTATAGGGCGGCTAGCGTTGCACTCCAACTGGCGCACTCCCGTCTCCAGCAGCAACACACTTCCCATCATGTGGCGCAGTGGAAGGAAGCAAAACACGCCTTTGACAAATGGGCTTTGGCCCAGGAACAGTTCCACAAGTCTGTTCAGGACATCCAATTCCACAAATTTGGTAATAAATCCGGCAAATTATTGGCCCGCCTCTGTAAAGGACCTTACACTACCACCCCCCTAAAATCTCTAAAAGACCACATGGGAAAACAGACTTCCAACCCTGAGGAAATAAACTTGATCATGGAGCGCTTCTATGCCTCCCTGTATGGCCATGATCCCATAGACACGACGGAAGCTCAAGCCTTTCTTGGGGAGGTGCCTCTACCCACGATCTCGGAACCCCAACTGGCCCAACTTAACGTTCCCATTACTCTCGCTGAAATACACGTCGCCATCTCTTCATTATCCCTTATTAAGGCCCCTGGCCCGGATGGGTTTTCCTCTGAATTCTTTAAGCTGACCAAAGAAGCCCTTTCTCCCACTCTGCTCACCGTTATCCCAACAACAAATTGAGCCACAATCTGACACTGCCATACTCACGTTAGATGCCGAAAAGGCATTTGACAATGTCAGCTTCCACTGGTTACACCTCACCCTTCAAAAATTCGGCTTCACCGGTCACTTTCTACATCTGATCTCCTCCATGTATACTTCACCCTCTGCAAAAGTGGTTACTTCAAACTTCTTGTCCAAAGATATACCTCTGCACAAGGGTACCCGCCAAGGATGCCCCCTCTCCCCACTCCTTTTCAACCTGGCCCTGGAACCCCTGTCCCGCTATCTTGCCCTCCACGCCCCACTCACTGGGGTCAAAATCGGATGTGAGGAAATCCGGTCTGTCCTCTTTGCTGACGACATACTGCTCTTCACGTCCAATCCTGCGCGAGATGTCGGCACGGTCAAGCTTATCTTTGATAGGTTTAGGTTGTGTTCAGGCCTGAGGATAAATTACAATAAGAGCGAGATACTCCCACTGGGTTCCCCCCACCTTCCACTATGGTCCAGCTCCTCTCCTTTCCCTATAGTCAAAACTCATATAAAATATTTGGGGATTTTGATAGGTAGAAATACGTCCTCCCTCTATCAGCTAAACTACACCCCGCTCCTTTCCAAACTCTCCAGGGAGCTGGCTGGCTGGTCTAAATTCCCCCTTTCCCTCATAGGTAGATGTCATTTATACAAAATGGTTACATTCCCCAAACTTTTATACGTCCTCCAGACCCTGCCACTGCTTATCAAGCACAAAGATCTACTCACGTTTCGCAAATCTTTGACTACCTTTTTGTGGTCAGGCAAAAAGCCCCGCATCGCTCTCCACAAATTGTACCCTCCCAGACTTAGGGGTGGCATGAATCTCCCTGACATCAGACTCTATAACCTATGTAGTCTAGTGAGAGTGGGTTTAGACTGGATTCATTGTACGTCTAACTTTTCCAATCATTTCCTTGAGTCTCAAATAGTTCACCCATATTCCCTAGCTGGTATCCTCCACTGCAAACTGAGCGAATTACCGTTGTCCCTTCGCCAACATATTCTCCTTAGAGACACTCGGGCCGCTTGGAAGGAACTCCGAAAGAAATTGGGTTTACCTCAACATTTTTCCCGGCATCTCCCCATCGGTGGTCAACCTGCCTGCTCCCATCTGCATCTGGAACGCATCTTTTCCCTCTGGGCATCCCACGGACTACGCTTTCTGGCACAACTTTTTGATCCTGTTTCGGGATCCCCACTTTCATTTGCCACTCTCCAAAAACAATACAGTCTACCTCCTACACATTACTTCTATGTGCACCAACAACAGACTTTCGCAAACTCCCTCTGCTCAACGAAACAAGGCCGCATTAAACCGGATATTTTGGACTCTCCTACGCCAATTACTCCTCTGAAGCTTTCTCAATTGTACCGACCCATCCAAGCTCTCCTGCTCTCCAATAACAAAGAGCACCAACGTTCAGCATGGGACAAGGCTTTGTCGCTCCCGGACTCGAAGTCCTACCTACTAGCAGGTTTCAACACTACGCACACTTTCATTTGCAACGCATTCTGGAGGGAGCAGCAACTAAAGTTACTCCACCATGCATATGCTCCCTTTTCCTCTTCTCCACTGCACTCCCCCTATCAAGGATGTTCATGGTGCCTCACCCACCGTCCCACTTTACTTCACAGACTGTGGTCGTGTCCTTTAATTTCGGACTTCTGGGACCAGGTGGAAACCCTCGCCTTAAGAGTCACGGGCCTGCAGCCAACCAAAGACCCTTTACCCTTAATTTTTGGCTACTTGGAGGGCCTCCCCAAATCTACCCCAGGGACTCACACCACTCACAGGAGCTTAATTATAAGAAATCATAAATCCTGGATTGCTACCTGCTTTATGATTGCCAGAAGGGTCATCCTTCGCCACTGGGTGTCCCCCACGGCTCCTTCAGTGGGAGAAGTCAAATCGGATATGAACCTTCTCATGCAAAGGGAGCATCTGGATGTACTCCTCACAAAAACGGATGAACAGAGATTCTGGAAAAAATGGGCTGCCTATTATGACTTGCAAAGCTTCACCCACCTTCCTCGTAGCCCGAGTGTAGGCTTCCATGTCCCACGGTCACGGGAGATCCTTCCCATCATTCCCCCCCGTCTATAGTCTCATCCAAGTTCCTGTCGAGTATGTTATATTGTCTGTTACTTTAAAATGCAATGCTTACCGGGTCTAGGTTATGATATCTGCTAGGTCACATATCACTCGGACCAATACCCCTCTCTCCTCTCCCCTTCCCCCTTCCTCTCCCTAACTTCCTTTTCCTCCATACAGTCATCTGCCAATGTCAGCTGGTGATCTACACCAGGTTTACCTATTACTCCACTTCTTCTTATCTCTCCTGTTCACTGTTTCTCCCTGTTTCACCCCCCCTTCTGTCGCCGAGAGGGGCTTCAGTCGGTGGTCCTACTAAAATAATCTCCTGATACGTCCCACGTATCTGCATGACTCTCCCCCCCCCCCCCTCCTAAACCCCCCCCCTCCTAAACCCCCCCCCCCCTCATGTTCTGGTTATGATAATTTTCGTTTACATGGGTATAGTTTCATCAGTTGCTTGTGGGTGACCAACCCAGTGTATTAGTTCATTGTAACTGTTACCCTTTTGTACTATGTTGTTAAAATCTTGAAAAACCAATAAATGTTTTCTTAAAAAAAAAAAAAAAAAAGAATAGGCTTCCTTCTGGGACAACAGCCAAGCAAACCAATCTGATGCGGTGTGTGGTCTGAGCACTGACAGACTGACCCCCCCCACCCCTTCAACCTCTGACAGCAAATTGACACTGTTATACAAGCTGTACACTCACTACTTTACATTGTAGCAAAGTTTCATTTCTTCAGTGTTGTCACATAAAAAGATATAATAAAATATTTACAAAAATGTGAGGGGTGTACTCACTTTTGTGAGATACTGTATCTACTTAAACCAAATCGGTCTGGACGGTATGGTCACCTGCTGACTTGGTATGATTCACAGGCAGTGTATCTCTCCTTTACACACATAAGTTGAGTCCAATGCAATTTTACTTCAAATAAGTACAGAGAATGTTTTTTCCAGTTTTGTGAAGTGTAACAAAATGACTTTCACAATCCATGTCTCTGCGAAGAACTAATACTGAGGCTTCATGTACACTTTACTGTGATTCACCGCGGCTTTGCTGCATTTTGTGGTTTCCCACAATCAGTCAAAAAGATCCTATCCTGAATATGATTCTTCCTGTTCAGAAGAGGAGGTGGAGGGAGGTTGAACCTCACCTAACCACAGCAGCTCCTAAACTTTGCTAAAAATCTATGTGTACATGGACACACAGGCTTTTACAGAGTTGAGTTTAGGAGCTTTGGTGACAAAAACGCCAAAAGCTCCTAAACTCAAATTTTGGGGCTGCTAGTGTACATGAAGCCTTACTGAGGGAACACAGAAGAAACAGGGAGAGTTGGAAATGAACTAACTTGCATTGAACTGGGGGGGAATGAGAGATGGAGAAATCATTAGATGTCAGCATACTACAGCAACAGTTTAATACAGCTAAAAATGCATTTAGGTGGGACAGACAGGGTCTGATTTCCCAATAGACAAAATGTGAGGGGTGTACTCACTTTTGTGAGATACTGTATCTACTTAAACCAAATCGGTCTGGACGGTATGGTCACCTGCTGACTTGGTATGATTCACAGGCAGTGTATCTCTCCTTTACACACATAAGTTGAGTCCAATGCAATTTTACTTCAAATAAGTACAGAGAATGTTTTTTCCAGTTTTGTGAAGTGTAACAAAATGACTTTCACAATCCATGTCTCTGCGAAGAACTAATACTGAGGCTTCATGTACACTTTACTGTGATTCACCGCGGCTTTGCTGCATTTTGTGGTTTCCCACAATCAGTCAAAAAGATCCTATCCTGAATATGATTCTTCCTGTTCAGAAGAGGAGGTGGAGGGAGGTTGAACCTCACCTAACCACAGCAGCTCCTAAACTTTGCTAAAAATCTATGTGTACATGGACACACAGGCTTTTACAGAGTTGAGTTTAGGAGCTTTGGTGACAAAAACGCCAAAAGCTCCTAAACTCAAATTTTGGGGCTGCTAGTGTACATGAAGCCTTACTGAGGGAACACAGAAGAAACAGGGAGAGTTGGAAATGAACTAACTTGCATTGAACTGGGGGGGAATGAGAGATGGAGAAATCATTAGATGTCAGCATACTACAGCAACAGTTTAATACAGCTAAAAATGCATTTAGGTGGGACAGACAGGGTCTGATTTCCCAATAGACACTGTAGGCATGTGCCTACAGGAGCCCTTTCTAGAGGGGTAGCCTGTCTGTATACATTTTTTTTTCTTTTAACTGTTGCCCAGAGCCTAGGGCTGGTGCCAGCAGCATAAGGCAGCTTTGGCAGCTGTTAGGACGCCAGGATGGGCCAGCCACCCAAAATGAACAGACTGTGGCTGCCGGCCAAAGTGAGAGAGGAGCACAAGATAGGGATAGTGATTCTTCCCCCTTCCTTCTCCCCCAGCAGCTGATTAGGTAATCTGTCCTATTTGGAACATCCAGAGGTGGAGCCTGCTGCTAGGCTCGCATTTTGATTGGCCAAAACTTGGGGAGGGGGTGTGGTCAACCTCAGAAGTGAAGACACCCAGAGAGCAACACATGGGAGGTGAGTCTGCTGTGTAGCCTGTGGACTATGATTGAGACTCCTTTCACACTTGTGCGACCTGAAAGACGCCTGACTTTGCCATGATTTTACGCAATTTCTTTACACGATTTTGACGCGACTTTGACTTGACTTGAATCGGTGCCAGTGTAATCTTGAGGTCTATGGCCCTCAAGTCGCATAAAAGTTGGACCAAAGTAGTGCAGGGACTACTTTGAAGTGGACACGACTTGAAGTCACACAGATATGAACGATACTCATTGGAAATCATGGAGTATGACTTTTCATGTGACTTTGTAGTCCCAAGTCACAGGACAAGTTGCACAAGTGAGAAAGGGGCCTGACTGTAATAATCTGCAGTGCCTGGACATCATAGCACATTACACTACAGGCCATACACCCCGACATCAGGAGAGTCTCCTCTGTCATAAAGAATGAGGGGAGTTCCCGGGTCAGGGATGAAGAAGATGATGGTAAAAAGGTTGGTGGGGATGAGGATGATAAGTAGTTATGGATTATGGATAGTGGCTGCTGGAGGAATGAGGATGGTGATGGAGAGAAGGATGAAGATGAATCATGTGGTGATAATAGAGAGATGACTGAGTAAAGAGTGCATAGAGAATACAAGGATAAGGATGAAGGTTGGGTTACAAAGAAGAGAGGGATGGGGATGATTATGGAGAGGGAAGTTGGAGACGAGGATGATTATGATAGATATGTAATAGGAATCCAGGGATAAGGACGATGGAGTAACATTGTGGAGAGGGACGAGGATGATTCTGCAGAGGGATGAGGATGATGGAGTTACATTGTGGAGAGGGACGAGGATGATTCTGCAGAGGGATGAGGATGATGGAGTTACATTGTGGAGAGGGACGAGGAGGATTCTGCAGAGGGATAAGGATGATGGAGTTACATTGTGGAGAGGGACGAGGATGATTCTGCAGAGGGATAAGGATGATGGAGTTACATTGTGGAGAGGGAGGAGGATGATAGCATTACATTGTTGAGAGGGACGAAATGATTCTGCAGAGGGATAAGGATGATGGAGTTACATTGTGGAGAGGGACGAGGGTGATTCTGCAGAGGGATAAGGATGATGGAGTTACATTGTGGAGAGGGACAAGGATGATAGCATTACATTGTTGAGAGGGACGAGGATGATTCTGCAGAGGGATAAGGATGATGGAGTTACATTGTGGAGAGGGACGAGGATGATAGCATTACATTGTTGAGAGGGACGAGGATGATTCTGCAGAGGGATGAGGATGATGGAGTTACATTGTGGAGAGGGACGAGGATGATTCTGCAGAGGGATAAGGATGATGGAGTTACATTGTGGAGAGGGACGAGGATGATTCTGCAGAGGGATAAGGATGATGGAGTTACATTGTGGAGAGGGACGAGGATGATTCTGCAGAGGGATAAGGATGATGGAGTTACATTGTGGAGAGGGACGAGGATGATTCTGCAGAGGGATAAGGATGATGGAGTTACATTGTGGAGAGGGACGAGGATGATAGCATTACATTGTTGAGAGGGACGAGGATGATTCTGCAGAGGGATAAGGATGATGGAGTTACATTGTGGAGAGGGACGAGGATGATTCTGCAGAGGGATAAGGATGATGGAGTTACATTGTAGAGAGGGACGAGGATGATAGCATTACATTGTTGAGAGGGACGAAATGATTCTGCAGAGGGATAAGGATGATGGAGTTACATTGTAGAGAGGGACGAGGATGATTCTGCAGAGGGATAAGGATGATGGAGTTACATTGTGGAGAGGGACGAGGATGATTCTGCAGAGGGATGAGGATGATGGCATTACATTTTGGAGAGGGATGAGGATGATGGCATTACATTGTGGAGAGGGATGAGGATGATGGCATTACATTGTGGAGAGGGATGAGGATGATGGCATTACATTGTGGAGAGGGATGAGGATGATGGCATTACATTGTGGAGAGGGATGAGGATTTTACACAAGTTTGCACTTTTCTCAATGGTACCTCACCTCATTTGATGGAAACTTGTAATACTTATTTTTATTTATTTTTGTTCTGAGTAAAAATATTTTATCAAGAAATAAAAGTCCTACTGTCTTTTTTTGGGTGAGGGGGTGCTTCAGAATTCACTGCCTATAGGCTGCTGAGATGTAAATCCGGCCCTGGGGACAGTACAACATATCTGGATTTTCCTCAGATAGTATTGTCATTTTAGGTGCACCATGGAACAACTGAAATATTGCATTGTTGATTATTGCTTTGCAAGTCAGTGCAATCATCAGTGACACTTCTCAATAAGCAGTAATCCTTACAATCGATCATATTTCACGTGTCAATGAACCGTTTAGAACCCAAAACAAAGCAGTTTTCACCATTATTAATTTATTTTTTTACATTTCTTTAATCAGAATCTGGGGATATGTGAGGCCAGGGTGTCATGGGCTGCCTCCTGAGAAGGTATTACCACAGCACTCTTCATTCACAATGTAAATGCAGAGAGCGGCACTGACATCATCCCATCAGTACTGCTCGCTGCATTATCCAGGATGTCCACTACCGGAGAAAGGAAGAACCCAGCACATCATGTAACTTGTCTGTAGACACCTGGGAAAGGTAAGCACATAGGTGTGCGCAGCCTATTGCATTAGGGTGTGCACCAGGGGGTGACTGGCAACTTTTGGCCCAGGGGTCAAATACTACACAGAGGCCCATTGTGCAGCAACTCTGCCCCCCCCTTCCGCTCTCCCCTGCCTCCTCCCGACCTCCCCTGCCTCCTCCCCACCTCCCCTGCCTCCTCCCGACCCCACCTGCCACTTTCGACATCCACGTGAATTAAAACACAAAAAAATAAAAATGAAACAATAAATAACGTTTTAGGACTGTTTAAAATAAATAATTAGAGAACTCTTTTATCTGATATACAAAAACAAACATACATGAAAAATACAATGCTCACAAAAATTAAAGGAACACTTTGAAAACACACTAAACCTCAAAAAATGTCATGCATCTATACTGGTATGGACTGGGTAATGTGTTAGGAATGAAAGGATGCCACATCGCTTGATGGAAATGAAAATTATCAACCTACAGAGGGCTGAATTCAAAGACACCCCAAAATCAAAGTGTAAAAGGGATGCAGCAGGCTAGTCCATTTTGCTGAAATTTCATTGCAGCAACTCAAAATAGTATTCAGTAGTTTGTATGGCCCCCACATGCTTATATGCATGCCTGACAACATCGGGGCATGCTCCTAATGAGACGATGGATGGTGTCCTGGGGTATTTCCTCCCAGATCTGGACCAGGGCATCACTGAGTTCCTGAACAGACTGAGGTGCAACCTGGCGGCGTTGGATGGACAGAAACATAATGTCCCAGAGGTATTGGATTAAGGTCAGGTGAGTATGGGGGTCATTCAATTGTATCAATTCCTTCATCCTCCAGGAACTGGCTGCATACTCTCGCCACATAAGGCCAGGCATTGTCAAGCCCCAGGAGGAACCCAGGACCCACTGCACCAGTATAAAGTCTGACAATGGGTCCAAGGATTTCATCCCAATATTTAATAGCCAGGGTGCCATTTTCTAGCCTGTAGAGTTCTGTGCGTCCCTCCATGGATATGCCTCGCCAGACCATCACTGACCAACTACCAAACTGGTCATGCTAAACGATTTTACAGGCAGCATAATGTTCTCCACGATTTCTGCACACCCTTTCACTTCTGTCACATGTGCTCAGGGTGAACCTGCTCTCATTTGTGAAAAGCACAGGGCACTTGTGGCTGACCCTCCAATTCTGTTGTACAATAGCAAATGCCAATCAAGCTCTACGAGGCCAGGCAGGAGCACAGGGCCCATCTCAGACCATCCTCATAAAGTATGTTTCTGATTGTTTGGTCAGAGACATTCACCCCAGTGGCTTGATGAAGGTCATTTTGTAGGGCTGTGGCAGAGCTCATCCTGTTCCTCCTTGCACAAAGGAGCAGATACCAGTCCTACTGATGGCTTAAGGCCCTCTCTACGCCCTGTCCAGCTCTCCTAGAGTAACTGCCTGTCTCCTAAGACTGTGCTGGGAGACACAGCAATCCTTCCTGCAATGGCACGTATTGCTGTGCCATCCTGGAGGAGTTGGACTGCCTGTCCAACCTCTATAGGGTCCAGGTATTGCCTCATGCTACCAGTAGTGACACTGACCCTAGCCAAATGCAAAACTACTGAAAAACAGTCAGAAAAGATGAGTAGGAAAAACATGTCAGTGACCTCCACCTGTAAAACCATTCCTGTTTTGGAGATTGTCTCATTGTTCCCCATCTAGTGCACCTGTTGTTAATTTCAGTAACACCAAAGCAGTTAAATTAACAACCCCCTCTGCTACTTAACTGACCAGATCAATATCCCAGCAGTTTAATTGCCTTGATGCTATACTCTGATTAAAAAGTGTTCCTTTATTGTTTTGAACGGTGTACATGCATTGCTTGAAAAGTTTTTTTTTGTTTTTTTTTTAACTAAAAAAGCAAACATAAGTAAACAAAAATGTTTTAAAACTATGTAAGAAATGTATTTAAAGCGGAACAACACTGTATTTGAGCATAACAAACCAAAAGCGCTATGTTAATTAATTTTTGATATCCAAAGCAAACTCCCCCATCCAGCCATGTCTCTATGGTTTATTCGGGTAAGAAATCGCTTAGAAAAACACCCCCTAGCATTTCTGGCCATGGCCATCTTGAGTAATGACAGCTGATTCATGTTCTATTCATTTACATCCTGGAATCCATCTGCTCTTAGCTGATGCATGTAGGCTGGAGGATGTGCTTAGCTGAGAACCCCCCTCCTGAAGACTCCTGGGATGTATGACATCATTTGCCTAGGAATGCAAACCAGGAAGTAACTAAAGTAATGTAAAAAACAATTTAAAACAAGTAAATATGATATATTTTCCTATATATTTACTAATGCTAGCAGCATAAGGATTCAAAATAGTTAATATTGATTGCAAGAGTGAAGTTCCACTTTAAACTCGTCAATCATATACATTGATATCATATTCATCATTTACTCAGTATACCGAATCATCAAAAGCTTACCCAAGTGGAGTGGTACTTGGACAAGACCATGTCTAGAAAAGATGGATGGGATCGCGAGGTATGGTGTGACCGCAGGAGGCACAGAAATACCAAGTTATAGTGGATGAATACATCAGATAGGGATATTAGGTTAACCCCAAAAATGTATAGGCAAGATTAAAACTAAGGTCAAATCCTTTCATACTTATATGTGTAATTAAGTAGACAAACACAAGAAAGCGCCTAATTACTGAGTCCAAGGCAGATAACATTCAGCAACTATACTACAGATTGAACGCGATGTGGTATTTACCTGGATGAGAAAAAGGCAAAAACCTTTTATATAGCTTGGGTTGGTATCGTTTAATAGTTATTAATTACACTTAGTCTCCTGTCAAACAATCAGAACTAAAATTAGAAGCTCCAGGTAGTTAGCTGTTAGTAGCTTGTGAAGATGAATTGGTACTGTTGACCAAACAGTCCACAAATCTACATCTATTGAGTAATTACATGTATTAAAAAAAAAAATGAATTGAGACAGGATACTGGTATATCAAACTGACCAAATACTGAACAATGAAAGTAAATAAATATGAGGATAAGGGATTCCTAGAACTAATTATGTCAATGTAGATATATACAAGTATACCTTTGGACTCAGCCTAAGCTAGGATTACAGTGCCCTCCTGGCTTGAGCAGCAAAGCCACTGGAGCTGCCAGTGTAACGTTAAAAACCCTATCCTGTGAAGATTCCCTACCCTCGTCACTTCCTATGAGGGTACGTCATTCAACAGCTGAGCAGCTTCCCAGTGCGCATGCTCACAGCTGCGGCGGGTAGGGAATTTTCATGGGGTAGTGTTTTCAGTGCCATCTTAAGAGCATTACAGGGACCGGGCAATGCAGTGCACTGGGCCATGCCTACACAATCACCCACGAGAAAAAAATTGCAAATTATCAATAAGGCGATATTTATTGGTACAGCAGTGCCAGGCTAATGACAGCTTCCAAGTTCAGCGGCTGGGTCCGGTGAACACACACCTGGACAGGGGCCAGACTCAACTGTCCTGTGTGCGCCTGTTCCCTTGGAGACAGACAGGCATTCCTTCAGTTGTGGGCTCTGCCTCCATGGCTCAAATGGCCTGACAGCAGCGCAGGGCCGACAGGCACTTGCCACCTGCTAAGTTCGGCAGTGGGATGCACACGGGAATCGGGACTAATGGAGTAATGCTTAGCTGGGGCTGGGTTGCTGGGCAGGTGGGTCCCCCCGGGCAAGTGGGGCCCCCGGGCAACTGCCCAGCATGCCCATTCGGTAAGATGGCCCTGAGTGTTTTTTAACCTTACACCGCGTCAATTATCAGCTGTTGCAGCGCATCCCTCTCAGAGACTTCCCTCATCAGCAGGTGTGGCGTCCCAAATGAGTGACTGTTACGTTATAAAAAAGTGTAGCCGTGATTTTTCCGGAGGACACTGTGATCACAGAGCACGCAGTGCACACTATCACAGGGGGCCGTCATATTAAGGCCTCCCAGAACTAACTATCCATGCTGTAAGCGTCATTCAGCTGTAGCGCGGTCCAGAAGTGGTTAAACAAACAATCATTTTTTTTGGTGACCACTTGCTGACTGGGCACTTTCACCCCCTTCCTGCCCAGGCCAATTTTCAGCTTTCATCGCTGTCACACTTTTAATGAAGATTGCGAGGTCATGCAACACTGTACCCAAATTAAATTTTTATCATTTTTTTTTTTACACAAATAGAGCTTTCTTTTGGTGGTATTTAATCAAGATATAAAAGATATAAATGAAAACATTTTGAAACAAAAAAAAGATATTCCACTTTCTGCTATAAAACATATCCAAACGAGAACATTTTATAAAAAATAAAATTTCTTCATGAATTTAGGCCAAAATGTATTCTGCTACATGTCTTCGGTAAAAAAAAAAAAATGTCCCAATAAGTGTATATTAATAATAGCTATAGTTACAGAGTCTACAAACGATGGGATATATACTGGAATTGTTTTTTTATACTAGTAATGACAGCAATCAGCAACTTAAAGTGGGACTGTGGGATAGTATGGCGGGCAATCTGACACTTTTGATACTTTTTTGGGGACCAGGTTTTCCATGATCACAAAGGTGGGGGGAGGACAATGTGGCCCTCCAGGGCCCCTGGGGGACTTGTACCAACATGGCCTCCAGGAACTAAAGTGCAAGCAGTGCAGACAAATCCCTGTATGAACCCTTCAGAGATGAGGACCCAACCCTCCCCCCCCCCCAACTAGTGAAGGACTACACATGCTTAGAGCTCATGGGTTCATGAGCTCATGAACAGAGGTGTCATGTTCTCAGCTCTGAAAGGTTCATACAGGGACTTGTAATCCTTCACTTTTCGGGGGGGAGGGGGGGGGAATCACATTCTTAAATCTCAGGGGCTCATGTTGGGACTTGTCCTCCACTAGTGGGGGGTGGGTGACACATCCTCAGCTCCGAGGGGTTCATGCGGGGACTTGAAGTCCTTCACTTTACGGAGGGTTACACAAAGGTCCCAGCATTAACCACTCAGAGCTGAGAACCTGACAACCCCCCAACCATCCCCAAAAGTAAAGAACTACAAGTCCCAACATGAACCCCTGAAATCTATCCTTGTGACCTCCTCCGCCACATCCCTCTGCAGGTATCATCTGCTGTGCCTCCTCATGTCACACACACATTTTCATCCATCCATGATCCGCCTCTCACCTCTACAGACGTGCTGTTATCCTGGCTGGCAGTGTGACAGTTCCCTTCCTTCTAGGCTCTGGCTATGCAAAACTTATGCTGGAGAAGGTGGAGGGAGGTGGGTGGAGCTCAATTCACAAGGCACGGAGGAGGAGGAAGTTAAATCTTCCCCTGTTCTTACTGCTGGGGCATCGGCCTTGCTCTCCTCTTCGTGATGTCACTGGTTGCTAGACGCCAGGCAGCAGGCAATCCTAGCAACCAGTGCAGGCCAGCGGTGCAACAAGATTGTCTCGGTCGGCCCAAGCAGAAATACTCAGCACTGTGTGTGTAGATCGAAGTTGCTGCTGTAGTGGTCTTTTCTGGGGGCATCAGATCGGCCCGAGGGGCAAAATGTATTCTGCTTCATTTTTTGGGTAAAAATACCCCAAATCAGTGTATATTATTTAGTCTGTAGGAAAGTTATACAGTCCACAAACTATGGTATACAGTATATCTGAAAATTGATCAATTCTGATGTACTGATAGCCTATCTTATTTCTTGATGACCTAAAATGACAGTATAGTACAAATATCCCCGAATTACCCCTTTATGGAAAGTAGACAGTCCAGTGTATTTAGCAAGAGGTATGGCAAATTTTTGAGGTGATGTCATATGGCGTCCAGTCAGGATGGGAAAGCACCTGCCCAGCTGTCAATCTGCTATTGATTGGTTAAGACGCGGTTCACACTGATGCGGTGCGAAATTCACAGTGAAATCTTTGCAGTTTCCGCATCACACCAAAATCGCATTCCCATTCTTGCGAACCACTGTGGGTGTGTATGTTAACCACTTCCATACAGGGCAGTTACACCCCCTTCCTGCCCAGACCAATTTTCAGCTTTCAGCACTCTCACATTTTGAATGATAATTACTCAGTCATGCAACGCTGTACCCAATCAAATTTTTTATCATTTTTTTTCACACAAATAGAGCTTTCTTTTGGTGGTATTTAATCACCACTGGGCTTTTTATTTTTTTGTGATATAAGTGAAAAAATAGAAAAAATGTATGAAAAAAAAAACATTTTGTTTTAGGTTCTATTACAAAGTTTTGCAAATAAGTATTTTTTTTTTTCATAAATTTGGGCCAAAATTTATACTGCTACATATCTTTGGTAAAAAATAACCCAAATTAGTGGTTATTATTTAGTCTGTGTGAAAGTTATAGAGTCTGCAAGCTATGGTGCCAATCATTGAAAATTGATCACACCTAATCACACCTGATGTATCGACGGCCTATCTCATTTCCTGAGGCCCTGAAATGTCAGGACAGTACAAATGACCCCTTTTTGGAAAGTAGACATTCCAGGGTATTTAGTAAGAGGCATGGTGAGTTTTTTGAAGTTGTAATTTTTTTCCCACAATTCTTTGGAAAATTAGCAAAAAAATTTTTTACACAAAATTGTCATAATAACAGGTTATTTCTCACACACAGTATATGCATACTTGCAATTACACCCCAAAATACATTCTGCTACTCCTCCTGAGTATGGTGATGCCACATGTGTGAGACTTGTGTGAGCCTGGCCACACACAGAGGCCCAACATGCAAGGAGCACCGTCAGGTGTTCTAGGAGCATAAATTAGACATATCATTTCCTAACGACCTATCACACTTTTGAAGGCCCTGGAGCACCAAGACAGTGGAATTACCCACAAAATGACCCTATTTTGGAAAGAAATCACCCCAACATATATTCTATGAGGCATAATGAGTCTTTTGAACATATCATTTTTTTCCACAAGCTTTGGGAAAATGTGCAAAGAAAATTAAAACATATTTTTTTTTTTTACACAAAGTTGTCAATTTATAAGATATTTCTAACACATAGCATGTACATAGCAAAAATTATACCCCAAAATACATTCTGCTACTCCTCCTGAGTATAGCGATACCACATATGTGAGACTTTGTCACAGCATAGCCAAATACAGAGGCCCAACATGCAAGGAGCACCATTAGGTATTCTAGGAGCATAAATTACACATATAATTTCATTACAATCAATCACACTTTTGAAGGCCCTGGAGCACCAGGACAATGGAAACCCCCACAAAATGACCCCATTTTGGAAAGCAAACACCCCAACACATAATCTAGGAGGCATGGGCTGCAGATAGATACTCAGGTACTCTGATGGGCTGTAGACAGGTACTTAGGTACACTGATCGGTTTCAGAAAGGTACTCGGGTACTCTGATGGGCTTCAGAGAGGTACTTGAGCAAAGGGTTAGTTCCTCAACAAGGCCCCAAAGGAAGGTGCCACATCCCGATTGCAGATAGCAAGAAAAGAATTCCCCTAAGGGGTTGGGACTTTATACGCATGCAAAGAATTCCAAAAGGATAAAAAAGTAGTACAGTACATTTTATTGATACATAAATTGCATACATGAAAATAACATGAGATAAATAAGCAAACAGTTTGCATATAAAAAACACAGCACAGATGCGAGATTAGCAAAACAACAGCAAAAGAATACCCAACGCATTTCAAAGCGATTGTGTGCTTCTTCTTCAGGGGTAAAGAACTGTATGCTGCAGAGCTGATTCTGCAATAGGGTGATATAAAATCACATTAATACAGATAATTTATAATATACATGATATAAACAGAATCTTGATAGGATTGAAAGACTCACATCATCCGTGATTGTGTTACATTCCCATGTTTGCTGAACATAAAAACAATGACCTTTTCCAAGAGAACTACCCGCAGGGCTCAAGAGGGAATGGCCAGGGTCCTTGATGTAAAGGAGTAATTTCTCTAATAGTAGGAGCAGGTCAGCAGTTGCGATCCACAGTCCACTGTCTGCATGCGACTGGAGTCCAATAAGTAGAGGAACCCAGGTTGGAAGGATAAGGCATGTAAGTCCTGAGTGCAAAAAACGCTTCAAATTAGGGGAAGAACTTAGGAGTTCCTCACAAAGCTGTATTTGTGTTGGGGAGGGGAAGGGAGAATCAAAATAAAGATGAAATTAAAATTAAAAGTATAAAGATTTATGCGAACTAGTAATGTTGCATAATTGCCAAAGTATGGCTTTAGGTCAAAGGGATTATATATAACCCAGGTAAATGATTGCAACTAGGGAGTAGCTGGAAGGCAGATATAACTTGGGTGAAGCAGAGGAACGAACTTATATGCATTCATCATAAAAGAAAAAACGAAAAAAGGAAGGGACTTTTTTCACAAATAGGGAAAACCTCTATATGTTTATAGAGCCAAATGCTAGCAGAAAAAGAAGTGTGATGTGGTAAGATCTATTAGCTCACTCATAAGTGAGGACATGTGGTGAGCTGGCAAAACCATTAACAGATTTATCTAACCAATCATTAGTAACAGGAGTCTTCCCGGAAGATTGGAAATTGGCAAATGTCGTGCCCATTCACAAGAAAGGTAGTAGGGAGGAATCAAGCAACTATAGACCAGTGAGTCTGACATCAATAGTAGGCAAATTAATGGAAACCCTATTAAAGGAAAGGATTGTGGAACATCTTAAATCCCATGGATTGCAAGATGAAAAACAACATGGGTTTACTTCAGGGAGATCATGTCAAACAAATTTTATAGATTTTTTTGACTGGGTGACTAAAATTATAGACGGTGGAGGTCCAGTAGACATTGCATATCTAGATTTTAGTAAGGCTTTTGACACTGTCCAACATAGAAGACTTATCAATAAACTGCAGTCATTGAGCATGGACTCCCATATTGTTGAGTGGATTAGGCAGTGGCTGAGTGACAGACAACAGAGGGTTGTAGTCAATGGAGAACATTCAGAACAAGGTCATGTTAGCAATGGGGTACCTCAGGGATCTGTACTGGGACCAATTTTGTTTAATATCTTCATAAGTGATATTGCAAAAGGCCTCGATGGTAAGGTTTGTCTTTTTGCTGATGACATAAAGATATGTAACAGGGTTGATGTTCCTGGAGGGAAACGCCAAATGGAAAAGGATTTAGGAAAACCAGAAGAATGGTCAGAACTCTGGCAACTGAAATTTAATGTGGATAAGTGCAAGATAATGCACCTGGGACGTAAAAACCCAAGGGCAGAATATAGAATATTTGACACAGTCCTGACCTCAGTATCTGAGGAAAGGGATTTAGGAGTAATTATTTCAGAAGACTTAAAGGTGGGAAGACAATGTAATAGAGCAGCACGAAATGCCAGCAGAATGCTTGGATGTATAGGGAGAGGTATAAGCAGTAGAAAGAGAGAAGTGCTTATGCCGCTGTACAGAACACTGGTGAGACCTCACTTGGAGTATTGTGCGCAGTACTGGAGGCCATATCTCCAGAAGGATATAGATACTCTAGAGAGAGTTCAGAGAAGAGCTACTAAACTAGTACATGGATTGCAGGAAAAAACTTACCAGGAAAGGTTAAAGGACCTTAACATGTATAGCTTGGAAGAAAGAAGAGACAGAGGGGATATGATAGAAACTTTTAAATACATAAAGGGAATCAACTCGGTAAAGGAGGAGAGCATATTTAAAAGAAGAAAAACTACCACAAGAGGACACAGTTTTAAATTAGAGGGGCAAAGGTTTAAAAGTAATATGAGGAAGTCACAAAAAGAGCAAGAGAGAAACAATAGTTCCTTATCCTACCCACTCAGCGCTTATGTGATACAATCCTCAAAGGATCAAGACATATACAACTAGCCAAAACAACCAGATGTAAATTCTCATATGCCAATATTCCCAATAAAGCAGCCGCTATATTCAGATCATAACATGTAAAAAGGTGCGTATAGGAGCCACAGCCCGCATAAGCACTAGCAGCGCTAGAAAACAACCTCTGACAAAGTTGGGGGTAAATAGCAGAATGATAATATAAAAAAATTTTTAAATTAAAATAAAGCCAAAGTTCATAAGTCCATGGTGTTCACAGGGTAAAGTTAGACGAGAGATAGGGTGCATAGGAAACTTGTAACATAGTGTTGAACAAGACTTCTTTTCTGATCACTCTGCGACTACCGTATCCTTCACCTCACCACCGTGCTCCCCCCCTAGAGAGTGGCCACGTACCCTTAACGCTAGGGTCTAGCGCTTTGTTCCACAAATGATCCTCCACTCCCAGATGGCGATCCTCTCAGGACTCCACTCCAACCAGTAGAGATATGAACAGCACCTCCTCCTCTCCTCTCACATAAAGGGGGACAAATAGGGACCCATAGTGTAATATGTACAAACAAGGCTTTATTAAAAAATTAAAATCGCACTCACATGAAATCGGATGTATTTGAGCGAAACAAATATCCAAGGCACAAAACCCGGTCCTCCCACTGCAAACGATGTCCCCACTGAGCCACACGGTACGGGTGATCCAGCCACCTGATCGCGATGTTGCCCGGACTCAATGGGCGCTATAACTGGGGATCCTCTGGGATGTCCTTAGTGTACAACTGAATGGCCGCGTGCTCACGCCCTGACGCGTTTCGTCGGCATTGGACTTCTACTGAGGGCGTGAGCACGCAGCCTCATCTCCTCATATTTATACCCTTTTGGGGAGGGGTGTGTATACGCTAGATTATGGGCGGAGATCTCCCCCACGTGGGCGGCCGGAAACTCATCAGCCGCCGCTATGTGTACCGCTCACGTTAGCGGCCGGAAGCTACCATGCCCCTTGTCTCCAAGTTCGCTCATCCGGACATTGGAGACACCGGAAATGACGCTACAAAACCCGCCCCTCCCTGCGTCTACCAATCCGGACGTCAGGGAAAGCGGAAATGACATCGCGCCTCTCGGCAAGCCCTCAAGATAAGAGACCGGAAGTGGAGCTCACAGCCTTCCTGCAGCCGAAACCGGAAACCGGAAGTGGAGCTCACGGCCACCACATCCGGCCCTGCACACCCACAAGAACACAGAACGATTATCCAATTGGATTGGACTACATTATGGTCCCACCTCCGCCGCAACCTAATTCCTCAATAAGGATGGATACATATCCTTACCTGCGGACAGTGGGGACATCGCCTGTGTACAATTAACTCATTCAATCCCCAACATTTCATATAATTAGCATATGCTCAAATTACATACATCTGTTATTCCGTAACAGAAATCAGTATAAAACACAGAGGATGTAAGTATATTAAACACATGCTTAAGTTACACATATCAGATATCCCATATCAAATATAAGAACATATAAAAGAACCAAAGGGGTACATTCACTATTTCTACCAAAAGCCTGATAATACCTATCAGACTTTACCACATGGGTATTGTATATATCTCTATATAGGAATAGTGTATATATGGAACAAATCCTAAATTCCCTTTATTAATTATCTCAATAATTCCTATGAGATATCTCTATATAGGAATAGTGTATATATGGAACAAATCCTAAATTCCCTTTATTGATTATCTCAATAATTCCTATGAGATAATCACTACATGGGACGATATTAGATACTGCACCCCATATGCTGGGGATATCGCCACCACTGATACACTAAATTGGTACTCCCCTGGGGAGCATCAATCTAAACGCATGTGCTAATATCCAAGACAGGGCCAAAGTTACGAACTAAAATGATTGGACCCAATAGGGCCTGCTATCACCCATCATTATCCATATATCGGACTCCACAGCAAGGTGGAGCACCATACATCAAGAAAAACTATATATATTACGGCCATCCTCGTGGCCGAACTGCCAAAAAAAGAATTTTATATTAATAACTGAATAAATAAATAGATGACCACATAGAGCCTCTAAACAAGGCATATATCCTCCTATTGAGTTAAAGGAGCTCAAATGGGACCTACCCACAGGGTGCCCATGAGCTATTGGATATACAGTACTGGTAGATCAGAAGAAAAAATTGAATTGAATTGAATAGAATGAAAAGGGGGAGAAGGTAGGTAGTTAAACAGTAACCTTAAAACCATATATTACTACTTGTAGGGAAAAAATTCCAATTGTACGAGGTCTAATGTTGTTACCTCTGGGCTAGTAGTCGCTAATGAAGCAATTTATATCGAGCTCCACGTTCATGCCATTAGGGGCTAATGCGTTAGTTTGATAGATCCAGAAAGTTTCTCTTTTGGAGAGCTCCCTGACTCTATTAGAGCCCCTCCATACCTGTTCAACCTTCTCGATTCCCCAAAAAAGTAACCCCGAAGGGTCCTTATTGTGATGGTACCTGAAATGCAGGGGAACACTATGGTATTTGTAGCCCTTTCTAATGTTCCCTATGTGTTCTGAAATCCTTTTGCCCAGAGTTCTCTTAGTCCGACCAATGTAGATCAACCCGCAAGGACACTGCAGGCCATATACCACATGTGTGGATCTGCAGGTGATCAGGTCTTGAATCTCAAAGGAACGTCCATTAGCTGATGATGTAAAGGATGTATACCCCCTCAGATGAACATCGACCTGCTTACAGGCCTTACAATGTCTACAGGAGTAAAACCCAACTCTGTTATCCCAAAAAAACTTTGGTTTTACAGGTGGATCAAGCACTTTTTTGACCAGTCTGTCACCGAAACTTGGGGCCTTCCGGTAGATAAAGACTGGTTTCTCAGGGATCATTTTTCCTATAAACTTGTCCATTTGTAAGATGTTCCAATTTTTTCGGAAAATTTGCTCCACCTCTTTATGCTGGATGTTGAAATCTGTTATGAAACCCCACTGATGTCTCTCATTGGGCGTTTTGATTTTATCATTCAAGCACTCGCTTTGTGTAATTTTACCGATCTCGTTCATTGTTTGTTCGAGATCTTTTGTTTGATAACCCTTTTCACAAAAGCGTTTCTTGATCACCGTTGCTTGTTGTTGGTAATCTGAATCAGCAGTACAGTTCCTTCTCACACGAAGGAATTGTCCTTTGGGGATATTCCTTAACCATGTGCTATGATGTCCACTGTGCACAGGTAAATACCCATTCCGGTCCGTTGGCTTAAAATAAGCCAACGATACTAGGCTGGAACCCTGAATCATAATTTCAACATCTAGATAATGGATCTTCATCCTACTCCAGTTAAACTCTAGCTTGATATTGTTCTCATTGGTATTGAGATAGTTTGCAAACGATATCAAGGAGGCTTCGCTACCCGCCCATACGAAAAAAAGATCATCGATATATCTTTTGTATAGGACAAGCTCGTCCCTGGCGGCGGCATAGATGTAGCGATCCTCCCATTCCCCCATGAAGAGATTCGCTAGGCTCGGGGCATACTTAGCCCCCATGGCAACGCCCTTCCGCTGAGAGAAAAACGTGCCCCCATACCAGAAATAATTATGGGACACGCAGTATTGCAATATCGAGCCTAGGAATCTCCTCTGGGGGAATGGGATGTCCGGTCGTTTGCTCAGGGCCCAATTTAACGCTAGCAGAGCATCGTCGTGTTGAATGACCGTATAAAGAGAGGCCACGTCAGCCGTAACCACGTATACCTCTCCCTGCGGTAATTCCACCCCTCTGATCATAGTAAGAAAATCTTTTGTATCCCTCAGATAAGATCTGAGAGATTGGACACTGTCCTGCAAAAAATGATCGAGGTACTGCCCAATTCGAGAGGTGACCGAATTAATGCTGTTCACTATCGGTCTAGGTGGAGGATTTGTATCACTTTTGTGGATCTTGGGCAACGTATATATAGTAGGAATTCTACTATAGCTAGGCACCAAAAACCTTCTTTCCTTTTTTGTGAGTATTCCATCCTGATAGCCAATGGCAACTAGACTTTCCAATTCTCTCCTGTAAGTCAAGGTTGGATTGCCTGATAGGACCCCATAAGTGGATGTATCCGATAACATCTCAGACAATTGTTGATCATAAAAACTCTTGTCTAAGATCACCACCCCGCCACCCTTATCAGCCGGCCTGATAATAATATCTTTGCGTTTTTCTAGCGATTCCAGGCCCTCTCTGATGTACCGAGGATTCACATCCTTCTTGGGTACTATACTTTCCAAATCTCGGAGGACCGATTGCTTAAACACTTCGATACACTGATTGGCCGGCTGAGGTGGATTAAAGAGTGATTTGTTTTTAAGGCCACTATCTTTACCTATTAGGCCATTATCAACATACTGAGTTTTTTTCCCGACATTTCTACTGGGGTTTAAAAAATGTCGCTTCAAATTGATTTTTCTAATGTATCTGTGGATGTCCACAAAAACATTAAATTTGTTAATAGGCCTTTGGGCTGCGCATTTTAACCCTGCATTAAGTATGTTGGTCTCTTTTTCAGTAAGAGTGATGTTTGTCAGATTGTATATACCCTTTACTCCTTTTCTCTCCTTCTTTTTTTGGTGTTTGAATCCACCTCTGCATCCTCTTGTTGTGCGTCTACCCTGGGCCAGGGGCGGTCCCTTTGGTTGTCCAGATGGGGAAGCTGAGGTCTCCAGGAGTCCGTTTGGGCCCCTGTAGGTCTCCCTCTCCACGGTTTCCCCCTCCTTCTCCCGCCTCTGCCCCTTCCCCCCCTCCAGGGAAAAGGGCGATTCTGGGCCGGAGTTCTTGGGTTCTCAAAACCTGGTGCCTCATTATACCTGTTATAGGTGGGCACGGAATATGTATATCCCGAATCATACTGGAACTGCCCCTGATGCGTATTGTCCCTATGTGAACCGTTAGGGGCTCCCTGTTGCCAGTCATTTCTTGAATATTGTAAAGGGGCAGGAGGACCATTCCCCTCTATCTCTCTTGTATAGACATAATGTGCCGGCACACCCCTGTGGGGGGTAGGGACTGTACCTGATGTACTGTTACCTTTTCCCTTTCCCTTACCTCTCCTACGTGGGGTACCTCGCGGAATAGATATCTGAGGTGCAGGTAATGGTGCTAGTGATTGGGGCACCTGTTCATGGTTGACGGGTGGTGGTGGCATCTGCCAGGCATATACCAAATTGCTTTTAAAGTCTTCCATATCCCTACGAAATTTTTTAACTTTCTTCTTATGTGTCTCCCGATCTACTTTCTCCAATTTTTTCTGTATGTCTATGTTAAACTTAGTTACCTGAGGTGAATCCTTCTCAGGTTCAATATTTGCCTTTATCTCTGCTATTCGTTTCTCTAAAATGGTCATCTTTTTCTTTTTGCGTTTTAAAACCAGTTCCTGTAACTTAATACCCATATTGTTAAAAAATTCAAGCCATTCTTGTTGACTAGCCTCATCATCCAAGCCGTCCTGCGGGGTTACCTCCCACCTTAGGCTCCGCATAATAATGCGTTCCTTTAAGTACTGCTCGAAGGTGCAGATATCCCACCATGTGCGTATCTGCTTCTCGAGCAAAATACCCAAAGCGGCTAGATCCGATCCCAGATCCAAATCATTATCATCCTCTATCTCATCTGCAAATATGTTTTTCACATCAATTTGCCTATTTTTGAGAAAGAGAATTGCATCCATAGCTGCTAAGTTACCAAAAACAGAAATCACAAAAAGAGCAAGAGAGAAACAATAGTTCCTTATCCTACCCACTCAGCGCTTATGTGATACAATCCTCAAAGGATCAAGACATATACAACTAGCCAAAACAACCAGATGTAAATTCTCATATGCCAATATTCCCAATAAAGCAGCCGCTATATTCAGATCATAACATGTAAAAAGGTGCGTATAGGAGCCACAGCCCGCATAAGCACTAGCAGCGCTAGAAAACAACCTCTGACAAAGTTGGGGGTAAATAGCAGAATGATAATATAAAAAAATTTTAAATTAAAATAAAGCCAAAGTTCATAAGTCCATGGTGTTCACAGGGTAAAGTTAGACGAGAGATAGGGTGCATAGGAAACTTGTAACATAGTGTTGAACAAGACTTCTTTTCTGATCACTCTGCGACTACCGTATCCTTCACCTCACCACCGTGCTCCCCCCCTAGAGAGTGGCCACGTACCCTTAACGCTAGGGTCTAGCGCTTTGTTCCACAAATGATCCTCCACTCCCAGATGGCGATCCTCTCAGGACTCCACTCCAACCAGTAGAGATATGAACAGCACCTCCTCCTCTCCTCTCACATAAAGGGGGACAAATAGGGACCCATAGTGTAATATGTACAAACAAGGCTTTATTAAAAAATTAAAATCGCACTCACATGAAATCGGATGTATTTGAGCGAAACAAATATCCAAGGCACAAAACCCGGTCCTCCCACTGCAAACGATGTCCCCACTGAGCCACACGGTACGGGTGATCCAGCCACCTGATCGCGATGTTGCCCGGACTCAATGGGCGCTATAACTGGGGATCCTCTGGGATGTCCTTAGTGTACAACTGAATGGCCGCGTGCTCACGCCCTGACGCGTTTCGTCGGCATTGGACTTCTACTGAGGGCGTGAGCACGCAGCCTCATCTCCTCATATTTATACCCTTTTGGGGAGGGGTGTGTATACGCTAGATTATGGGCGGAGATCTCCCCCACGTGGGCGGCCGGAAACTCATCAGCCGCCGCTATGTGTACCGCTCACGTTAGCGGCCGGAAGCTACCATGCCCCTTGTCTCCAAGTTCGCTCATCCGGACATTGGAGACACCGGAAATGACGCTACAAAACCCGCCCCTCCCTGCGTCTACCAATCCGGACGTCAGGGAAAGCGGAAATGACATCGCGCCTCTCGGCAAGCCCTCAAGATAAGAGACCGGAAGTGGAGCTCACAGCCTTCCTGCAGCCGAAACCGGAAACCGGAAGTGGAGCTCACGGCCACCACATCCGGCCCTGCACACCCACAAGAACACAGAACGATTATCCAATTGGATTGGACTACATTATGGTCCCACCTCCGCCGCAACCTAATTCCTCAATAAGGATGGATACATATCCTTACCTGCGGACAGTGGGGACATCGCCTGTGTACAATTAACTCATTCAATCCCCAACATTTCATATAATTAGCATATGCTCAAATTACATACATCTGTTATTCCGTAACAGAAATCAGTATAAAACACAGAGGATGTAAGTATATTAAACACATGCTTAAGTTACACATATCAGATATCCCATATCAAATATAAGAACATATAAAAGAACCAAAGGGGTACATTCACTATTTCTACCAAAAGCCTGATAATACCTATCAGACTTTACCACATGGGTATTGTATATATCTCTATATAGGAATAGTGTATATATGGAACAAATCCTAAATTCCCTTTATTAATTATCTCAATAATTCCTATGAGATATCTCTATATAGGAATAGTGTATATATGGAACAAATCCTAAATTCCCTTTATTGATTATCTCAATAATTCCTATGAGATAATCACTACATGGGACGATATTAGATACTGCACCCCATATGCTGGGGATATCGCCACCACTGATACACTAAATTGGTACTCCCCTGGGGAGCATCAATCTAAACGCATGATAATTAATAAAGGGAATTTAGGATTTGTTCCATATATACACTATTCCTATATAGAGATATATACAATACCCATGTGGTAAAGTCTGATAGGTATTATCAGGCTTTTGGTAGAAATAGTGAATGTACCCCTTTGGTTCTTTTATATGTTCTTATATTTGATATGGGATATCTGATATGTGTAACTTAAGCATGTGTTTAATATACTTACATCCTCTGTGTTTTATACTGATTTCTGTTACGGAATAACAGATGTATGTAATTTGAGCATATGCTAATTATATGAAATGTTGGGGATTGAATGAGTTAATTGTACACAGGCGATGTCCCCACTGTCCGCAGGTAAGGATATGTATCCATCCTTATTGAGGAATTAGGTTGCGGCGGAGGTGGGACCATAATGTAGTCCAATCCAATTGGATAATCGTTCTGTGTTCTTGTGGGTGTGCAGGGCCGGATGTGGTGGCCGTGAGCTCCACTTCCGGTTTCCGGTTTCGGCTGCAGGAAGGCTGTGAGCTCCACTTCCGGTCTCTTATCTTGAGGGCTTGCCGAGAGGCGCGATGTCATTTCCGCTTTCCCTGACGTCCGGATTGGTAGACGCAGGGAGGGGCGGGTTTTGTAGCGTCATTTCCGGTGTCTCCAATGTCCGGATGAGCGAACTTGGAGACAAGGGGCATGGTAGCTTCCGGCCGCTAACGTGAGCGGTACACATAGCGGCGGCTGATGAGTTTCCGGCCGCCCACGTGGGGGAGATCTCCGCCCATAATCTAGCGTATACACACCCCTCCCCAAAAGGGTATAAATATGAGGAGATGAGGCTGCGTGCTCACGCCCTCAGTAGAAGTCCAATGCCGACGAAACGCGTCAGGGCGTGAGCACGCGGCCATTCAGTTGTACACTAAGGACATCCCAGAGGATCCCCAGTTATAGCGCCCATTGAGTCCGGGCAACATCGCGATCAGGTGGCTGGATCACCCGTACCGTGTGGCTCAGTGGGGACATCGTTTGCAGTGGGAGGACCGGGTTTTGTGCCTTGGATATTTGTTTCGCTCAAATACATCCGATTTCATGTGAGTGCGATTTTAATTTTTTAATAAAGCCTTGTTTGTACATATTACACTATGGGTCCCTATTTGTCCCCCTTTATGTGAGAGGAGAGGAGGAGGTGCTGTTCATATCTCTACTGGTTGGAGTGGAGTCCTGAGAGGATCGCCATCTGGGAGTGGAGGATCATTTGTGGAACAAAGCGCTAGACCCTAGCGTTAAGGGTACGTGGCCACTCTCTAGGGGGGGAGCACGGTGGTGAGGTGAAGGATACGGTAGTCGCAGAGTGATCAGAAAAGAAGTCTTGTTCAACACTATGTTACAAGTTTCCTATGCACCCTATCTCTCGTCTAACTTTACCCTGTGAACACCATGGACTTATGAACTTTGGCTTTATTTTAATTTAAAATTTTTTTATATTATCATTCTGCTATTTACCCCCAACTTTGTCAGAGGTTGTTTTCTAGCGCTGCTAGTGCTTATGCGGGCTGTGGCTCCTATACGCACCTTTTTACATGTTATGATCTGAATATAGCGGCTGCTTTATTGGGAATATTGGCATATGAGAATTTACATCTGGTTGTTTTGGCTAGTTGTATATGTCTTGATCCTTTGAGGATTGTATCACATAAGCGCTGAGTGGGTAGGATAAGGAACTATTGTTTCTCTCTTGCTCTTTTTGTGATTTCTGTTTTTGGTAACTTAGCAGCTATGGATGCAATTCTCTTTCTCAAAAATAGGCAAATTGATGTGAAAAACATATTTGCAGATGAGATAGAGGATGATAATGATTTGGATCTGGGATCGGATCTAGCCGCTTTGGGTATTTTGCTCGAGAAGCAGATACGCACATGGTGGGATATCTGCACCTTCGAGCAGTACTTAAAGGAACGCATTATTATGCGGAGCCTAAGGTGGGAGGTAACCCCGCAGGACGGCTTGGATGATGAGGCTAGTCAACAAGAATGGCTTGAATTTTTTAACAATATGGGTATTAAGTTACAGGAACTGGTTTTAAAACGCAAAAAGAAAAAGATGACCATTTTAGAGAAACGAATAGCAGAGATAAAGGCAAATATTGAACCTGAGAAGGATTCACCTCAGGTAACTAAGTTTAACATAGACATACAGAAAAAATTGGAGAAAGTAGATCGGGAGACACATAAGAAGAAAGTTAAAAAATTTCGTAGGGATATGGAAGACTTTAAAAGCAATTTGGTATATGCCTGGCAGATGCCACCACCACCCGTCAACCATGAACAGGTGCCCCAATCACTAGCACCATTACCTGCACCTCAGATATCTATTCCGCGAGGTACCCCACGTAGGAGAGGTAAGGGAAAGGGAAAAGGTAACAGTACATCAGGTACAGTCCCTACCCCCCACAGGGGTGTGCCGGCACATTATGTCTATACAAGAGAGATAGAGGGGAATGGTCCTCCTGCCCCTTTACAATATTCAAGAAATGACTGGCAACAGGGAGCCCCTAACGGTTCACATAGGGACAATACGCATCAGGGGCAGTTCCAGTATGATTCGGGATATACATATTCCGTGCCCACCTATAACAGGTATAATGAGGCACCAGGTTTTGAGAACCCAAGAACTCCGGCCCAGAATCGCCCTTTTCCCTGGAGGGGGGGAAGGGGCAGAGGCGGGAGAAGGAGGGGGAAACCGTGGAGAGGGAGACCTACAGGGGCCCAAACGGACTCCTGGAGACCTCAGCTTCCCCATCTGGACAACCAAAGGGACCGCCCCTGGCCCAGGGTAGACGCACAACAAGAGGATGCAGAGGTGGATTCAAACACCAAAAAAAGAAGGAGAGAAAAGGAGTAAAGGGTATATACAATCTGACAAACATCACTCTTACTGAAAAAGAGACCAACATACTTAATGCAGGGTTAAAATGCGCAGCCCAAAGGCCTATTAACAAATTTAATGTTTTTGTGGACATCCACAGATACATTAGAAAAATCAATTTGAAGCGACATTTTTTAAACCCCAGTAGAAATGTCGGGAAAAAAACTCAGTATGTTGATAATGGCCTAATAGGTAAAGATAGTGGCCTTAAAAACAAATCACTCTTTAATCCACCTCAGCCGGCCAATCAGTGTATCGAAGTGTTTAAGCAATCGGTCCTCCGAGATTTGGAAAGTATAGTACCCAAGAAGGATGTGAATCCTCGGTACATCAGAGAGGGCCTGGAATCGCTAGAAAAACGCAAAGATATTATTATCAGGCCGGCTGATAAGGGTGGCGGGGTGGTGATCTTAGACAAGAGTTTTTATGATCAACAATTGTCTGAGATGTTATCGGATACATCCACTTATGGGGTCCTATCAGGCAATCCAACCTTGACTTACAGGAGAGAATTGGAAAGTCTAGTTGCCATTGGCTATCAGGATGGAATACTCACAAAAAAGGAAAGAAGGTTTTTGGTGCCTAGCTATAGTAGAATTCCTACTATATATACGTTGCCCAAGATCCACAAAAGTGATACAAATCCTCCACCTAGACCGATAGTGAACAGCATTAATTCGGTCACCTCTCGAATTGGGCAGTACCTCGATCATTTTTTGCAGGACAGTGTCCAATCTCTCAGATCTTATCTGAGGGATACAAAAGATTTTCTTACTATGATCAGAGGGGTGGAATTACCGCAGGGAGAGGTATACGTGGTTACGGCTGACGTGGCCTCTCTTTATACGGTCATTCAACACGACGATGCTCTGCTAGCGTTAAATTGGGCCCTGAGCAAACGACCGGACATCCCATTCCCCCAGAGGAGATTCCTAGGCTCGATATTGCAATACTGCGTGTCCCATAATTATTTCTGGTATGGGGGCACGTTTTTCTCTCAGCGGAAGGGCGTTGCCATGGGGGCTAAGTATGCCCCGAGCCTAGCGAATCTCTTCATGGGGGAATGGGAGGATCGCTACATCTATGCCGCCGCCAGGGACGAGCTTGTCCTATACAAAAGATATATCGATGATCTTTTTTTCGTATGGGCGGGTAGCGAAGCCTCCTTGATATCGTTTGCAAACTATCTCAATACCAATGAGAACAATATCAAGCTAGAGTTTAACTGGAGTAGGATGAAGATCCATTATCTAGATGTTGAAATTATGATTCAGGGTTCCAGCCTAGTATCGTTGGCTTATTTTAAGCCAACGGACCGGAATGGGTATTTACCTGTGCACAGTGGACATCATAGCACATGGTTAAGGAATATCCCCAAAGGACAATTCCTTCGTGTGAGAAGGAACTGTACTGCTGATTCAGATTACCAACAACAAGCAACGGTGATCAAGAAACGCTTTTGTGAAAAGGGTTATCAAACAAAAGATCTCGAACAAACAATGAACGAGATCGGTAAAATTACACAAAGCGAGTGCTTGAATGATAAAATCAAAACGCCCAATGAGAGACATCAGTGGGGTTTCATAACAGATTTCAACATCCAGCATAAAGAGGTGGAGCAAACTTTCCGAAAAAATTGGAACATCTTACAAATGGACAAGTTTATAGGAAAAATGATCCCTGAGAAACCAGTCTTTATCTACCGGAAGGCCCCAAGTTTCGGTGACAGACTGGTCAAAAAAGTGCTTGATCCACCTGTAAAACCAAAGTTTTTTTGGGATAACAGAGTTGGGTTTTACTCCTGTAGACATTGTAAGGCCTGTAAGCAGGTCGATGTTCATCTGAGGGGGTATACATCCTTTACATCATCAGCTAATGGACGTTCCTTTGAGATTCAAGACCTGATCACCTGCAGATCCACACATGTGGTATATGGCCTGCAGTGTCCTTGCGGGTTGATCTACATTGGTCGGACTAAGAGAACTCTGGGCAAAAGGATTTCAGAACACATAGGGAACATTAGAAAGGGCTACAAATACCATAGTGTTCCCCTGCATTTCAGGTACCATCACAATAAGGACCCTTCGGGGTTACTTTTTTGGGGAATCGAGAAGGTTGAACAGGTATGGAGGGGCTCTAATAGAGTCAGGGAGCTCTCCAAAAGAGAAACTTTCTGGATCTATCAAACTAACGCATTAGCCCCTAATGGCATGAACGTGGAGCTCGATATAAATTGCTTCATTAGCGACTACTAGCCCAGAGGTAACAACATTAGACCTCGTACAATTGGAATTTTTTCCCTACAAGTAGTAATATATGGTTTTAAGGTTACTGTTTAACTACCTACCTTCTCCCCCTTTTCATTCTATTCAATTCAATTCAATTTTTTCTTCTGATCTACCAGTACTGTATATCCAATAGCTCATGGGCACCCTGTGGGTAGGTCCCATTTGAGCTCCTTTAACTCAATAGGAGGATATATGCCTTGTTTAGAGGCTCTATGTGGTCATCTATTTATTTATTCAGTTATTAATATAAAATTCTTTTTTTGGCAGTTCGGCCACGAGGATGGCCGTAATATATATAGTTTTTCTTGATGTATGGTGCTCCACCTTGCTGTGGAGTCCGATATATGGATAATGATGGGTGATAGCAGGCCCTATTGGGTCCAATCATTTTAGTTCGTAACTTTGGCCCTGTCTTGGATATTAGCACATGCGTTTAGATTGATGCTCCCCAGGGGAGTACCAATTTAGTGTATCAGTGGTGGCGATATCCCCAGCATATGGGGTGCAGTATCTAATATCGTCCCATGTAGTGATTATCTCATAGGAATTATTGAGATAATCAATAAAGGGAATTTAGGATTTGTTCCATATATACACTATTCCTATATAGAGATATCTCATAGGAATTATTGAGATAATTAATAAAGGGAATTTAGGATTTGTTCCATATATACACTATTCCTATATAGAGATATATACAATACCCATGTGGTAAAGTCTGATAGGTATTATCAGGCTTTTGGTAGAAATAGTGAATGTACCCCTTTGGTTCTTTTATATGTTCTTATATTTGATATGGGATATCTGATATGTGTAACTTAAGCATGTGTTTAATATACTTACATCCTCTGTGTTTTATACTGATTTCTGTTACGGAATAACAGATGTATGTAATTTGAGCATATGCTAATTATATGAAATGTTGGGGATTGAATGAGTTAATTGTACACAGGCGATGTCCCCACTGTCCGCAGGTAAGGATATGTATCCATCCTTATTGAGGAATTAGGTTGCGGCGGAGGTGGGACCATAATGTAGTCCAATCCAATTGGATAATCGTTCTGTGTTCTTGTGGGTGTGCAGGGCCGGATGTGGTGGCCGTGAGCTCCACTTCCGGTTTCCGGTTTCGGCTGCAGGAAGGCTGTGAGCTCCACTTCCGGTCTCTTATCTTGAGGGCTTGCCGAGAGGCGCGATGTCATTTCCGCTTTCCCTGACGTCCGGATTGGTAGACGCAGGGAGGGGCGGGTTTTGTAGCGTCATTTCCGGTGTCTCCAATGTCCGGATGAGCGAACTTGGAGACAAGGGGCATGGTAGCTTCCGGCCGCTAACGTGAGCGGTACACATAGCGGCGGCTGATGAGTTTCCGGCCGCCCACGTGGGGGAGATCTCCGCCCATAATCTAGCGTATACACACCCCTCCCCAAAAGGGTATAAATATGAGGAGATGAGGCTGCGTGCTCACGCCCTCAGTAGAAGTCCAATGCCGACGAAACGCGTCAGGGCGTGAGCACGCGGCCATTCAGTTGTACACTAAGGACATCCCAGAGGATCCCCAGTTATAGCGCCCATTGAGTCCGGGCAACATCGCGATCAGGTGGCTGGATCACCCGTACCGTGTGGCTCAGTGGGGACATCGTTTGCAGTGGGAGGACCGGGTTTTGTGCCTTGGATATTTGTTTCGCTCAAATACATCCGATTTCATGTGAGTGCGATTTTAATTTTTTAATAAAGCCTTGTTTGTACATATTACACTATGGGTCCCTATTTGTCCCCCTTTATGTGAGAGGAGAGGAGGAGGTGCTGTTCATATCTCTACTGGTTGGAGTGGAGTCCTGAGAGGATCGCCATCTGGGAGTGGAGGATCATTTGTGGAACAAAGCGCTAGACCCTAGCGTTAAGGGTACGTGGCCACTCTCTAGGGGGGGAGCACGGTGGTGAGGTGAAGGATACGGTAGTCGCAGAGTGATCAGAAAAGAAGTCTTGTTCAACACTATGTTACAAGTTTCCTATGCACCCTATCTCTCGTCTAACTTTACCCTGTGAACACCATGGACTTATGAACTTTGGCTTTATTTTAATTTAAAATTTTTTTATATTATCATTCTGCTATTTACCCCCAACTTTGTCAGAGGTTGTTTTCTAGCGCTGCTAGTGCTTATGCGGGCTGTGGCTCCTATACGCACCTTTTTACATAATATGAGGAAGTATTACTTTACTGAGAGAGTAGTGGATGCATGGAATAACCTTCCTGCAGAAGTGATAGCTGCAAATACAGTGAAGGAGTTTAAGCATGCATGGGATAGGCATAAGGCTATCCTTCATATAAGATAGGGCCAGGGACTATTCATAGGATTCAGATATATTGGGCAGACTAGATGGGCCAAATGGTTCTTATCTGCCGACACATTCTATGTTTCTATGACATACAGGGATTGCAGATTGCATGAGTTGAGGTTCCATTGCCTTACCTTAACCAAATGTATGAGAGATAGAGCTGATGACCGCAGGTAGGGTGTAACTGAGCATCAGGACAGACTTACTTTATAAGGCTTTGTAAATTGGGTTCATGTGTAGCACCTGTGTATCATTAGACTAAGGTGGAAGCCAGACATCCCTATAGAAAATCCTATTCCGGCGGTATCCTGGGTCAGTGCCCGGCGCCGCCCCTTCCCCGCGAATGCCATTTTTTAAATGGCTCTTTACACCGATCGGGGATGGGCTGCATCCCCAATCGCCACGATGCAAGCCCCCAGGGGGGGGGGGGGGCGGGAGAGCAGCGGGAACGGGCGGACGTCAAATGACACCTGCCTCAGATTGAGGAAGTGTTCCTCCTGGCATCATTTTATAATGCACCAGTAGGCAAGTGGTTAAGGTAATGACACCCCAATATCGGTTTTCAAAAGCAGTGTGATTTGCAAAATCGGATCGCATGGGCGTTCACACCCATGCAATCTGATTCTGGTGCGGCAAACAAAAGGGTCCTGCATGAGTTTGGTGCGGATGAGGTGTGATTTCAGCCATATAGAAGTAATGGCTCAAAGTGAACTGCCGCAAGATCGCATGTGATATAAACAATCGCATGTTCGAATCGCATGCGGTTCCCGCACCGCATCCAGTGTGAACCAGGCCTTAGACAGATTGAAGATGAAAGATGACTGCTAAATGGATGTGATGTGATAATTTACATTTTATGTTGTATTAATTAAGGCAGAAAGCCTGTACATCTGAAGAAAGGTTCCTCCCTTATTTGATAACAAACTAGTGCACACATTCTCTAGCGTGATGGGTCTCCTTAGCTAGACTATTTAGGCAGTTAAGGACTGAGGGGAGGGGGGGGCAGGGTGGCATATACCCCCTTGGCCAGTGTAAATAATATATGTTGTGCTAGTGGCCCTGAATGAAGAAACCCTCTTCCCACTGGACCTCTATTAGAGCAGTCTCTTCCTTCAGTGACAACTCCTATGTGTCTATTGCAAGACCATTTAAAGGGTTTCGGACTGGGGGGCTAGGTGGCTTATATCCACTTGATCTCTCTAAATTATACATGTTGAGCTAGTGGCCCTAAGTGGAGTAACCCCCTTCCCCCTGGACCTCTATTAGAGCGGTCTCCTCGTTCAGTGACACCTTCTGGGTCTCCATTGCAAGAACATTTAGGCAGTTGAGGACTGGGGACAAGGTGGTAAACCCCCCTTGGCTTGTATAAATAAAACATGTTGCGCTGGTGGCTCTAAGTGGAGAAATCCCCTTCCTCCTGGACCTCTATCAGAGTGGTACCCTCCACTGCTCATTGTATAGCTACGTGCTCCCTGTTCAGACCTGTAATTACAGTGACTGAAAGAGGGTAATCTTCCAACATTGGCAATATATGCTTCATCATGGCCACCAATCATCATGGCACACTCTATGTCCTTCCAGGCCAAAATTACTGAGTTCACACCTGCATTTAGGAGTCTATTTTAATTTCCCTCTCTAAAGCAATCCCTCTGGTGATATGAGATTCCCAACCTAATTATACATAATTTGTATTCAAATATATTTGCCAAACACTATTGCTTCCAGTGTAAATTATTATGTATTATGTAGCTACACAATGCAGGAGACCCTGTGGTACTGGGCTCAATAGCAGCCATATGGTCTGCTTTGGCTTTAGTCATGCCTATTACATGGTTTATGTTTTGTCTCAAATACATTTAGGTTTAAAAGCAGTTTTTCTATTTTGAATGCTAAAATATTTCAGAGGGACCAGTGAATAGACAGAGTAATCTGTAATCTGTGCATACAGAAATAGATAATGCTAGCATCATGTTACTGTCCAAGCATGGCTTGTCACTGTCACTAATTTCCAGTTAAATCACAGAGAGGAAACTGTAGAGATGAAACATTGAATAATTCCATCATCTTTTCTAGAAGCCTTGTACAGAGTGACATCTATAGCCACCAAACTTCAATCTTGGGTCTTCCAAAATCTGAGAAATAAAATCGCTCCAGTTGCAGGAAGACATTTGAAGGCTATGATTTTATTTGTTATTGATAACACTATTTAATTGTATTTCTCGGAGGTGCTGAATTCATTAAAGAGGAGTTCCAGTCTGCTGTGAAAAAATAAAAGTCAGCAGCTACAAAAACTGTAGCTGCAGACTTTAAAGGCCAGGTTCATATTTGTGCGGCCGCGGTTCCCAGCATGGGGTTCGATGCATTCCTGTTCACAGGTGCAAATCAGGTCCTAATCTTTGCCTGAATTTGCACCTGAACCAGACTCAAAGGCCATATTATTTTGGAATGCGGACCCTGGCCACCCCGGACCCTTGTGAACTGGCTCCATTGCGAGCCGTTCACACTTGCATGTCATGCGATTTCGCATATGTGAACCCGGCCTTAAAAAACAGCCACTCAGCTGTCCCAAGATCCAGCGTTGTGCTCACCCCAGCCAATTTCACCCACTGTTTTCGTTCCCCATTTTAATTATGGGCACCTGACTGTGACAGCTTGAGATTTCACATCTGGGTCCCCACTACAAATGTGTGAGCTATGCTGCGCATCATGAATGGTCAAGCAGTCTTCTGGGACCTGTCATGTGCCCCAGAAGACTGCAGGGGGGGTGGAAGGGAGGGAAACTTCTGCTTCTGATCGGCAGGCGGTCGGAGCAAAAATGGGAGCGGGCACCTGTCAAAATCGGGTGCCTGCTTATCGCCCGCACATCACAAGTGCCAATTCTTCAAGAGGAGTGGGGGAAGAGTCCTTAAAGTGGAACTTCCCCTTTTGGGTGGAACTCCAATTTAATATAAAAATTTGTACATTTTTGCTGTGTGTGTGTTATTGCTCTTTGTTTTAAAGCAAACCTACCCATGTAACGCTGGTCCCCTGATCCCTGTCCACACCAGGTTAGCCAGGGTTCTCATATAAAGTGTCAATACGTCAATACTGGGCCACTGGAAACTGCAAGCCATTAAATTGTAAATTTTTGTCATGTACTTCATGTGTGGGCATTAACACTTTTAGGCCGAAGGTCGCTTAACACTTAAAGCCCCACACACACTTACAAATGGACTGTGTCTACTCTTCAGTCATTGGCTAGGTCTGTCCTCACCTGCCCTAACAATAGACTCCATAGTATTTTGATAAAGTAATAATTTAACCAGCTTGTTTCAGATCTTCACTTTACAGCTTTATAATATATCGGCTACCCATATGCAAACAGGGAAGCCACAGTACTACATTCAATAAGGCTTGCATTATGTGGCCCCAGGCTCGGTTCCTAGGCAGGCCCTGCACTGCAACAGGCTCTAAGATGGAGACCCAATCACTAAGTGGAGAATGTGAAGTACCACCTGTTCCCATACAACTCATTTGCCACCATCACGGCCTCCACTGCTAGCTGGCTGCTACTCCTTCTTCTCATTACAGACACAATTTCTCATACCTCAAGGATTAACTTGGTGTTGCTGCATGAATACTCTTCTCTACACCATAAATCAGGGGTGGGGAAACTGCGGCCCGCTAAATCATTTAGTCCAGCCCCCCGTGCCGCTGAGTCTGTGTCTCTCAGCTGAGCTGCCAGAATGGAGCCAATGTTTTCTGTATAATTCCGGCTCTGTCCCGACAGTCTGAGTGAGTCACAGGCGGAGCTATATCAAATACACTCTGCCTGTGACCAACACAGGAAGCATCGCCTCTATCTTCCTCTGGCGAGACGCCATTCCTAGCCAGCATTTCCCGCCAGCAGTACCCACAGCAGTACCAGCCTGAGTCAGCAGTACCCACAGCAGTACCAGCCTGAGCCAGCAGTATCAGTTAGCCGTACCCACAGCAGTACCAGCCAGCAGCACCAGCCTGAGCCAGCAGTACCCACAGCAGAGTACCAGTCAGCAGTACCAGCCTGAGCCAGCAGTACCCACAGCAGTACCAGCCAGCAGGACTTACAGCAGTACCAGCCTGAGCCAGCAGTACCAGCCAGCAGTACCCACAGCACAGCACAGTACAAGCCAGCAGTACCAACCTGAGCCAGCAGTACCCACAGCAGTAACAGCCAGCAGCTTCTGGACTTGACCCCAGCTTGTTCCTCATCTCGCTTCCACTCTTGCTGTGCATTTATTGTTGTTTGCTGTAATAAACTGCTTTATTTTACCTGCATCCCCGTGTAGGGTTGAGCGGACACCTAGATGTCCGTGTTCGACGGGTTCGGCCGAACTTTAAAAAAAAGTCCGGGTCCGTGTCCCGGACTTTTACCGAACTTTTCCCGGACACCGAACCCCATTGAAGTCAATGGGGACCCGAACTTTAAGGCACTAAAATGGCTCTAAAACACCAAAGGAAAGGGCTAGAGTGCTGCAAATGGCAGCAAAACGTAATTAAGAGCATGGCAAGTGCTCTGCAAACAAATGTGGATAGGGAAATAACTTAAAACAACAAAAAAAAAACAGAAAAATAAAACAATGTTCTTCTTCATCTCTGAAGGACGAGGCCCATATGGAGTAGGAGGGAGGTTGAGGTGGTGGTGGATGTGGCGGTGACATAGGCATGCGCACAGGGTGTGCCGGGTGTGCCTGGGCACACCCTAATCACCTAGGGCACATAGCATTGCCAGTGAGGAGATGGGAAAGATCTCCCTCGGACCTGCTCTGCTCTATTTCTCTTTGCCTACAGGTACATGGCCCCGATACATTACTCTCCCTGCTGGCAAACACATGCATGTGTATTTCAACTTTGGGGTGCACACCTTAATGCAATAGGCTGCGCACACCTATTGGCGGTGTAGGTGGAAGCGGCGGTGGAGGAGGACCAGGGCCGGATTAAGAGCATCATGGGCTTGGTGCTGAGGATTTTGAAGGGCCTTAAGGGCCGTGCCTTGCCATGCACCCAGAGGAGGAAGGGTGCAGCCATGCATGCCTAATTCAACATGGGATGCTGTCTCTGAAGCCCATAAACACATCCATGCATCGGCAACTGTCCCTCCTTGTCCGGCCTTCGCGCTGTGTGGGGAGGTTCTGAGGGTGCTGCCTGGGGAAGCGAGCATAGAAGCCAGACTTCTGTGTTTACAAGTGACAGAAGAGCGGTAACAGTGAATATGGCCAACCCGGGGCCTATATAAAAGGTAGGGGCCTGGAGCTGCAGCTCCAATAGCCCCTACGTTAATCTGGCCCTGAGGAGGAGGACGAGGTAGCCAACACTGCTTCTTTTCACAAATTTTAAATGAGTGAGAAAGAGCAAAAATGGAACAATGGGTGGGTAAGGTCGGTATCCATTGCTATTCTGCATAAGGTACGGAAAAGTCCCGTGGGATCCATGCCTGGTTCATTTTAATGAACGTGAGCTTGTCCACATTGTCTCTGGACAGGCGGCTGCGCTTGTCTGTTATAACGCCCCCAGCCGTGCTAAATACCCGTTCAGAAATTACATTGGCTGCAGGGCACGCCAGCACCTCCAAGGCGTAAAGGGCAAGCTCAGGCCATGTGCCAAATTTGGAGACCCAGAAGTTGAAGGGGGCAGACCGCTCATTCACTACATGTAGGCGTGTGCACACATACTGCTCCACCATGTTGGTAAAATGCTGCCTCCTGCTAAGACGTTCCATCTGAGCTGCTGGTGCTGCTGTTTGTTGTGGCGTGCTGACAAAGCTTTTCCACATTCCGGCCATGCTAACCCTGCCTTCTGAGGTGCTGGCGGTGCCCTGGTTGCGTTGGCGACCTCCTCCTCCTCCTCCTCTGCCTTGTGCTTCCACTGCGGCCCCGCTGTCAGATGGGAATGCCAGCAGCATGGCGTCTACCAGCGTGCGCTTGTACTCGCGCATCTTGCGATCACGCTCCAGTGAGTGAATTAAGGACGGTACGTTGTCCTTGTAACGGGGATCCAGCAGCGTGGCCACCCAGTAATCAGCACAAGTTAGAATGTGGGCAACTCGGCGGTCGTTGTGGAGACACTGCAGCATGTAATCGCTCATGTGTGCCAGGCTGCCCAGAGGCAACGAAAGGCTGTCCTCTGTGGGAGGTGTATCGTCCGTGTCCTCTGTATCCCCCCAGCCACGCACCAGTGATGGCCATGAGCTGGCCTGGGTGCCACCCTGCTGTGAACATGGTTCCATCTCCTCCTCCAGCTCCTCCTCCTCCTCATCCTCCTCATCCTCCAGAACTGTGCCCCTGCTGGACAATTGTGTCACTGGCGTTTGTGTGTGCAGGAACCCACCCTCGGAGCCCCTTGCGAATGACTGCCCTGAAAGCCTTGGAAATGTTACCTCTTCATCCTCCTCCTCCTCCTCATCCTGTGCCACATCCTCTTCCATCATCGCCCGAATTGTTTTTTCAAGGAGGCATAGAAGTGGGATAGTTAAGCTGAGAACGGCGTCATTGCCACTGGCCATGTTGGTGGAGTACTCAAAACAGCGCAACAAGGCACACAGGTCTCGCATGGAGGCCCAGTTATTGGTGGTGAAGTGGTGCTGTTCCGCAGAGCGACTCACGCGTGCGTGCTGCAGCTGAAACTCCACTATGGCCTGCTGCTGCTCGCACAGTCTTTCCAGCATGTGCAAGGTGGAGTTCCACCTTGTGGGCACGTCACATATGAGGCGGTGAGCGGGAAGGCCGTAGTTACGCTGCAGCGCTGCCAGGCGAGCAGCAGCAGGGTGAGAACGCCGAAAGTGCGCACAAACGGCCCGCACTTTCTGCAGCAGCTCTGACATATCGGGGTAGTTTTTAAGGAACCTCTGCACCACTAAATTCAGCACATGCGCCAGGCAAGGGATGTGCGTCAAACCGGCTAGGCCCAGAGCTGCTATGAGATTTCGCCCAGGCCGGGCTTGAGGCTCGCTGGCAGCAACCACTCATTTGTCTGCTGTTCCATGCTCCTCCACAACTCCTGCGCGGTGTGTGGTTTGTCCCCCAAACAGGCAAGTTGTAAAACTGCCTGCTGTCGTTTACCCCTGGCCGTGCTGAAGTTGGTGGTGAAGGTGTTACGCTGTCCGGATGAGGAGGCGGTAGAGGATGAGGAAGCGGAGTAGGAGGAGTTAGGAACAGGAGGCAAACTGAAGCGCCCTGCAATCCTCGGTGGTGGAAGGACATGCGCCAAATTGCTATCCGCCTCAGGCCCATCCGCCACTGCATTTACCCAGTGTGCCGTTAGGGAGATATAACGCCCCTGACCGTGCTTACTGGTCCACGTATCGGTAGTTAGGTGGACCTTGGCACAGATGGCGTTGCGCAGTGCACACCTGATTTTTTCCCCCACTTGGTTGTGCAGGGAAGGGATGGCTTGCCTGGAAAAGTAGTGGCGGCTGGGCACGACGTACTGTGGGACAGCCACCGACATAAGGTTTTTAAAACTGTGCGTCTCCACCAGACGGAATGACAGCATTTCAAAGGCCAATAATTTTGAAATGCTGGCATTCAGGGCCAGGGATCGCGGGTGGGTAGGGGGGTACTTCCTCTTCCTCTCAAGTGTTTGGGAGATGGAAAGCTGAACGCTTCCACGGGACATTGTGGAGATGGTTGTTGGTGACCCAGGTGGTGGTGTTGCTGACAGATTGTCTGTTTGCGGAGTGGCAGGTGCCGGTATCACTACAGATGTGGCTGGAGCGGCCGAGACTGCAGCAGAAGAGGAAGCAGGATGAGCCAGAGACGTTTCTTGGTTTTGAAGGTGTGTACTCCACTGCAGCTCGTGCTTTGCACTTAGATGCCTGATCATGCAGGTTGTGCTCAGGTTGAGAAGGTTTATGCCTCGCTTCAAGCTCTGATTGCACAGGGTGCAAACCACTCGTGTCCTGTCATCAGCACATTTTCTAAAGAACTTCCACGCTAGAGAACTCCTTTGAGCTGACTTTGGTGCGCTCGTTCCCTTGCTGCGTTGGGCAGTAGCGGGCGTAGTGTCTAGGGCACGGCCGCTCCGCTTCTGCACCCTGCTCCCTCTTCTGCTGTGCTGGTGGCTCTGTGCGACCACCGCCTCTTCCTCCAAACTACTCAGGTCACCTGCATGACGTTCATTCCATGTGGGGTCGAGGACCTCATCGTCCTCCACATCATCTTCCACCCAGTCTTCACCCCTGCCCTCCTTGTCGGTCTCCACAATGCTGAACGCCGCAGCAGTTGGCACCTGCGTTTCGTCATCATCGGAGACGTGCTGCGATGATCCTTGCATGTACTCATCTTGAGAAATAAGTGGTTGGGCATCGCTGCACTCAATCTCTTCCACTTCTGGGGCAGGGCTAGGTGGATGGCCCTGGGAAACCCTGCTGACAGAGTCATCAAAAAGAAGAAGAGACTGCTGTATGGCTTGGGGCTCAGACTGCTTGCTGATTTGCAAGGGGGTGAGGTGAAAGACGGTTGGACATCGGCTGCAGGTGCCAACTGTGACCTTTCTGCAGTAGACTGGGTGGGAGACAATGTGAAGGAACTGGAGGCACTGTCAGCAGCAAACCAATCTACTATCGCCTCCACTTGTTCTGGCCTCATCACTTCTAGGGGCGTATGATGCCCTACCAAATACTGATGCAGGTTCTGTCGCCTACTCACACTTGAGGAAGGTGTTTCACTTGTGCGTGTAGCTGGCACAGATCGACCACGTCCTCTCCTTGCAACAGGAGCTCTACCAGCAGCACCACGACCCAGGCCACGGCCCTTATTTGACGGTCTCCTCATATTTCTGTAATTTAAGATCTTGCCCTAGAAAGGTTTTTATTGAATAGCGGAATAGGAAATATGATCAAAAAAAGTGTATGTATCTCGCACGTACAAAACCACACTAGGCCCCAATTACTATTGTTTCTACCCCTAAAAGGATGGATGAGGAGTAGGAGGAGTATGGAACAGACAGCACCCTCAAATCTTCAGAAGTATGAGATGAACCTCAAAAACTTGGAAAGGTGGATCTCACACGTACCGACAGAGACTATCCCGCAATTCAATTGATCCTTAAAGGTTTTTATTGAATAGCGGAATAGGAAATATGATCAAAAAAAGTGTATGTATCTCGCACGTACACAACCACACTAGGCCCCAATTACTATTGTTTGTACCCCTAAAAGGATGGTTGAGCAGTAGGAGCAGGAGTATGGAACAGGCAGCACCCTCAAATCTTCAGAAGTATGAGATGAACCCCAAAAACTTGGAAAGGTGGATCTGACACGTACCGACACAGACTATCACGCAATTTAATTGATCCCCAAAGGATTTAATTGAATAGCGGAATAGAAAATATGATCAAAAAGAAAGTGTATGTATCTCACACATACACCACCACACTAGGCCCCAATTACTATTGTTTGTACCCCTAAAAGGATGGTTGAGCAGTAGGAGGAGGAGTATGGAACAGGCAGCACCCTCAAATCTTCAGAAGTATGAGATGAACCCCAAAAACTTGGAAAGGTGGATCTCACACGTACCGACACAGACTATCACGCAATTTAATTGATCCCCAAAGGTTTTAATTGAATAGCGGAATAGAAAATATGATCAAAAAGAAAGTGTATGTATCTCACACGTACACCACCACACTAGGCCCCAATTACTATTGTTTGTACCCCTAAAAGGATGGTTGAGCAGTAGGAGGAGGAGTATGGAACAGGCAGCACCCTCAAATCTTCAGAAGTATGAGATGAACCCCAAAAACTTGGAAAGGTGGATCTCACACGTACCGACACAGACTATCACGCAATTTAATTGATCCCCAAAGGATTTAATTGAATAGCGGAATAGAAAATATGATCAAAAATAAAGTGTATGTATCTCACACGTACACCACCACACTAGGCCCCAATTACTATTGTTTGTACCCCTAAAAGGATGGTTGAGCAGTAGGAGGAGGAGTATGGAACAGGCAGCACCCTCAAATCTTCAGAAGTATGAGATGAACCCCAAAAACTTGGAAAGGTGGATCTCACACGTACCGACACAGACTATCACGCAATTTAATTGATCCCCAAAGGTTTTAATTGAATAGCGGAATAGAAAATATGATCAAAAAGAAAGTGTATGTATCTCACACGTACACCACCACACTAGGCCCCAATTACTATTGTTTGTACCCCTAAAAGGATGGTTGAGCAGTAGGAGGAGGAGTATGGAACAGGCAGCACCCTCAAATCTTCAGAAGTATGAGATGAACCCCAAAAACTTGGAAAGGTGGATCTCACACGTACCGACACAGACTATCACGCAATTTAATTGATCCCCAAAGGATTTAATTGAATAGCGGAATAGAAAATATGATCAAAAAGAAAGTGTATGTATCTCACACGTACACCACCACTCTAGGCCCCAATTACTATTGTTTGTACCCCTAAAAGGATGGTTGAGCAGTAGGAGGAGGAGTATGGAACAGGCAGCACCCTCAAATCTTCAGAAGTATGAGATGAACCCCAAAAACTTGGAAAGGTGGATCTCACACGTACCGACACAGACTATCACGCAATTTAATTGATCCCCAAAGGATTTAATTGAATAGCGGAATAGAAAATATGATCAAAAAGAAAGTGTATGTATCTCACACGTACACCACCACCACTCTAGGCCCCAATTACTATTGTTTGTACCCCTAAAAGGATGGTTGAGCAGTAGGAGGAGGAGTATGGAACAGGCAGCACCCTCAAATCTTCAGAAGTATGAGATGAACCCCAAAAACTTGGAAAGGTGGATCTCACACGTACCGACACAGACTATCACGCAATTTAATTGATCCCCAAAGGTTTTAATTGAATAGCGGAATAGAAAATATGATCAAAAAGAAAGTGTATGTATCTCACACGTACACCACCACACTAGGCCCCAATTACTATTGTTTGTACCCCTAAAAGGATGGTTGAGCAGTAGGAGGAGGAGTATGGAACAGGCAGCACCCTCAAATCTTCAGAAGTATGAGATGAACCCCAAAAACTTGGAAAGGTGGATCTCACACGTACCGACACAGACTATCACGCAATTTAATTGATCCCCAAAGGATTTAATTGAATAGCGGAATAGAAAATATGATCAAAAATAAAGTGTATGTATCTCACACGTACACCACCACACTAGGCCCCAATTACTATTGTTTGTACCCCTAAAAGGATGGTTGAGCAGTAGGAGGAGGAGTATGGAACAGGCAGCACCCTCAAATCTTCAGAAGTATGAGATGAACCCCAAAAACTTGGAAAGGTGGATCTCACACGTACCGACACAGACTATCACGCAATTTAATTGATCCCCAAAGGATTTAATTGAATAGCGGAATAGAAAATATGATCAAAAAGAAAGTGTATGTATCTCACACGTACACCACCACACTAGGCCCCAATTACTATTGTTTGTACCCCTAAAAGGATGGTTGAGCAGTAGGAGGAGGAGTATGGAACAGGCAGCACCCTCAAATCTTCAGAAGTATGAGATGAACCCCAAAAACTTGGAAAGGTGGATCTCACACGTACCGACACAGACTATCACGCAATTTAATTGATCCCCAAAGGTTTTAATTGAATAGCGGAATAGAAAATATGATCAAAAAGAAAGTGTATGTATCTCACACGTACACCACCACACTAGGCCCCAATTACTATTGTTTGTACCCCTAAAAGGATGGTTGAGCAGTAGGAGGAGGAGTATGGAACAGGCAGCACCCTCAAATCTTCAGAAGTATGAGATGAACCCCAAAAACCTGGAAAGGTGGATCTCACACGTACCGACACAGACTATCACGCAATTTAATTGATCCCCAAAGGTTTTAATTGAATAGCGGAATAGAAAATATGATCAAAAAGAAAGTGTATGTATCTCACACGTACACCACCACACTAGGCCCCAATTACTATTGTTTGTACCCCTAAAAGGATGGTTGAGCAGTAGGAGGAGGAGTATGGAACAGGCAGCACCCTCAAATCTTCAGAAGTATGAGATGAACCCCAAAAACTTGGAAAGGTGGATCTCACACGTACCGACACAGACTATCACGCAATTTAATTGATCCCCAAAGGATTTAATTGAATAGCGGAATAGAAAATATGATCAAAAAGAAAGTGTATGTATCTCACACGTACACCACCACACTAGGCCCCAATTACTATTGTTTGTACCCCTAAAAGGATGGTTGAGCAGTAGGAGGAGGAGTATGGAACAGGCAGCACCCTCAAATCTTCAGAAGTATGAGATGAACCCCAAAAACTTGGAAAGGTGGATCTCACACGTACCGACACAGACTATCACGCAATTTAATTGATCCCCAAAGGATTTAATTGAATAGCGGAATAGAAAATATGATCAAAAAGAAAGTGTATGTATCTCACACGTACACCACCACACTAGGCCCCAATTACTATTGTTTGTACCCCTAAAAGGATGGTTGAGCAGTAGGAGGAGGAGTATGGAACAGGCAGCACCCTCAAATCTTCAGAAGTATGAGATGAACCCCAAAAACTTGGAAAGGTGGATCTCACACGTACCGACACAGACTATCACGCAATTTAATTGATCCCCAAAGGATTTAATTGAATAGCGGAATAGAAAATATGATCAAAAAGAAAGTGTATGTATCTCACACGTACACCACCACACTAGGCCCCAATTACTATTGTTTGTACCCCTAAAAGGATGGTTGAGCAGTAGGAGGAGGAGTATGGAACAGGCAGCACCCTCAAATCTTCAGAAGTATGAGATTGTGTTCACTGTACCCCACAAAGATTGTGTTCACTGCACCCCACAAAGATTGTGTTCACTGCACCTCAAAAAGGATTTTGTTCACTGCACCCCACAAAGATTGTGTTCACTGCACCCTAAAAGGATTTTGTTCACTGCACCCCAAAAAGATTGTGTTCACTGCACCCCAAAAAGGATGTTGTTCACTGCACCCCAAAAAGGATTTTGTTCACTGCACCCCAAAAAGATTGTGTTCACTGCACCCCACAAAGATTGTGTTCACTGCACCCCACAAAGGATTGTGTTCACTGCACCCCAAAAAGATTGTGTTCACTGTACCCCCCAAAGATGGTGTTCACTGCACCCCACAAAGGATTTTGTTCACTGCACCCCAAAAAGATTGTGTTCACTGTACCCCCCAAAGATTGTGTTCACTGCACCCCACAAAGATTCTGTTCACTGTACCCCACAAAGATTGTGTTCACTGCACCCCACAAAGGATTTTTTTCACTGCACCCCAAAAAGATTGTGTTCACTGCACCCCAAAAAGGATTTTGTTCACTGCACCCCAAAAAGGATGTTGTTCACTGCACCCCAAAAAGGATTTTGTTCACTGCACCCCACAAAGATTGTGTTCACTGCACCCCACAAAGGATTTTGTTCACTGCACCCCAAAAAGATTGTGTTCACTGCACCCCAAAAAGGATTTTGTTCACTGCACCCCAAAAAGGATGTTGTTCACTGCACCCCAAAAAGATTGTGTTCACTGCACCCCACAAAGATTGTGTTCACTGCACCCCACAAAGGATTTTGTTCACTGCACCCCAAAAAGATTGTGTTCACTGCACCCCAAAAAGGATGTTGTTCACTGCACCCCAAAAAGGATTTTGTTCACTGCACCCCAAAAAGATTTTGTTCACTGCACCCCAAAAAGGACGTTGTTCACTGCACCCCAAAAAGATTGTGTTCACTGCAGCCCAAAAAGATTGTGTTCACTGCAGCTCACACACAGAAAAATGGATGTGGATCACTGACACCTGCCTATCTCCTATCCCACACCACACAGCAATATCGATTGTAGTTTGTAGAACACAGTTTCCCTAAAATTCAGCAGCAGCAGCCTCTCCCTAACAGGATTGAGAAGAGATCGTAGATCAGGATTGAGTGCAGAGTCACCCCACCCCCCACACAGCAATATCGATTGTACTTTGTAGAAGACACTGACCCTATAATTCAGCAGACTCTATCCCTAAAATGCCTACAACTCGCCCTGCCTAAACACTCCGACCTGTCCCTCAATTCTATCCGGACACAAATGGTTTTTTCCTGCCTGTCTTTCCCTAATCAGCAGCCAGCACGTTGATGTGTGCTCTGTCCCTGATCTAAGCAGCAGAATGAAGACGCTGCGGCTGCCTGGAACTTATAAAGACTTGGTCACATGCTTCAGACGGCCAATCACAGCTACTGAGACATTTGCAGGCATGGCTGGGATGGCTTAAGGCACACCAGTTAAACGATTGTTGATTGGCTGTTGAAAGCCCGCCATGAAAAGAGCGCCAAAGCATGCAAAACCCGGAAATAAAACAACTGAACACGGATTTTTACCCGAACATACAGTAAAGTGTCCGTGTTCGGGTACAAAAAATCCAATTATTCGGTATGAACACGAATAATACAGTCCGTGTTCACTCAACACTATCCCCGTGTGGTCTGGTTTCCTAGCACCCTGACAGTACGCAAGGGCCATGAATTCTGACGATGCAGGTACTCCTATCCTCCCCATACTGTTTACCAGGCTTAATCAACAAGATCACCTTTTGGGTCAGTTCGCTCAGGAGTTGCAGATGTTTCTTGCATGCACAGCGCACCTAGCTCCTGGTGCTGCTAGGCTGGTGGTTCCTCCTGTTTTTGCTCCTGCTGCTGCTCCTGTTGCCGCTCCTGCTGTTGCAGCTAGAGTCGCTGTTACCAGAGGGATGTCTGGTTCAGCCCCCACTTCCGCAGCACTATGGGGTTAACCGAGTCAGTGTCGTGGCTTCCTATACCAAGTGGGCATTTATTATGATATAGTTCCTCAGGCGTTTAATTATGATAGGTTCAAAGTGGGCTTCCTAATCTCATTGCTCTCGGACAAGGCCTTGGCCTGGGGGAATCCCTTATGGGAGAACGATAATCCTGTGGTACTCAATTACCTGAGTTTTGTTGCCTCCTTTCATAGGGTATGTGTGACGAGACCAATCTCGCCACTGGGCATTGGAGAAGCCTGGTTGCTCGCTTCCTGCAATGTGACTATGGACCCTCTCATCAGCCCATGCTAAACGTAAACCCCATGGTGATTTGACTGTGTTTGTGGCATCTGAGCGCTGTTTGGATATGTCAGGCGCTCAGATCCAGGCTATCTGGGGATGGGTTGAATGTGGGGGTTCTGTTCAGTAGACTGGGAGTTATGCATTTTTGTGTCTTTTTGTGTTTCTTTAACCATGTGGCTAATGGAGTCTTGCCTCTATCCTGGAAGCTAAACCTTATTCCTGTAAACTGTAAGGCACAGGAAGTGCACTCCTAATATGGTCATTCCAGGAAGTTCAATGTGGAGACAGGCTGTCTAAACAATGTTGCTTTTGGTCTGAGGTGGCTTTCCATTCACCTATTGTCAGGTGTGCTAATGACCTCACCTGCTGTCTGCTAAGGGATGTATTGACACTCAGAGTAATGTGTATTGAGGGCTCGTTAGGGAACCATTGTTCTGTGTCTGACTATTGTGTACATTGATTGCCCCCTGGGGCTTCTGTCTCCTTGCACATGGCAGTCCTTCTGGTCAAGCTATCTGATCAATCACTGCTGACTCATTTTCAAGCCCTCATTTGCATGGCTGGAGAGGACCTTATTGGGAACTGCAGGTACTTTACAATTGACCAATAGGAAAGCGGTTGTTGGGGGCAGGATGTTCCAAATTCTGTATAAAAGTGTGCTGTGTTCTTCCGATAAAGGTTGTTCCTGTTTTACCCTCAACTCGGAGCTTTGTCTCGTTATTGGGGGGATTTATTGTATGCTGTTCCAGTTTGACTGCTAGGAGTGTAAACCCTTCATATGGTTTTTCCTATTCAGCTGTATGCAGCATTCATAAGGTTCCAGCTACACTGTTTGCATCGTTCCTTGGTTTTCAGTTCGGGAGTTTGGTGTCCTGCAAGTAGCTGTGCCTGTAGCTCTGGAAGGGGAAGATCTCCTAAACGGTTTTAACCCTTTTGTGTCTGGGGTGCCGTTACAGTATGCAATGTGCCTGCTCGCTCTGCCTCTGCTGCAAAGCAGCTCATGTCCATTCAACAGGGTATACGAACTGTTGCCGAGTATGCCATTGAATTTCGCACCCTGGCAGCAGTGGTGAGCTGGAATAATGAATCTCTGGTGGCTGTCTTCTCACTTGGTCTTTCCGATGCATTCAGGATGAAATTCCGGCCAAGGATCTCCCTGATGAGCTGGAGGTTCTCTTTCCTTCCTGATTTTGATTGATACCAGGCTCAGGGAGAGACCATCATTTAAGGAAGGCCTGCGGAGGCCTCCTACCAGATAGGCTCCTACGTATTCTTTACCACCCGTTCCTCCCTCACCTCCCTCACGTGCTGGGGATGGTGCATCTGGCTGTTAACCCATGCAGCTGGGGCTCACTCGCCTTTCCGAGGCTGGGCGGGCCTTTGGGAGGAGGGAGGGCCAGTGCCTGTATTGCGGTCTTGGTGGGCACTTTCTGAAATCTTGTCCAACCCGTCCGGGAAACGCTCGCACCTAAGGTCCTGTCTGGGGCAGAGCTCTTGGCCATTATCTTGGCTCTCAAAGAGTAGAGACACTTGCCCCAAGGTTCTGTGGTTCCAGATCTCATTCTCACCGATCGTAAGAATCTGATGTATCTCTCAGAGGCCAAGAGGTTCACACCCCATCAGGCCAGATGAGCATTATTCTTGTCTCATTTTAACTATGTGGTCTCCTATTTGCCTGGCTTCAAGAATGTTAAGGCTTATGCCTTGTCTCGCTATTAATCTTAGTTGTCCAGGGAGGACTCCGTGCCGACATCGGTCATACCTTCAGATCATATCCTGGCTGCCATTCGCACCAACTTAACCTCTCCTCTTCGGGAACAGATCTTGGCTGCCCAACCTGATGCTCCCACAGAGAGACCTGCAAATGTTGTGTACCTGAGGGGTTGCACATCAGACTGTTGCACATGCACCACAATTCTAAGACTGCCAGTCATCCTGGTAAGAACCAGATTGTCTATTTCCCATCAGTTCTGGTGGCTATCTCTCCACACTGATGTTGCTGCTTATGTGGCTGCTTGTTCGGTCTGTACACAGAACAAATCTCCCTGGCACCTTCCCTTGGGCCTACTGCATTCCATTCCCAATGGGGAGCGTCCCTAGCCTCACCTGGCTATGGATTTTATTGTGGAACTTCCCGCGTCTTGTGGTTGCATGGTTATCCTCATGGTTGTCGACCGGTTCTCCAAAATGTGCCACTGACTGTGTTCCCTTTAAGAGGCTGCCTACCGCTCAGGGGCTTGCCTTGTGTTTGCCAGGGATGTCTTCTGTTTACACGGGTTGCCTAAGGAGATTGTCTTGGACTAAGGGAGCCAGTTTGTCTTTAGGTTATGGCAAGCCTTTTGCTCCCAGTTGGGTATTCGACTCTCCTTCTCCTCGGCCTTCTATCCGCAGTCTAATTGTGCTGCTGAACATTCAACTTCAAACTGAGCTCTGGAGCAATTTCTCACTGCTATATCTCTGACCATCAGGACAGTTGGGTTGATCTGCTACCCTGGGCATAGTTTTCCTGGAACTCTGCCATCAACTCATCTTCCACAATGTCTCAATTTTTGGCCGATTATGGGTTCCAACCCACTTTGTTGCCCGAATCATTCTCGCCACAGGACATCACGGCTGTGGAGGATCATTTTCATGACCTCCATTCCTCTTGGATGCAGATTCAAGAGTCTTTATGGGTCTCTGCACAGCGTCAGAAGCTCCAGGCACACCGGAGACGTTTATCTGCTCCTTCATACCAGGTCGGGGAGAGGGTGTGGTTGTCGACCCGTAATTTCAACCTCAGGGTACCCACTCCAAAACAGGCACCCCGTTTTGTTGGGCCTTTTTGCATCCTCTGTAAAGTGAACCCAGTGGCCTATGCCTTTGGTCTTCCTCCTGACATGTGTATCTCCAATGTCTTTCACGTGTCACTTTTGAAGCTACTGGTTTGCAATTGCTATACTTCTTCGCTTCCTCGCCCTCGTCCCATTCCTGTGGGCAATCATAAGGATTGTGAGGCTAGCAGCATCTTGGATTCTTGTTGCAATGGAAGGGTTATGGTCCTGAGGAGTGCTCCTGGGTTCCCTCCGCTGATGTTCATGCTCCCACCCTTCTCTCAATGCTTGCTTTCCTCAGAAACAGTTTTTTGTTTCACAGAGGAAGGGCCGTTGAGGGGAGGGTACATTCTAGGTCTTACCTTGCCCTCCTGTTGGCAGCCATCTTGGACATGTGCAGACTGCTGCTCCTTTAAACTCTTATTGCATCATCACTTGCCTGCTCCTGGGTGTCGCACAGTGATGATGCTGCACACCTGACTATATCAATCCCCTGGGTTGTAGTCCTAGCCCTTGCGTTTGTGCTCCAAGGTGCCTCTCTGCTAGCAGTCTTCTGTTCTCCATGTTCCTCTGTGTATGACCTGGCTTGGCTGATGACTCTCCTGACTCTTGACCCTGCATCAGCAGACAACCCTGCATCGGCAGACTACCCGCTTCTGGACTCGACACCGGGTTGAATGACTACCCACGTTCGGACTTGACTCCAGCTTGTTACTCATCTCGCTTACGCTCTTGCTGTGTGTTTATTGTTGTTTGCTCCAATAAACTGCTTTATCTTACCTGCATCCCCGTGTGATCTGGTTTCCTGGCACCCTGACAGTCAATCCATATACATGGAACCTGGAATTGGGCCCCGCTGAAGGGTGGTTCTCCAATGATGCAAAACAGATCACGGTTTGATACAGGTCCTCTAACAACCACTCTTGTGCCTGGACTTTCCTTGGGAACCTTTCCACATGCAGCCCATTATTTGGATTGTGATGACACTGTGTTTTGCTTTGTATCTTTTAAGGTCATTTTGCTGTAAAAGCAAGGAAGCATACAATTAGGACCATATATAGTTAAACACAGGCACAATTTTCATACATTTGGCCTTGTATGCCACCAGAATAAAGTAAGAAAAAAAAAAACAATCCAAATGAATTTGAAGTACAGACTTTCAGCTTTGATTCAAGGGGTTGAACATAAATATCAAGTACAGATTTTAGGAACTTCAACTATTTTTACACACAGTCCCCCCATTTTCAGGGGCTCAAATGTAATTGGACAAATGAATATAATCATAAATAAAATGTTCATTTTTAATATTTTGTTGGGAATCCATTACTGGCAATGACTGCCTAAAGTCTGGAACCCATGGACATGATCAAAGACTGGGTTTCCTCCTTTCTGATGCTTTGCCAGACTCTAACTGCAGCTGTCTTCAGTTATTGTTTGTTTGTGGGTCTTTCTGCCTTTAGTTTTGCCTTCAGCAAGTGAAATGCATGCTCAATTGGATTGAGATCATGTGATTGACTTGGCTATTGCACAATATTCCACTTTTTTTCCTTCAAAAGCGCCTGGGTTACTTTTGAGGTGTGTTTTGGATCATTGTCCATCTGTACTGTAAAGTACTGTCCAATCATCTTTGCTGCATTTGGCTGAATCTGGGCTGACAGTATATCTCTAAACACTGCAGAATTAATCCGGCTGCTTCTGTCTTCTGTCACATCATCAATAAACACCAATGACCCAGTGCCACTGGAACCCATGCATGCCCATGCCTTTACATTGCCTCCACCCTGTTTTACAGATGACGTTATGTGCTTTGGACCATGAGCTGTTCCAAGCCTTCTCCACACTTTTTTCTTCCCGTCATTCTGGAAAAGATTATTCTTAGTTTCATTTGTCCAAAGAATGCTTTTCCAGAACTGGCCTGGCTTTTTTAGATGTTTTTTTGGCAAAGTCTAATCTGGCTTTTCTAATCTTATGAATGGTTTTCACCCTGTGGTGAACCCTCCGTATTTGCTGAAGTCTTCTCTTGATTGTAGACTTTAACAATGATACGCCCACCTCCTGGAGAGTGTCTTTCACTTGTCTGAATGTTGTGAATGGGTTTTTCTTTACCATAGAAAGGATCCTGTGATCATCCACCACTGTTGTCTTCCGTGGAAGTCAAGTCCTTTTTATGTTGCTGATTTCACCAGTGCCTTCTTCTTTCCTCAGAAGGTACCAAACTGTTGATTTGGCCACTCCTAATGTTGCTGCTATCTCTCTGATAGATTTGTTTAATTTTTGAAGCCTTACAATGGCCTGTTTTACTTGCAAGGACAGCTCATTTGAACGCATGAGGTAGGTTCACAGCATTATATTCCAAATGCAAATACCACACTTAGAATCAACTCCAGACCTTTTACCTTCCTAATTGATGAAGAAATAACGAAGGAGTAGCCCATACCTGGCCATGAAACAGCTTTTGATTCAATTGTCCAAATACTTTTGTTCCCTTGAAAAAGAGGGTATGGCTTTTCTTAAGAAATGTAATTCCTAAATCCTTTCTCCGATTTGGATGTACATACCATAAAATTAAGCCAGAGAGTGTGCACTTTTAGCCCATATCTATTACCGTATATAACTATAGCTTGAATATGTTTTTGTAAAATCTAAAATTGTGCCTGTGTCCAAATATATATTGAGTTAACTGTATATATGGTATATTATGTGCTTTTACTAAACAAGAATGCTGTACATACAAACTATTTACAATTGCAGGAAAACAATACATGCCTTACAAAGCATTACCAATATACATACAACACATGCACACACTACCTAACCTTCCTAGCGAATGAGCATGAACAATGGTTTATGTACAATAGGATGTGCTAAAAGTCCTTTAGCTTGGTTTATTGTGGCTTCACGCTCTCCATAGGCAACCAGGACTCCAGGCTCTATTCTACAAGCTATTGAAGGAAATTCAGCAATATCCCCGAGTGAAGTTCTTTCTTTGGTCCCTGAAGTCTCCTCTGGCACCGACCTTCCTTTGTTATTATAGAGTCCTCTCCTCATCCCCAGGTCTCCTTCCAGACTGCTTGCTTCTCCGATGTCCTTTATGTTCAGCACATGGTTATATTCAAGTCCTTTTTAAACCTCATCCATTTCCTGCCAACATCACTTTGTGTTTTACTAGTCTCCCTTAAACCTGTCAAACGAGTGGAAGCTAACTCCCATGGTGGATTGTTACCTATAGATAAGCCTATAATAAAGCTTACCTAGAGGTACAGTAAATATTTCCTAAACGTGCACAGTTTAGGCAATATTTACTTATGAAGCTGTCGGTGACATCACTGGCACATGCAGTCTAAAGGATCGGCATGAGTATGAATAAGGGCTCCTGCTACTAGCACTTTAATTAGCATATGAATAGAAGAAGCCCAGGTTCTAAAAACAATGAATGGTAACTAAAATGTAGTATTCCATATATTTGTCTATAATATAAATCACTGAAATAGCCATAGCAACACACACTGTCACCCCTGAGGGTAGCCTTTCTCATTTATTTTTCTGAGTCCTAACAGGTTATTTGTTCCTCTGCTGAAAGAAAGTTTTTATCATGACTGGAGTCATTCATTTTATTTTGTGAATAAGTCAGGAGTAGATAGGGAAGGGGCCACATCATTGTATTCACTCTTCTATAGCACTTTAAAACTGTAAGCACTGTGCTATAATGTCATATTCAAGGACATTATGATGGCGCTACATTTTCCCATTTATACAACTCAAGGACAACTAATGGGTCTATTCATGTTTATATTAGGTGTGTCGTCAACTAGTGCAACAATTGCTGCTCTCTTGTCTGCTCTGTAAAACTAGATAAAATCGAGCAATGACTTATAACTTCCTGTATAAGAGAAGTGAAGGACTATAATATCCATAAACCCATTCTTCTACATCACAAAGTTATAGCAGTATATATCAAAATAAAATGGTTTTGAATCTTCAAGTAATATACATAAATCATGATCCAAGTAAACTACATTTTTTGGCTGCATTTAATACATAAAAAACATAAAATACAATTGTACCAATGACCTATTCAGTGTTGAGGTTCATTTTCATTTCTTTTAAGCACACCTAAAGCATTCCTCTGATTTTCTTGTCAGGCAGTAGACCTTTTGGCACTAAAATAGGAAGTATCAGGTTAGTATATATAAGTATATGCATTTGCTTCTGACAAGCGTATGTGAAGCCTATTTTTTTTTTAAAAAAATATGAGAGGCAGAGCTTACATTTTGAAATGGATCATAAGTAGCATGCATTTTTGTTGATTTTGCCTATTGTTATTATTATTATTATCATTATATAGGATTTATACAGCGCCAACAGTACAGTTACCATACAATTCAATACAGGAGAAATCGAAGGGCCCTACTCTTTAGAGTTTACAATCTAAACAAGAGAGTCCAGTGACACAAAAGGTAATAACTGCGCAGGATGAGCTGATGGAGAAAATAAAAGTACAGTTTTAAGGTGTGGGCAGGATAGGCTTCTCTGGAGAGAAGGGTTTTCAGGGATTGCCTAATAGTGGACAGAGTAGGAGATAGTGAGACAGATTTGGGTAAGGAGTTCCAGAGGATGAGAGAGGCTCGAAAGAAGTCCTGGAGGTGAGCATGGGAGAAGGTGACAAGAGAGCTAGAGAGCGGGAGGTCTTGGGAGAAATAAAGAGAATGATTAGGTTGATACTTTTATTCTAGGTTAGTGATTTAACTGAAGCAGAGTTGTTGATTTCTTTTTAAGTTGTTGTTAGTATTTTGAATATTATTTGTTGGGTGAGCGGAAGGCAGTGGAGGGATCGGCAGAGATGGGTGGAGGACGCTGAGCGGTTGGTAAGGTGGATGGGTCTGGCAGCAGCATTCATGATGGACTGAGGGGGGGTAGTCCAATGAGAGGGGATTTGCAGTAGTCAAGGCGAGAGATGACCAAGGAGTGAATTAAATGCTGTGTGGTTTAATTGGTTAGGAAGGGGCGTATTCTGGAGATGTTGCGGAGGTTGAGGCGGCAAGCTTTGAGCGGTGATCGGATGTGGGGCCAAAAGTAGCATTTGGAGCCCAGGATTACATCTAGCACCCTGCAATGCGAGGACAGGTTCATAGTTGAGACATCAATCTGGACAGAGAAGTCAGGGGAAGGGGCATGTGGGGGAGCAAATATTATGAGCTCAGTTTTGGATATATTGAGTTTAAGGAAGTAGTGTGGCATCTAGACTGAGTTGTCTGTTAGTAAATTAGTACTGCATGAGGAGACTGATGGAATGAGCCTTTAGCTTCTAACTGTCCCTCTTTTCCCTCTTTTATTTCTCCTCAGTGTGTAGGCTCAGGTTTTATTTAGCCATTGCCCTTTAAGCCCCCGCAATAAAAATACATCCAGCCGCCCCCCCCCCCCCCCGATACGTTTAACGGGCAGAACCACCCATTGCAACTTATTCAAATGATAGGGGGCTGTGCTGCAACTGCTTGCAATGCATGCAGTTGTGGCACCGTGGTTTGCTCTTTTTATGGTTAAAACAGGTGGTGAAGAAGCAACATATGGCCTCCTAACCAGCCTATCACAAAGAACAAGGGGCTGCATATGTCAGAGGGGTGACATGGGTTGCCACTCGTGTGTACGTGGGCTTACTAATAGTGTGATAGTGCAGAATTCACTCGTGCAAATTCCGGACGGTTGGATCTAAAGTTAAACTGTCAGCTGTTGGAAAGACACTTTGGCAATTAAACTAAATACAAAATGATTGATCATTTTTCTCTTTTGAACAAAATATGACTCAGATGCAGATAACTGCCATTCACGCCTCTACGCCCCTCTGCCAGCACAAACCATTGGAATATTTTTGTCTGTTCAAACAAAAAGAATAAAATGAATCATGTAGCTTGTGCATCTTCCTTCATTTTATGCCAAGGGCTAATACCTTGCCTGCTGAACGGCCACTATTGCTAGAGAACCCAATGGTGGCAACACATGCTTCATATTTATTTAGTTCCCTTTTGATTGACTTTGACATGATTTACATTGGATTCAATCAGAGTCAATCGGCCAGGGTGGACAATTATCCATTGTTTTCCAGCGATCAGCAGCACTGAAATACTTTGTTCATGAATACAAATATATTTCAACCAATCAGATTATGAGATTACAGGGTGGAAACAGTGATCAATAATTTATGATCGTACGTTGCAATCATATCTTAAAGCAGAGCTAGGGCTCTTTCACACGGTCCGCCTCCGTAGGCGGATCCGTGCTGCTCAGCGGGGATCGATCCGCCGATCCCCGCTGAGCCGGCGGATGACAGCTCCGTCTCCGCTTGCAGTGCGGAGAGGGAGGTGTCACAGCCCCCGCTGCTCTCTATGGGGGATCGGATGAGAGCGGACCGCCTGTCCGCTCTCATCCGATCCGATCCCCAGGACGGATGGAAAATAGGGTTTCCATCCGTCCGGATTTCACGGACAGGATCGGATGCAGATGGCAGCGGGTGTTAGCGGACCACTGACATCCGCTGCCCCATAAAGCTGCATGGAGGATCCCATCAGATCCACCTAAAAAACTGACAGGCGGATCTGATCGGATCGCCCGTGTGAAAGAGCCCCTACACTGCATCTGATCATCACAAACTAAAAACGCTACTTACTTCATTTATAACATTCAAAGCAAATTCATCCGTCCATTCACGTCTCCATGCTTTATTTTGCTGAGAAATCACTTCTGGGTGCGGCATTCTTGAGTAAGGGCAGATGATTCATATAGCATTTACTTTCTGGAATCCATCTGTCCTTAGCTCAGGAAGGCCAGCAGGGTGTGCTTAATTCCTCCTCGGTTGTATAACATTTTTCGTCTAGACCTGGAAACCAGGAAATAACTGAAAAAAAAAGTTTAAAACTAGTAAATATGATATACTTTCCTTTCTATTTACTAATGCGAACAGTAAAAGTATTTTAAATAGGCAATGTTGATGGAGCGAGTGAAGTTCCCCTTTACATTTTGATCAAAATCCACTTCCATGTTATTGACATATCCAGGGCTTTTTTTCTCAGAAAATAGGTGCGGGAACCCGAAGCCCAACCACTACCCCGCCAAAACATCCCCTCCACACCCCACACACCCTCTAAACCACAATTTCACTAACAATGGAAGAGTCTTAAAGAGGTATTAAGTACTGGGAGTGCATTACCTACAGAGTTGGGGGGGGGGGGTGTTACACATAGAATGCAGATTTCAGGGATGTGCTAGGTGCAAAGTTTGGGGACGTGCTACGTACATACTGCAGAGTTCAGAGGTGCGCTGCATACAGAGTGCAGAGTTCAGGGGTGCATTACACATAGAGTGCAGAGTTCAGCCTTCTTCCACAGCTGCTTACCTCTGCATCCCCTATCCTTCTCTTTCATCCTGCTTCAGCTCTGACCTCTGCATGCAACCCCACTCTCCACTACACCCATCTTCTCCCTCCTTTAAAGCTCCACCATCTTTGATCTTACTTGTGTTACTGTGTTAAGCTGAAGCACCCCAGCCATCTCTAGTACCTCCCTGCACACTGTAGGTGGCTCTGCCTCTCTCATTGCAGGGAGATCATCCAGTGGGGGTGTCGGGATCTGCACTGCGGGCACCTGCCTCTCCCTTGTCTCCATCCTGCACTCATAGGAGGGGGTTCAGGAGATCAGATCAGTGGGAGCTGTTGGGAGGCAAACTGTCACATGTAAACATAGAAGCCAGACTTCTGTGTTTACCAGTGACAGTGGTGAGAAGGGAGCAGAGCGCCTGAACCAGAGGTGGTGGAACTGAGTTCCACCAAGTTTCAGCTAGAAAATATCCCTGGGCATAAAAATGGAATGAGTTGTCAACCGTATTTAGCAATATTTCCAGGCCTTGAGCCTGATGTGGGTCTGCCATTGTTACTGGTGACACTTCCACAGGGGAGGGCTGGCAGCCTTAGGCCTAGAGGGCAAGTCCATTCAAGTGGCCCATTGAACCATCGAATCAGCTCACCATCCATGCTGTACCTGGTTTTATAATGGATATTGATGTTATGAAGCAAGACAAACATGATGCAATATGGTAACATAATTTAATGTTAATAGTAACAAAGGAGGTTTAGCATAGTGATCTCCTTCCCTGTCAGGCGGAGATCACTATGCCTGACAGGGAAGTGACTGTGTTAATATTCTGCCGACCGAGTGCAGGAGTGTACTCTGCACACTCACACCGTTCCGCAAATATAACATTGTGTAGCGGCGACCAGCAGCTGTACTCAGTGTCTGGCCCCTACATTAATCCAGCCCTGAGTGTGGCCTTTTTAGCCGCCATCAGAGCGGCCCGGGGGGCAATTGCCACCCTGCCCCCCTTCCCAGTCCTCCCCTGCACTTCCAACACATTTAAGTTGTGAACCCAAGTGTGAGAATTGAAACAATGACCACTCCGGCATCTTTGGTTGGTTTTGTTTATTGTATTTTGGGGATGGGAGGAGGGAATGAGTGGGATACTCCTCTGGCTGAACTAGGTTAACTGGGACTTTATGCAAAAATGCAGCTGGCGCTGTCTTGACGCCAGCTGAATGCCAACCAGCGCTTCCTGGCGTTTGAAGATACTGTAATGCTGAACTTGTGCTGGAAGTTCGACTTTAACTTGTTTGTTAATTCAGAAGATCCAGGACTGTAGAACTCTTGACTCCTGACACTCAATTTAGCTCAAAAGTCACTGAACAGCTCCCTTCAGTCCTTCACTGACCGAGGTAGCTCCTTGTCACTGCTTGTGCCGCTGCAACTCTTAACTCTGTACACTGCACACTGTACACATTAGCTCTTCAGGGCCCAACCGCTGGCACCCCCTCTACACTTCAGGGTCCTCTAACTAGGCACCTCCTCTAACATTTCAGGGTCCTCTAACTAGGCACCCCCTTTACAGCTAGCTAACTCCTGGATCCCTGGAACCTTCTCTGGAGTGGTTCCCCTCTACACTTGGCAGACCCCTAAGGGCAGTTCACAGTACTCACGACCTTGGCAGGCTTTCTTGGAACTGAACCCCTCTTCCTCCACTGGTCTTCGGCACACCGGATCCCCTCTGCAGCTCAACTCAGCATTCTCTGGATTCCCAGGCAGCCACCCGGAACACCCAATCCTTCTGACAGGAGGAGAGACCGCCGTACTCTCCCTCCTGGGACTCTGCTTCCCGCCAAAGACGCTGCGTCATGCGTTCCCCTTAAAACTTATACCCACTCCCAGAATCCTCTGCGGCAGAATCTGCCTTCTGGGGTAGATACAGGCCTGAATGTGTCTCTGATTTGATGTCCTCCACTGCCCAATGAGAATCCTCTCATGGAGCCAGTGGGGAGACTCCCCTCTCAGCAGACACACCTGGGAGACATGACAGCCCAGCTGAAATAATGGCTCTGCTGTTAGGCAGCCAAGGCCCACTATACTTTTACCTAGCACCTACCCTGTAGGGTGCTACAGGTAAATCGATTATTCCTGGCAGAAGAGATTGATCAGGAAATAAATTGGTCATTTATGGATGCTTGTATGGCCATCATAAGGTACATGGGGTATGGTAAGGGTTCCTTCTCATCAAGCCAAACGGATGTCCATTGTGTAGTGGTGGGTGGGGGGCTAGTGACTTGTGTTGTTACGATGCAAGGCACTGTGTATTTTCTTTTTAACTTTATTAACCACTTCAATACAGGGCACTTTCCCCCCCTTTCTGCCCAGGCCAATTTTCAGCTTTTAGCGCTGTTGCATTCTGAATGACAATTGCGCGGTCATGCAACACTGTACCTAAACCAAATTGTTCTCATTTTTTCCTCACAAATACGGCTTTCTTTTGGTGGTATTTGATCACTGCAAGTTTTTTCTTTTTTGCTAAACAATTAAAAAAAGACCGCAAAGTTTGAAAAAAAAAAAAAAAAAGTTTTTTCTGTTTATGTTATAAAATTTTGTAAATAAATACATTCTTTCCTGCACTGATGAGGCCACACTGACAGGCATTGATGAGGAGGCACCGGTGGGATGGCACTGATTGGGTGGCACTGATGATGAGGCACTAATATGCAGCACTGATGGGCACTGATAGACGGCACTGATAGGTAGCACTGATATGCAGAATTGGTGGGCACTGATAGGCGGCACTGATAGGTGGCACTGATGGGCATTGATAGAAGGCACTGATGGGCACTGAAAGGCAGCACTGATGGGCACTGATAGGCGGCAATGATGGGCATTGTTGGGAGCCACTAATAGATGGCAATGATGGGCACTGGTGGCGGCACTGATAGATGGCAATGATGGGAAGCACTGATGAGGAGGGCACTGACAGGCTCCCTGAGCACTGATTGGCATCCCTGGTGGCCATGGGTGGGCATCCCTGATGGACATGGGTGGGCAATCCCTGGTGGCTCTAGTGGCATCCCCCAAGGGTCTGCACTGGTAATCAATGCTCTGATTACCAGCACAGACCCCCCCCCCCTTCACCTGTCAGGAGAGCCACCACTCGGCTCTCCTCTACTCGCGCCTGTCAAGCTCGAACTGAGGAAAGTCGATCAACGGCACTTCTTATTTACTATGTGACCAGCTGTGATTGGACACAGCTGGTCACATGGTAAAGAGCCTACGTCATAGGCTCTTTACCGGGATCGGAGATGCTGTGAGTCAGAGTGACACACCGCACCACCGATCGCCGCTCTGCGCCCCCACCCCCCCCACACCCCCCCCCCCCCCGGCATATTGAGATGTGCTGACATGAGGTAAGGTGTGAAAAAAGAAAGCGTGACTTGGTTTTTTACTCAACACGCCACAAGCCAGCTTAGCACAGCATTGATGTGTGAACACGGCACAAATAAAACAATTATTTTCTATGAGATGTGTTTATAAAAAATTTGCTGAGCTATTCTTCCTGAAAAACAGCATGTACATTCGTTCTTTGCAAATAGGAGCAAAATCCCATGTGCGGTGACCTGTGTTAGAACTACAGGCAAAACTTGTTTTTCTCATTTTGGATAGAGTAACTGAGGGGTAAACCCCTGTAAGGTTTATTTTTGCATTCTTTGTCCCATTGGGGAGATTTCCTTTCACTTCCTGTCCCATAGCCAAAGAGGAAGTGAGAAGGAATCCCCATTGGAAGATTCCCTTCTATTACTTTTTTGGGGATTTTCTTTTACTTTTACTTTCAATGATAATGGTAAAAAGGAGAAATTGAGAGGGTGAATCTCCCTAATGGGGGCACAGGCAACAATAAAAACCTACCAGATGTTCTAATTCCTCGTTTCAAACTCCACGTTTGAAGAATTCCGGTTCCATACTCACTTCATTTAAAAGGAAGATTTTGTTTATACTCACTTTTTTATTATGATGTATCTGGATGTATATGTATTCTTCATAGTTTTAGTTTTATGAGTTTTTCACTGATCATCACATGTCAGCTACTCTATCTATTAGCGCTGCACATTTTGTCTATATCCTTATATTGTTTGCACTGGTTCAAGTGTTGTGCTGACTGCTGTCCCTCTTTTTTGGACACTAGAGCTGTAATTTCTCCATATTTTTAGTTTGTACAAATAGAATGTTAATAGGCTAGTTTCTCTTAGGGTTGAAAGTTATTCATTCATAATAAATGCAGTGGTTTGGGAACAAGCCTAATTTTGGAGAAGACAATAATAGAAAATTAGTATTTATTTTCTATAATCATTAGCACCATCTAGTGGCCATAATGCAGTATTGTCCTAATTCGTCCGGAGAGAAAATATCCTAGTAATATTTGGTTTGCACAGAACGAATGTAAATACAGTTTCACAGAACAAATAATACTGCATTTTTTTTAATACAGCCCTAAGTGTCCTTTTATTGAGCCTGCATTGATCTGTGCAGATTAACGCAGGTCACATGGGGTGAACATTCCCTAAGATGTGGGAAGAGACCACTGAGGATGTGAAGAGTATAAACAGTTTGTTGCTTTGGACAAAACATTTTATAATGTTTGCAGTTTGGTTTTTGTTATGGACACTTTTACATTCACCATATATTTGTGTAGTTAAATAGAAAAAAATCCCGTCCCAGCGGCTATAAAATTGAAATTTCAGCTATTTATAGTTACACCAGAGAATGTGATAAAGTGTTCCCATATTCCTTGCAACAGCACATTGATTAGTGGCTGAAATGAAAAATTACTCTTTAAATAAAAAACAAAAATTGGAAGAAAATCTTGTAAGTTTAGCTGGTTTGGTAATTTGTAAGCCTTGAGGAGGAAGCAGCTGGGGACACAAATAAATGTGTAGCTGAGACAGGATGTCTGCAATATTCAGTAAGCTCTATTGGCATCTGAGCAAGATATACACCATGATATTTACTTTTGTTAAAAAAGAGGACTGAAAGATGCTTTTGCGTTTAGGCGTGTTGTGATAACGCACACGGTATGTTAACCACTTTTACCCCCTTCCTGAGCAGGGCCTATTTTGCGATTCGGCACTACGTGACTTTAACAGACAATTGCGCGGTCGTGCGACGCTGTACCTAAACGAATTTGACGTCCTTTTTTTCCCACAAGCAGAGCTTACTTTTGGCGGTATTTGATCACCTGTGCGATTTTTTGATCATGCGCTATAAACAAAAAAAGCGTCAATTTTGCAAAAATAACAATATTTTTCAAATTTTTTTTATATGAAATTCCCAAAAAATAAAATGTAAAAATCAAAATTTTTTAACATTTTAGGCCAATTTGTTTTATGCTACCTATGTTTGGTAAAAAATAAATCGCAAAAAGCGTATTTTGATTGGTTTGCGCAAAAGTTATTGCGTTTACTAACTACGGGAAACATTTTTTGTAATTTTTCTTGTTTTTTTTTTTTTAACGAGTAATGGCGGCGATCTGCGATTTTTTTTTTTTGCGGGACTGCGACATTGCGGTGGACAGATCGGACCCTTGACTGACATTTTTGACACTTTTGGGGTTACCAGTGACATTACTACAGTAATCAGTGCTATACATATGCACTGTTACTGTAAAAATGGCACTGGCAGTGAAGGGGTTAACTTTTTTTGAGAGGGAGGGGTTAAGTGTGGCCCTAGGGGCGTGCTTCTAACTGTGATTGGATGTGGCTTGATGTGTAAGAACAGAGATCAACGGTCCTACATAGCAGAACCGTATGATCTCCATTCTTACACAGGGAAGAATGACAGACGGCTGCGTTTACACTAGCCGCCTGCCTTTCTCCCGCTGTAACGAACAATCGCGAGTGACCGGCGGACATCGGGTTCCGCCGGGCACACGCGCGGGGGGTCCGTGAGCGAGCTGACCGCCGCAGTAAATAGTCGTGCGGCGGTCAGGAAGTAGTAAAAAACCCTTTTTTGAATAGACCCTGACACTTTAAAGGTAATGCAAATGTGACGCACCTGTTGCAGTCATCAAAATGCATGATAAAGGTTTACAGAAAAAATTAATTTTTAAAACAATGCGATATACCAGTCCAGAGTAAAATAAATTACAGATGATGGCTGGCAAAATATTACTTCCCAAGATACATTTATTTAAAAAAAAAGTAATTTTTTGTATTAATTCAGTATACTGTATATTCTATATTATTTTATTATTGTTTATTATTTTAGATAATTTTCATATTGTTTCCATTATAGAGGAGGGCCCCTTCTGTCAGGGGGCCCGGGGAACTTACCCATTTTTCCTCCTTATACATCCAGCAGCACATTATGGTGTCGAAATAAAATGCTGCATGTCCACTTTTTGGTCCGCTTTTGGGCATCCTTCTGTACCAGCCTATTGCTAGGACGTTGCTAAGACACTCCCAACTATCACTACACCCCACCATCACAGGAGTAAGAGCCCTTTCACACTGAGGTGCTTTTCAATCGCTTTGGCGCTAAAAAAAAGCTCCTTAAAAGCTCACGAAACCCTAATCCCATTAAAATCCATAAATGCTTTCACACTGGGGTGGTGCACTGGGGTGGTGCGCTTAGGGGAGGGGGGGGGCGGTGAAAAAAATCCTGCAAGCAGCATTTTTGGGGCATGTTTGGAGCGCTAAAAAAGTACCTCAAAAAAGTCCCTCTCCATTAAAATGAATAGGAACGTGTCCCTAAAAAAGCGCACCACTAACGCCTGAAAAGTGCCGCAAAAGCACTCAGCGTTTTATGGGCAGTTTTCAAGCGCCTCAGTGGAAAGGGGTCTGAGCCCTCAAACCCTCACACATCCACTATTTCCTCCGTCTTATCATTGCTGACCTCAAAGCTACTGCAAGAGGGGGAAAACACAGCACAGCTGGGAGTCTCTTTGCAACCTCCTGGCAACAAGGAAGGATGGGATAAGGCCATCTCTGGGAGTTTTTTTCGCCAGGCTTTGCAATCTATGTAAATGGACTACACCTTATAGTAAGGACATTATTCAACTTTGGTCAAAGCTGCACAGAAAAACGACCTGCATAGGTAGTTTTTTGGTAAAGGTTAACTATGCCTTTAAAATAATAAGCTGCAGTTTAACCACTTCATTACCGTGCTATCGCGAAAAAACGGCTAAAGCCTGGCTCTCTCGTTATGGGAGGGCGTCCATGGAAATCTTCCCAGAAGCACACCCCCGCATCCAGCGTGCTCTGTGATCTCTGTGTCCTTCAGACTGATCACAGATCGTCGCAAAGGGCCAATCACAGCAGCCCTCCACCATGTGATCAGCTGTGTCCAATCACAGCTGATCACTTGTAAACAATCTTGGCGGTTATCTGCATTTCTTTACTCACGCGCTGTCACAACATGAGGAGAGGAGGGCCAGTAACCGGCAAGTGTGACAAGGGACATTTTACACAGATAATCATGGCCCATCAGTGCCCTGATGATCAGTGCAGCCCCATAAGTGCCTATAAGTGTCCATCAGTGCCTCCTCATTAGTGCTACCTATCAGTGCCCATCAGTGCAGCCTCATCAGCACACATCAGTGGAGAAAAATTACTTATTTGCAAAGTTTTGTAACAGAAACTGAGAAAACTTTTTTTTTCATAATTGTTGGTCTTTTTTCATTTGTTCAGCAAAAAAAAAAAAAAAAAAATTGGTCAGTTGTGATTAAATATCACCAACAGAAAAAACTATATATCTCATCAGTGCCACCTATCAGCAGAGATGTATAGTAACGAAGTAGAACTACTTAAGTACTGTACTTAAGTACCGAAATGCGGTATCTGTACTTTCCTAGAGTAGAATTTTTTCTCCTACTTCCACTTTTACTTCACTACATTTTTTCGATGATTTCGATACTTCTACTCCGATAATTTTTTTTTGTGCTGCATAGTTACTCATTACTTTTCTCTGCCTTTCCCTTTTTCTTTTTTGTTTGGTTTCCCTCCTTACTGCTCTCTCCTACTCTTTCAATTATCCTCCCTATTCTGCCTTCCCCCCTCCCCTCCCCTTTTCTATAGGAAGGCAAAAGGTAAAGATACCCCCCTTTTTCATGGGTACCTGGTCTCTGGCCATTTGGGTAGCGTTGTTCCGCTCCAGGCTTCCGCTGGGCCGGCGTGGAGTGCTCCCGCATGCGCCTCTCGACGCTCTGACATGTGTGGCGGCCTTCGGCCACTCCGCTCCTCCCCTCCTTGTCTCCATTCGCTGACGTCTCAGCGCTGGGAGGCGGGGATTCCGGCGGCCGCACAGTAGAGGCACGTGCGCATACGCAGTGCGATCGAGGCACTGGTGGCCATCTTGGTTAAGGGAAACATGGGGGGTCTCTGATGTAAGGGGGGCTTTGTGTGGGCGGTCTCTGATGTAAGGGGGCTCTGTGTGGGGGGGTCTCTGATGTAAGGGGGGTCTCTGATGTAAGGGGGGCTCTGTGTGGGAGGGCTCTGATGTAAGGGGAGCTCTGTGTGGAGGGGCTCTGATGTAGGGGGAGCTCTGTGGGGGGCTCTATGGGGGGGCTCTGATGTAAGGGGGGCTCTGTGGGGATGGTCTCTGATGTAAGGGGGCTCTGTGTTGGGGTCTCTGGATGTAAGGGAGGCTTTGTGTGAGGGGTCTCTAAAGTAAGGGGGCTTTGTGTGGGGGTCTCTGATGTAAGGGGGGCTCTGTGTGGGGGGTCTCTGATGTAAGGGGACGCTGTGTGGGGGGTCTTTGATGTAAGGGGGCTCTGTGTGGGGGGTCTCTGGTGTAAGGGGGCTCTGTGTGGGGGGTCTCTGATGTAAGGGGGCTCTGTGTGGGGGTCTCTGATGTAAGGGGTCTCTGTGTGGGGGGTCTCTGATGTGTGGGGGTCTCTGATGTAAGGGGGCTCTGTGTGGGGGGTCTCTGATGTAAGGGGGACTCTGTGTGGGAGGGCTCTGATGTGGGAGGCTCTGATGTAAGGGGAGCTCTGTGTGGAGGGGCTCTGATGTAAGGGGAGCTCTGTGGGGGGCTCTATGGGGGGGCTCTGATGTAAGGGGGGCTCTGTGGGGATGGTCTCTGATGTAAGGGGGCTCTGTGTTGGGGTCTCTGATGTATCACATTGGTTTATATATGATTTTGCGCACCAATAAGCTGTGGAGAAAAAAAAACAGGCAGGGAAGAGAAGGAGGGATGCTTTAAAAGGGGAAGGGAGGGACTTTATCTGTTTTTTGTTTACAAAAAGTTACAGCCTAAGGAATTGTGATTGTCCTTTAGGTTAATCATTTGAATAAATCATTTGAAATAAATTCAAATAATAAAAAACAATATGATGTTCAAACTTTTGACTTCTTTCTTTAATAACTACATAACACAGTACTTCTACTTCTACTTTCAGTACTTGAGTAGAATTTTCTTTTCAAAACTACTGGTACTTTTTACTTTTAGTACTTAAGTAGCAATTTTTTTGAAAAAACTACTTGCAATATTTAAGTAAAAAAAATGTTGAGTACTTTAGTACTTCCACTTAAGTAACTTTTTCTGCGAGCACTTCCACTTCTACCCACTGGGCATACCCTTACATACAGATTACCATTTATTATATCTTATATTATCTAATTATGGTTGGATGTGTTTTCATCACTATCTGCAGCATGGCAATCATGGTTCCTCTTGTTCATGATACACAATTACTTATTTCTTTTTCATCGTCATTGTGCGGTCCTGCGGGCTGGGCATTTGTTTGGTTTCCAGACCAGGGAGCTGCGACGCGTATCGGTGCCCTGCCTCTCCCCCCCCCCCCCTGCTTCACCGGCATGGGGGGTTTGGCAGGTTTATTCCGACGCGCGTCGGCGCCACGTTTTTGTGTCTATTGCTGGGCGTCATTTGGCGTCTTAGCATTAGATACCATTATTACATCTACAATTGCTTTGTGTCTGAGGTGTATCACTCCCTCTTCTGGCAGCAGGTTTGCCTCAATTGGGAGACACCTTTTACCAATTAGCAATCAACGTGACGCTGGGAGGCACCCGTGGTTGTGCTGACGTGCATATATATATCCCCTATTTTGCTACAGGTCATTCAGACCTAGGAATTGAGAGACAACACATGTATACTACTACTATAACACTTGATGCAGTCATTTAAGGTAACCACATTTTTAATACTTTACAGTATACTTTTTATTTTTGGATATACTGCACCTACTTACTACTTGGTTATTTTGACTGATTCTCTTGGATTATTTCCTATCTCTACCTATTTTATTTTAACTCCTTTTTTTTTTTTCTCCTTTTGGGCTGTGGAGAGTTTATTTTTTGGTCCACTACTTCTACACATGCCATTTATCCCACACTTTTGATATTTCAGACTCTTAGTAGTTTTTTGCTTTCTCACAGCAACACAGCCGCTACCCACCTTTTTTCATTACTCTGCACTTCGTTTTTAGGGTGATATGTGTGGTGCGTTGTGCGGGACTGCGGGGATGACCACCACAGCTCCCGGGGGAGGCGCATGCGATGCCCTGCGCCCACAGAGCCACACTTTGTTAATGACAGCCATCTTGTAAGTAACCATAGGATTGGATAACCCTTTCCTCCCTCCTCATTCTCATGTATGCGATTTTAGTCGATCAATAGTTACATTTATACTTTTTTACATTTATACTTTTTTACAGAGTTTTTAGCATCCGCTCCTGAAGAGTGGTATTTAGCCATGAAACGCGTAGAGCTACAAGGATGTCATCAATTTTTCTACTTTACAGTAATTTATCGCTACTCAATCAATTTAAACGGTTACTTACCTACTGAACGATTATTGCAATTCTGTGTGATTCAACACATGATATATATTAGGTCCATGACTGCTGCAGCAAGTTTTTGATTCAACATTCATTACCATGGTGCACCCTGCAGACCGCCTACAGTATGGCAATAATGTAGCAACTTTGGACTGTGTGGCCAATACGAAGTGCCATAGTCCCTATACTCTTTATGCATATTTTGTGTACCTGCAAATGCATCAGACTGACCAATATGTTTGTAATACGCTGTTTATACATGAACTGCTATTTTACATGTTGTACTTTGTCTATTGATAGTATACAGTAATAAAATGTTTTTATTACCCATGTTTCCCAGCGTTCTGGTCTCCACCTCACTCAAAGTCCCAAACCCTTCTTTTATTCACTTTCACTTCTACATAAGTCACTTTTTGATCGAGCACTTGTACTTTTACTCAAGTAGAAATTTCGAGTACTTTATACAAGTCTGCCTATCAGTGCCCATCAGTGCTGCCTCATCAGTGCCCATCAGTGCCGCCTATCAGGGCCCATTAGTGCCGCCTATCAGGGCCCATCAGTAAAGCATATTAGTGCAGCCTCATCAGTGCCTTCTTATCAGTGTCCATCTGTACAGCCTATCAGTGCCACCTATCAGTGCAGCCTCATCACCCACATCAGTGAAGGAGAAAAATTACTTATTTGCAAAATTTTGTAACAGAAACTAAGAAAAACTTTTTTTTTCATACTTTTCAGTGTTTTTTGGTTTGTTACGCAAAAAAATAAAAAGGCCAGTGGTGATTAAAGTGATTGTAAAGTCTATTTTTTTTTTTTTTTAATAACAAACATTTTATACTTACCTGTTCTGTGCAGTTGGTTTTGCACAGAGCAGCCCGGATCCTCCTCTTTTTGGGTCCCTCGTTGGCTCTCCTGGCCCCCTCCCTCCTGTTGAGTGTCCCCACAGCAAGCAGCTTCCTATGGGGGTACAAAAGCCGAGTCACAGCTCCCTGTGTCCATTCAGACATGGAGCCATGACACGGCAGCTTGGATACTCCTGCAACCTAGGCAGCTTGGATACTCCTGCAACCTGGCCGGATATAGAAGGGCTCAGGTAAGTATTAGGGGGCTGAGGGGGGCTGCTGCACACAGAAGGCTTTTTATCTTAATAAATAGAATGTATTACAATAAAAATAAAAAACCTTCTTGTAACATAAATGTAAGGGTAGGGTAGCTTTGCATTAGCGAGATATGAAGTAATCTGTAGAAATAGTATAATTGTAGATGTAGTATCATTTTGGGTTATTAAGAATTGTAGTATTCAGTACTCAGTCATACACATATGTCCTTTTATTAGCATTTGAAAAGGACCGAACTGGTCTCTGGGATGGAAGTGACACCTGGATGCCAATTAAAGTCTTCCAGGCAAGTGGACTAAAGTTGTCACCTCCCTGGAGCTTCAAAGAAAACTGCTAGACGTCTTGGCTACGAGGGGGCAGTGAGAGGCTCCAAATGGTCTGCGAGCTGTGATTGGTATCATCAGATCTAAGGAATGTATTTTATCTCTCATAAAAGCTAAAATATTAGTGGCAGAGAGATGAAAATAATTCCTTCTTATGGCTCACGTGTTGGGCTACAAGTACATGTAAATCTGTATTTGTAGCGTGTGTGGAATCCTAGAGAATTGCAAAAAAACGTTATATGGCGTCTGATTGCGGCAGGCAAGCAGTGTTTGGTACTGTCGCAATCAGACCGATGCGCTGGTGTCAGAATTCCTATCCCTGACCCAGCGGTCAGGGCCGTTCTGGGTCAATTCGACTCTGGTCAGTTCAGAACACAAAACACCGTGTGGGCTGAGATGGGGACAACCCCCTGAGGTTGATTGGTCAAGTCCAGCCCACATTCATATTCCAATAAATTGGGAAACCTGAGTTTTGGATATTGTTCTTCCATGAAGCCAGTTCTAAACTGGGGAGTCCCCACACGGTTTCCGGTATGCTTCTACCAAGGGATAAGCTGCGGTAAAGTTTATTTCTGTTTTATTCCTTTTTATTTTCATAGCAAATTGCCAATTGTGGGTTTTTTCATCTTTTTTGTATTTTTTGTAACTGCTTTTGCTTTGTATATATTTTTTATGCACTGCCCACTTTCGGGATATTAAATTATAGTGACTTCTGTGTACTAAGCTAGGACTCATATCTCTGAAGAGATTGTTGCATTTTAGTGCCTAATTGCTTGGTCTAAGCTACATGCCAATCTGTATGCAATTGCACTGTGTGTTGGCAGATTGCATGCAGATTGTAAACCAGGCGGAGATCTGCGTGTGTGTGGTGTCTGCGGACAAACTGTTGGGTGGTGGCAGGCTATCGTTTGTGGTGTGTGGGTGTGGGGACAGTGGGAAGAGTGATTAACATAGGGGTTCTAGCTTGTAGGATAGCTGGAGGAATCCTAGTAGTGTGTGATAATTGCTAGACTGCTCCCCAACCCTTACAGTGCACCAGATTGTATGTAAGATTTGTATCTGCCTGTGTGTGGTCAGCCAGCTGGATTGGAGTGGAGTCTCCCTCTAGTAGTGACCAAAGGCAGTGCGGGCTGTGAAAGTGTCACAGCCAGTCTCATTACGAAGTAGGAATTTCCCTTATTCCCTTACACTCCCCAGTCACGAAACCACGTCCCGGTTAGCTAGTCGCCGTGGGTGTGGTCAATCGTGACACTTCTGCCTTTACAATCTCTTTAAATATCACCATAAGAAAGCTCTATATGTCTCATCAGTGCCACCTATCAGTGCCCATCACTGCTGCCTATCAGTGCCCATCAGTGAAGCATATCAGTGCAGCCTCATCAATGCCTCCTTATCAGTGTCCATCAGTGCAGCCTATCAATGCCCATCAGTGAAGGAGAAAAATTAGTTATTTGCAAAATTTTGTAACAGAAACTAAGAAAAACTTTTTTTTTCATACCTTTCGGTCTTTTTTCATTTGTTTAGCAAAAAACAAAAAGGCCGAAGGTGATTAAATACCAGCAAAAGAAAGCACTATCTGTCTAAAAAAAAGGCTAAAAATTTCATATGGGTACGTAGTTACATAGTTAGTCAGGTTGAAAAAAGACACAAGTCCATCTGGTTCAACCAAAAAAAAAAAAAAAAAAAAACAGTATTGAAAACCCAACCATACAATCCCATATACAGAATCCTATACCCGCAGTTGATCCAGAGGAAGGCGGAAAAAAACCCCCAGTAAAGCATGATCCAATTTGCTACAGCGGGGGAAAGAATTCCTTCCTGATCCCCCGAGAGGCAATCGGATTTTCCCTGGATCAACTTTGTCTAAAAAAAAATTTTAGTACCCATTTATATTATGTACACCTAGGAAAGAATCCAGGCCTTTTTTTTTTAACCATTTGCCGACCAGTCACTGGGACTGTACTGTGGCAAAGTGGCTCGATTCCGTCCAGCGACGTAGACCTACGTCGCTGGGCTCCTCCCCTTGTGGGCAGCGCTCACGCTGTTTTCAGTCACAGCGGGAGTCGGGCCAGGGGAGGAGCAGCGGCGATCGCCGCCGCTCTTCCCAGATCGTCGGGGAATCGAGTCTGGAGATCCGCCAGATTGCAGGGTTCAGCATAGCTGAACATGCGATCTGTCCCTGTGTCACTCAGTCACCTCCCCCCACACACGTCAGTAAGCACCAGGCATACATTAACCCCTCCCTCTCCAATAAAATTAACCCCTTCCCTGCCAGTGTCATTTTTACAGTAACAGTGCATATTTATAGCACTGATTACTGTAGAAATGTCACTGGTACCCCCAAAAGTGTCAAAAATGTCAGTCAAGGGTCCGATCTTGCAGATTGCAGAAATTGCAGATCGCCGCCATTATTCGTTAAAAAAAAAAAAACACCAAAAATGACAGAAATCTTTCCCTTAGTAAACGCAATAACTTTTGCGCAAACCAATCAAAATACGCTTATTGTTTTTTTTTTTTACCAAACATAGGTAGCAGAAAACAAATTGGCCAAAAATTTAAAACAATTTTGATTTTTACATTTTTTGGGGGGGGAATTTCATATAAAAAAATGTGAAAAATATTGTTATTTTTTCAAAATTTACGCTTTTTTTGTTTATAGCGCAAAAAGTAAAAATCGCACAGGTGATCAAATACCACCAAAAGAAAGCTCTGTTTGTGGGAAAAAAAGGACGTCAATTTCGTTTGGGTACGGCGTCGCACGACCGCGCAATTGTCAGTTAAAGTCGCACAGTGCCGAATCGCAAAAAGTGGCCTGGACGTAAGACAGCAAAATCCTCTGGTGGTAAAGTGGTTAAAGCAATCTAGTACAGCGTTATATGACCACGCAATTGTCATTCAAAATGTGATCGCGCTGAAAATGTATCCTAGGCAGGAAGGGGGTTAAAGTGCCCAGTAGGCAAGTGGGTAATTAAACCAAAACCTTTTTGTTCTGTTCTTTATTCCATAATTATTATAAGTGAAGGGCTGATATAGAACTGTGTTTAGGGAGCTCATGTGATGAGGTGGAAGTTGTGTACCGCAGCCACCTTCTGTCTGGTCATTGCTGTCATTCAGAATCTGGCAGCACACAGTGCACATACCATTGCTAAGTGCCACAGAAATGAGCAGAATCGTTCATACACCCACCACTCTCTAAGTGTTTTGACTGACTAACAGAAGCTAACCACATCATCACACTGCCAAAGAAATATTTTTGTTGCTGATGCTTCAGATGAAAGACGCACAATGCTGTCATTTTGCGTCGTAGACAAAAAAAAATCAATTAATGGGAAATTTTAAGCTAACAAGATTGTGAAGATGTGGGATATTAGCTCCGAATTGCCTCTGACCCTATTAATTTATGACAATTATTTATATAGAGCTGACAATTCACACAGCACCATACATGTGTGGTCCTGGCATGCAGCGCTAGCAGCGAGATCACAGAACTTGTGTAGCCTGCTGGGTCCGCCCACCACCCAGAGGAAAGGGGATATGGAATGCTTGAACCACTGTCAATGCCGGGAGGAATGGAGGATTGTGGGAGACATAGTTCCACACAGACTAAGCTGCTTTATGGACTGTGTGAAAAAGGCACTACAGATCCCAAAATTATTATAGCAGCTCTGAGCAGAGAGGAAGAGGCTTGTTCCTGGGCAGAGAGATAAACAAGGGAGACATTGAGGGATGGTTAAAACCAGGAATTGCACTTTCAGCTCATTTATTTGAATGGGCTTAAATCACACTGCGTCACACCAAAAGTAGTAAATGCAGTACTTTAACAGCTTCCCTCCCGCCCACTGTACTTAAACGGCAGGGTGGGAGCTTCGGCTTTTGAGTCGACGTACCAGAAAGCCGCTGAGAACAGGCGCCCGCGCGTGACAAGCGCCATCCTGTGATGGCTGTGATCTTCAAATACAGCCCATCACAAATTGGGATATGGGCGCTGTGATTGGCCCTCCTGATCACGTGATAGCTATGTCCAATCACAGTCTGCACAGTGTAAACAGAGACACATGTCTCTGTGTCAGTTCTTCTCGCTGAACTCAGTGACAGATCAGTGCAGAGGGGGAGAGGGTGATGCTGCAGCCTGTGCTGACAGCTCTCTGTGTAAGGCTGGGGAAACCCGCATCCAATTCGCATGACAGGAGAGTATGGCCAACTCTCAATGGAGCCGGTTCACACACCTCCAGGGCAGCCACGGCCCGAATTGCAGAAGGGTCCTGTGCATATTCTGGTCAGTTTCAGGTGCGAATTCAGCCAATAATTCTGACTTGATTTGCACCTGAAACAGTGAACAGGGACCCACCGGGCCCCCTTCTGTGAGCCGCAGCTACTGTGAATCCAGCCTAAGGGATGATTTTACACAAAGAACTTTCACAGATCACACAGACTGCAGCCATCCCCACACAGTACACCAACAAACACTGTCCCTGTCCAAAGAACAATTGTCCAAGTGTCCCAATGAACATCTGTACCAGTGCTCAAAACATCTGTCACAGTGTCTCATGAACATCTGCACCAGTGCACAAAACATCTGTCACAGTGTCCCATCAAAATCTGTACCAGTGCTCAAAACATCTGTGACAGTGTCTCATGAACATCTGCACCAGTGCACAAAACATCTGTCACAGTGTCTCATGAACATCTGCACCAGTGCTCAAAACATCTGTCACAGTGTCCCATCAAAATCTGTGCCAGTGCACAAAACATCTGTCACAGTGTCTCATGAACATCTGCACCAGTGCACAAAACATCTGTCACAGTGTCCCATCAAAATCTGTGCCAGTGCACAAAACATCTGTCACAGTGTCTCATGAACATCTGCACCAGTGCTCAAAACATCTGTCACAGTGTCCCATCAAAATCTGTGCCAGTGCACAAAACATCTGTCACAGTGTCTCATGAACATCTGCACCAGTGCACAAAACATCTGTCACAGCGTCCCATCAAAATCTGTGCCAGTGCACAAAAAACATCTGCAATAGTGTTCCATTGCAACATCAACATCGTTCAGTGTCTGCCAGAGGACGATCAACATCTGTCAGTGAACCAGTGTCCCACCAATAAATAAACAATTTAAGGCGCCCCCGTCCACCCATGCTCGCGTGCAAAGGCAAACGCACACGGTGGTCCCATACACATACATAAATGGCAATCGCACCACACATGTGAGGTATCACCATGAATGTCAGAGTGAGAGCAATAACTCTAGTACCAGACCTCCTGTGTAACTCTAAACTGGTAACCAATAAAGGCTTATAAAGTGCTGCCTATGGAGATTTTTAAATACAGAAGTTTGGCGCCATTTCAAGGCGTGCAGAATTTTAAAGCGTGAGATGTTTGGTATCTATTTACTTGGTGTAACCCCCTATAAAATATATTTTGCCAAAAATGTGGGTATTATTATATTGTCTCTGTATGCATTGAAATTTATTAAAATGTATTTATGCATTAGTGTGTAAAATTGTGTTTGAAAAACTGTGGCACAAATACCGTGTGACATAAAAATTTGCAAAACCCCCCATTTTATTCTCTAGGGCCTCTGCTACAAAAATATATAAAGTCTGGGGGTTCCAAGTAATTTTCTAGCAAAAATACTGTTTTTTACTTCTTTTTTTTTTTTTTTTAAAGGTATTTTATTGGTATTGCAAAACACACAAACATCAATTCCAAACCAGTGACAACAAAATATCAGGTTACAGTAGATAGCAAACGACAGGAGATGCGGAAACCAGGAGTATATACCCCTCTAAGCATCCGACACAGGAGATCAGCAAGGAATTGAGTCAACAGAAAAATAACCCCCCCAAACCAACCCCTCCCCCCCACCCCCCCAACCATCCGACCATATGGAACCATAATCTAGTAGAAGTACCAGCATATTAACGTAGCCTACAGGGGCTGAGCCAAGGCCCGGCCATGCCCTGGAACAGGGGTTCTCCACGGAAAACAAACCCTACTACACCTCCAAGGATCCTGAAACCGAGTCCACCCAAACTAGCCAAATTTTGTTAAATTTCTTGGGACAACCCCTAGCTAAATAAGTAAGCTTATAGAGAGGTAGTGCGTTATTAACAAGAGAGACCCAAGCCTCCACCGAAGGAGGGTCAGGACTCTTCCACCGTAGTGCAATCAATTTTTTAGCATAAAAGAACAAGATTCGTGACAGCACCTTCTGAGACTGCCCAAGGCTCTCCTCCGACAGGTTGCCAAGAAGGCACCTATCCGGAGAACAGACATTCGGAAGGGCCAGCTTCTCCTCCATGAGTCGGCAGACCCCCTTCCAAAAGACCTGAATGTTGGGGCAGGCCCCTGTTTTTTACTTCTAAACAAAACAAAGGCCTGGTCTTAGTTCATTTTTACACTAGTTGTACCCAACTATATACCCTTAGTTGCTATTTATTCACAGATTTGCTGAACAATTATTGTTGTTTCATGCCTTTAAAGCTACAGTTTTTGTAGCTGCTGACTTTTAATAAACACAAATAAATACTGGAGCTCCTCTTTAGCCCTTGCCACTGGTGCCTCCCAGCCCTTTAAGGGGTTTCAGATGCTAGGAGGCAGAGTGGGTTAATGATCACGTGACCTATGTGATTGGCTGTCACATGATCAGAAAGCTCCCAATCTTTTCGGTTAGCCGTCGGTAACTGTGCCATATTTGTGTGACGTTGGCACCAAGAGGTGAAGCACCAGCCTTGGAAGCAGCTGGGGCTGTGTCTTATGGCCAACTACCTGAGAGCTAAGGTGCTATAATACTTACCCACCAGTTGTCTGCTTGTTGCCGACCCAGGTTGACCTGACTACTCTTTGGCTTGCTGCCTATCAGGATCCCGGCCTGGACCTGACTACTCTCTGGCTTGCCACCTCCCTAGACCTCTGTTCAAATCTGACTACTCTCTCGCTTGCTGCCTGTCAAGACTCCAGCCTGGACCTGACTACTTTCTCCCTTACTGTCCATCAAGACCCCGGCCTGGAACTGACTACAGTCTCTGCATTGTAACCTCTTAGCTCCCAACTGTCCCTGATTTCGAGGGACTGTCCCTGATTTGGGACATTGTCCTTCAGTCCCACTTTCCCCCTGATTTTCCCCTCATTTTGGTCTAATCTATATAGTTGTATATAAAATGCACTATTTATCTTTCAAATAGTGCTCCCCAGTGCTAAACCTTTCATCCAATTTCTAAATTGCTGCATTTGTAAATTTCAAAAGCCAGTATAAAAAAATAGTAGTGGTAAAAAGCACTTGTGGGTTTAACTAATCTTTTTTTCTTTAATTCACCTTCAACCACTTGATATCCGGAAGACTTACCCCCCTTCATGTACAGACCATTTTTTGCAATATAGCATTGCGTTGCTTTAACTGACAATTGCGCGGTCATGTGACACTGTACCCAAATAAAATTATTGTCCTTTTTCCCACAAATAAAGCTTTCTTTTTGTGGTATTTGATCACCTCTGTGGTTTTTATTTTTTGTACTTTAAACAAAAAAACGACAATTTTGAAAAAAGAAACTATATTTTTACTTTTTGCTATTATTATTATTATATGTAAGGTTCTGGCACTCTCAGTGCCTCCTATCACATCATTTCCGGGTGCGTTCCATCTACCTAGATAGATGAAGCACATATAGGTGTGTTTCCCTTTAAGAGTGCTGACATCATCATGAGGCGCCGGACTGAACAGCTATTTAAATCACCAGCTTTCACTCACATGTGTTCGTTCAACCTGCTGTGTGCCTAGATGTGCCTTGATGCTAACCTGTCTTGAAGCTCTCATGCTTGCAAGCATACCTCGCTGTCGGAACCACGCTGCGCTGATCCCTGTATCCCGCTACCGGATCATCCGCTCTTGTCGAACCTCTCCTCTGCTACATTGCTACTAGTGATAAGTACCCCACAGGGGAAACCTCAATAACCTTCATACTAAAGCTTACACTGTCTAGCTCTGCATACTAAGGACTGTTACTACATCTGCACTATCTAGATTGCTAGCTCTTGAGCCTACTATCATCTGCTCTTGCACTGGGTTAGTCTCTCCTGTATGTCATCTGCTATCCTATCATCTACTACCATACATGATTGCTAACCTATCTGCATCCCACCTGTTACTATCTCATTCTCAAGAACATTCCTCTCAAGTGTCTGTCACCTATCGTCTCTACTCAACCTGTTTCTTCAGCCTATCACCTCTTTACTACTATATACATAGATCACTCCAGGAACTTCTTATTGAGTGTGTATATTTGTATGCTGAATTGAGATCATCCACACATGATGAGTCTTGGGAGTTGGGATTGGTGTCTCAGCGTTTCTCTACATGACTACTGAAGCGGAATATTTCTGCAGCTGTAAAACCACATTATACATAGAACGCAGGAGCGTTACATTATACAGGATTTATATAGCACAACAGTTAACGCAGCGCTTTTCAATTTAAGGGTAGACAGTACAACCACAATACACTTTAATACAGTAGGAATCAGAGAGCCCTGTTTGTTAGAGCTTACAATCTAAGAGGGAGGGTCAAGAGATACAAGAGGCAATAACTGTGGGAGGTGTGCTGATAAATAAATACACAGTCGTTAGGTGGGGGCCAAATAGGTTTCTTTGAAGAGATGAGTTTTCAGGGATCGTCTGAAAGTGGATAAAGTAGGAGATAGTCAGACAGATTAGGCTAGAACATTCCAGAGGATGGGAGAGGCTCGGGAAAAGTCCTGGAGGCGAGTATGGGATGAGGTTAGCGAGCAGGAGGTCTTGAGAGAAAGGAAGAGAACGATTTGGTTGTTATTTTGAGACCAGGTAGCTGGGGGCCAAGTTGTGGATGGCTTTGTAAGTAATAAAGGGATTGGCAGAGCGGAGTAGCAGACACCATGTGGTTTGTAAGGTGGATAAGCCTGGCAGCAGTGTTCATGATGGACTGAAGGGGGGATAGCCTATTTAAAGGTAAGCCAATGAGGGAGTTGCAGTAGTCGAGGAGAGAGATGTCCAGGGAGTGAATTCGAAGCTTTGTGGTGTCTTTGGTTAGGAAGGGGCATATCTTGGAGATGTTGCGGGGGTTGAGGTAACAATTTGATGTGGGGCCAAAAGGATAGTTCAGAGTCCAGGATAACACCTAGGACCTTGGCATGGGGGGGTGGGTTGATAGTTGAGCCGTTGATTTTGACAGAGAAGTCAGGGGAAGAGACACGTGGGGGAGGAAATACCACGTGCTTGGTTTTGGATAGGTTGAGTTTGAGAAAGTGATGTAACATCCAGGATGATATGTCTGTTAGTAAGTTGGTGATGCGTAAGGAGAATGATGAAGTGAGCTGAGGGGTGGAGAGATAGATTTGGGTGTCGTCAGTGTAGAGATAATATTGAAAGCCATGGGAGGCAATCAACTGACCCAGGGTGGAGGTGTAGATTGAGAAAAGGAGAGGTCCTAGAACAGACCCTTGGGGGACTCTGACGGAGAAAGAGGGGAGGAGGAAGTAGAGTTGTAAGTGACACTGAAGGTGCGGTGGGATAGGTAGGATGAGAACCAGTGAAGAGTACAGTCATGGAAACCAAAAGAGTGGAGTTTTTTGAGGAGGAGAGGGTGGTCCATTGTGTCAAAGGCAGCAGAGAGGTCAGGAGGAGTATTACAGAATAGTGTCCATTGGTTTAAGCCTTTAGTAGGCTGTTTGTGAGCAGTTTCTGTGGAGTGTTGAGGGCGAAATCCGGACTAAAGGAGATCAAGAAGTTTGTCAGATGGTCGCTCAGTCGTTTGTAGACCAGACGTTCAAAGGGTTTGGAGGAGAAGGAGAGAAAGGAGATTGGGCATATGTTGTTAAGATTGGTGGAGTCCAGTGAGGACTTTTTAAGGATGGGGGTGACTAATGCATGTTTTAGAGAGTTGGGAAGATGCCAGAAGAGTGGGAGAGGTTGAAGATGTGAGTTAGAGAGTGTAGAATAGAGTCAGAAGGTGAGCGTAGCATTTGCGAGGAGGCAGGATCCAGGGGGCAGGTGGTTAGATGGTTGTTAGAAAAAAAATTGGCAACCTCGTTAATGCTAGCAGGGTAAAATGAGGGAAATAATGATTGTACCTGTGGACATGGGGTGTTACGTAGGGGGGGTTTCTGTGCATTGGAGATCTCCCCAAGAAAAATGTATAGAATAGAATAGAAACACTTTACATAAGGTGGAAGATTAGGCGGTGGGAAGAATTTTGCTGTGCCATACTGGTTTTTGTCATCTTTAAAGTGCATGCCATCTTTCAGTTGGTAAGGGTACCATCACTTTATCCTTAACATGCGGTGCTGTGAGGGATACGAGTATGTGCATCCTGCTTCCATTCACACTTCATCACTAAGAAGATTTTTTGCACTTGTTTATGGACTTTATTGGGACTTTTTATTTATCACCCATTTATGCTTTAGAGCAGGCATGTCCAACCTGCAGCCCGAGGCCCGCATGCGGCCCAGAACCGCAGGCAATGCAGCCACTGCCCCCTGACAATTTTTTGTTTGCTGGGAAAGAAGGAAATCGGGTCGGGGGCACGGTCACAGCAGCTTCCAACTGTAGGCAGAGGCTGCCTCGGAGGGGAGTGGGGGGGGAGCATGTGCAGTGTTTCTGACTCCTACCACCATGGCCACTTCAAATCACTGAAGTGGTCATGGTGGGTAGAGTGTTCCTTTATTATCTCTCAGAAGAAGTAAACCTCTGTATACTGATTCCATTTAATTTCATCATCCTCTAGTTGTGTTAAATTAGTGCGGGGGCGTGGCGGCGCGGGAAGGGCGCGGTGGCATTTTATTACTTATATACCTTAACTATAGTATATATTTTATATGTGGCCCGCGAAAATTTTTCTATACTCAATGTGGCCCAGAGAAGCCAAAAGGTTGGACACCCATGCCTTAGAGAGTGTTTTATTACATACTCACTGTCATTTTTGTTGTGCCAATTTATGCTTTATTATTTAATGGTACACATTTATTCTCACGCACTGTTTTTTCTTTTTGGAATACCTACACTGATTATTTATCAAGCGCACCCATACACCACTTTCTATACATTTTACTCCACTCAGGTTGGAGTTTCAGTTGCTGCTGATAGCTCCCTTCATTTCTTTGCGCACCTCACATTTCTTTTCATTAAACCTTTGGAAGGAACAACAGACAGGGGCGAAGAACCACCTTATCTCTGTGAACCACTAAGCAAGGTGAACAACGGGATAAAGCCGCCAATTCCGACACCCTGCACGCAGAGGTGATAGCCACAAAAAAGTCACCTTCTGGGACAGCGTAAGCAGGGGATTCTCTCAAAGATTCTCAAAAGGAGGCTTCTGGAGGACTGAGAGCACCAAATTGAGGTCCCAAGGCGGTAACGGAGACCGCACTGAGGGAGCCAAGTGCTGAACTCCCTGAAGAAAAGTACGCACCAGGGAGTGTGTGACCAAGGGCCGTTGAAATAAGACCACTAAGGGAAAGTCAAGAACTGGGCCACCGAAAAAGAATGGGGATCACACCACGCAATGTACGTCTTCCACGTATGATGGTAGATCTTTCTAGAAGTGGATTTCCTAGCTTTTAACAGCGTTGGAATCACCAATTGAGACAAACCTCTATCCATAAGCACCTGGCGTTCAACAGCTAAGCCGTCAAAGCCAGCAACCTTGGGACAACAGATCCTCCCTGAGAGGAAGTTTCCAAGACACCTCGGTGACCGGCTGCACCAGATTGGTGTACTGAGCCCGGTGGGGCCATTAAGATGACCAGAATCCCTTCTGCCCCTGCATAGGTCTTGGCAGAAGCTTGAGAGAAGGGAAGGCCTAAATCAGACGATACTGACCCCATGGGGCCACCAGCACATCTGTGGCATTCGCCAGAGGATCCCCTGACCGAGCCACAAACCTCTGCACCTTTCTGTGGAACCAAGACACCAACAGATCCACCTCGGGATGCCCCACCGGAGACACAACTGATAAAACCCCTCCGAATGAAGGGACAGCTCCCCTTTGTCCAACGCCTGCCGACTGAGGTAATCAGCCTGCCAGTTTTCCATTCCGGGAATGTGTACTGCAGAGAGGAGCGGAGTAAAACCCCATTTTTGAGCCACACTTTTACAACTCCAAACCACAGCAACCTCTTTATCTGCAGAGGCATACACATACTAGGGCCAATTTGGGCAGCAGCCTACCAGCATGTCTTTGGATGGCAAAAACAAACCTGGCATTGGTCATAACCCCACATTACTCTATTCAAAAAAAAAAAAGGTTTCCCTTAGTTGTACTGTGAAGAGTAAGCGGCTACAAACACAATGATTTATCCTGTATACTCCTACACACTGACAGCACATGGAATTGGCGGGAAATACATAATTTGAGTTGTGTGGGGAAGGAGGGTCGTGCAGTGATGACCTCCAGCCACCAGAGGGCGCCGATCTGTATCTCCATGTTGGCCTTACAGGACGTCGGTCGCCTCACAGATTACAATCAAACCTCGTCACACAAATAAAGAACAGCTTCTACCCACCGGAAGTGACGGCTCCGTGGGCACCAGCTGCGGCCATTTACCGTGAGGGCTGGCCGAATGCACATATGTAGCAGAGTAGAGTTCGTGTAAACCCGTCTAACCAAAAAAAACACACAATAAACCTAAGCGGCTTCTGGCTTCAAGTGGCCAATGTAGAACATGCTCTGATCCGCTCATATAAATGCCCTCGTTGACATCTATTAGTCAGCTTAGCCATTTGCCCCTGACCAAAATGACTGCTTAGGTGACTGAAACGTTTGGGCGGTGAGAATTGCCCGAATCTAAGATGGCGGTCGTGTACTTCCGGGCTTTCATTCATGCCGCTGCTGCAAGTAGCGCTGTTCTCTGAGAGCCCCACGGAACACCCCCCTCCACCCTCCCGGTGTGACACACGACTTCCGGTTCCGGCCCCATTGTTGCGAAGCGATGGCGGCGCGGGCTGGCTTCCAATCGGTGACTCCCGGGGCATCCGGGCCGGCGCCCGCTGCGATGGGCCCCGGGACACCCGGACCCGCTGTAAGGATGGGACCCGCCCCGGGGCAAGGCATGTACCGATCACCGATGCCAGGAGCCGCTTACCCGGTAAGAGAGGAGAGAGCCGAGCTGTACGGGACACTTATCTACCCCCAATACCGGATTACCGAGGACTGCAAACCCCATTACTGACTATTTATCCCTCTCCCCTTTCTAAGTCACCGACCCCCCATTACTGGGCACTGCACCCCTCCCCCCATTACTGGGCACTGCACCCCTCCCCCCCATTACTGGGCACTGCACCCCTCCCCCCCATTACTGGGCACTGCACCCCTCCCCCCCCATTACTGGGCACTGCACCCCTCCCCCCCATTACTGGGCACTGCACCCCTCCCCCCCATTACTGGGCACTGCACCCCTCCCCCCCATTACTGGGCACTGCACCCCTCCCCCCCATTACTGGGCACTGCACCCCTCCCCCCCATTACTGGGCACTGCACCCCTCCCCCCATTACTGGGCACTGCACCCCTCCCCCATTACTGGGCACTGCACCCCTCCCCCCATTACTGGGCACTGCACCCCTCCCCCCATTACTGGGCACTGCACCCCTCCCCCCCATTACTGGGCACTGCACCCCTCCCCCCATCACTGGGCACTGCACCCCTCCCCCCATCACTGGGCACTGCACCCCTCCCCCCATCACTGGGCACTGCACCCCTCCCCCCATCACTGGGCACTGCACCCCTCCCCCCATTACTGGGCGCTGCACCCCTCCCCCCATTACTGGGCACTGCACCCCCCCCCCCCCCATTACTGGGCACTGCACCCCCCCCCCCCCATTACTGGGCACTGCACCCCCCCCCCCATTACTGGGCACTGCACCCCTCCCCCCATTACTGGGTACTGCACCCCTCCCCCCCCCATTACTGGGTACTGCACCCCTCCCCCCCCCCCATTACTGGGTACTGCACCCCTCCCCCCATTACTGGGCACTGCACCCCTCCCCCCCATTACTGGGCACTGCACCCCTCCCCCCCATTACTGGGCACTGCACCCCTCCCCCCCATTACTGGGCACTGCACCCCTCCCCCCCATTACTGGGCACTGCACCCCTCCCCCCCATTACTGGGCACTGCACCCCTCCCCCCCATTACTGGGCACTGCACCCCTCCCCCCCATCACTGGGCACTGCACCCCTCCCCCCATCACTGGGCACTGCACCCCTCCCCCCATTACTGGGCGCTGCACCCCTCCCCCCATTACTGGGCGCTGCACCCCTCCCCCCATTACTGGGCACTGCACCCCCCCCCCCCATTACTGGGCACTGCACCCCCCCCCCATTACTGGGCACTGCACCCCCCCCCCCCCATTACTGGGCACTGCACCCCTCCCCCCATTACTGGGTACTGCACCCCTCCCCCCCCCATTACTGGGTACTGCACCCCCCCCCCCATTACTGGGTACTGCACCCCTCCCCCCATTACTGGGCACTGCACCCCTCCCCCCCATTACTGGGCACTGCACCCCTCCCCCCCATTACTGGGCACTGCACCCCTCCCCCCCATTACTGGGCACTGCACCCCTCCCCCCCATTACTGGGCACTGCACCCCTCCCCCCCATTACTGGGCACTGCACCCCCCCCCCCATTACTGGGCACTGCACCCCTCCCCCCCATTACTGGGCACTGCACCCCTCCCCCCCATTACTGGGCACTGCACCCCTCCCCCCCATTACTGGGCACTGCACCCCTCCCCCCCATTACTGGGCACTGCACCCCTTCCCCCTCTGTGTGACCGATTCCATTTCCAGGTGCTGCGCCCCTCTGTGTGACCGCCCCCCTGTTACCGGGACCTGCGCCACTCTGTGTGACTGAACCCCCCCCCCCCCCGTTACCAGGACCTGCACTCCTCTGTGTGACTGAACCCCCCCCCCCCTTACAGGGATCTGTGTGACCGAACCCCCCCCTCCGTTACCAGGACCTGTGCCCCTCTGTGTGACCGAACCCCCACCCCCTTCCTCGTTACCGGGCACTGCGCCCCTCTGTATGACCGACCCCCCCCACCCCTTCGTTACCGGGCGCTGCGCCCCTCTGTGTGACTGCCCCCCCCCCCGTTATCGGGACCTGCGCCCCTCTGTGTAACCGAACCGCCCCCCCCGTTACCGGGACATGCGCTGCACCCCTCTGTGTGACCGAACCGCCCCCCCCCCCCCCCCGTTACCGGGCGCTGCGCCGTTCTGTGTGACCGATTTCCCCCTCCCCCCCCCCCGTTACCGGGACCTACGCCCCTCTGTGTGACCGACCGACTGGTGTGTACTTGGCTTAATGGTGTGGTGGGCAGTGGCTCACTAGGGAAGGATAGTGCAGCAAGGTTGGGGCGATAAGAGATCCAGTAACTCATGCCACCTTAGGCCCCTCACATAAGGGCTCCTTGGCTAAGCGGAATCGGTTTGCTCAGTGGGTATGTCTCCGCTAATTCCAGCTGAGCAGGCAGATGACGCTATGCAGAGAGAACACTAACACAGTCCCGCTCTCCTCTGCCTGCCTGCCTGTCCATTCCCATCTGATGCCATCTGATTCGATCCGCCAGACGGATGGAAAATAAGACCACCCTCCAGTGGACAGGATCATATGGCGGCGGTTGTCAGTGGACATCCACCGCTCCATAGAGGAGAATGAAGGGTACGATCGGGTCCGCCTGGAAAACGGACAGGCAGACCTGATCTGACAGCCGGTATGAAAGGGGCCTTCCGCTGTGTGACATGACGGGATGAAAAATAAACATTGTCTTTTGTGAGGGTGTGATTAGAACTGAGGCTGTTCCACCCAACCACCCCACACTCCCCGCCTGCTTACCATTAACCACTTAAGCCCCGGAAGATTTTACCCCCTTCCTGACCAGAGCCTATTTTGCGATTCGGCGCTGCGTGACTTTAACGGACAATTGCGCGGTCGTGCGACGCTGTACCCAAATGAAATTTATGTCCTTTTTTTTTTCCCCCCACAAACAGCTTTCTTTGGTGGTATTTGATCACCTGTACGATTTTTTTATTTTTTTTTTGATCATGCGCTATAAACAAAAAAAGAGCGTCAATTTTGCAAAAATAACAATATTTTTCACATTTTGTTATATGAAATTCCCCCCCAAAAAATTTAAAAATCAAATTTTTTTAACATTTTAGGCCAATTTGTTTTCTGCTACATATGTTTGTTAAAAACAATTGCAAAAAGCGTATTTTGATTGGTTTGCGCAAAAGTTATTGCGTTTACTAACAAAGGGAAAGATTTTTGTCTTTTTTTTTTTTTGCGGGACTGCAACATTGCGGCGGACATATCGGACCCTTGACTGACATTTTTTTACACTTTTGCGGGTACCAATGACATTATTACAGTAATAAATGCTATCCATATGCACTGTTACTGTAAAAATGACACTGGCAGTGAAGGGGTTAACTTTATTGGAGAAGGAGGGGTTAAGTGTGTCACTAGGGTGTAACAGCAGAGATCTACGGTCCTACATAGCAGGACCATATGATCTCTGTTGTTACACAGGGGAAAATGACAGGCGGCTGTGTTTACATTAGCCGCCTGCCTTTCTCCCGGTGTAACCGGCGAACATCGGGTCCGCCGCTCACTCGCTCGGGGGGGGTCCGTCCGTCAGCGAGCGGGAGTGCGCCTCTGGCTGTGCTCGCTCCCTAGAGCCTCACAGGCTAGCGACATAGACCTACATCGCTTTGCCTGTGAGGGGCTGACTGCCGATGTAAATAGTCGTTAGACAGTCGTCAAGTGGTTAAGCAAAGGATGCCAGATGAAGCAGTGAGAACAGGCAGGGGAACTCAGTGCCATTAGTGACTGCTTGTCACACCCCCAGCCACCACAAGAGGGCGCCAGTTCCCCAATAGGTGCAACTCCCTCAAGAATGCCGCCAAGCCGTGGCTTTAATTACCTGCCAGCAAGGCATCTTAATCCGCGGACCAGCGCTGGGGGGGGGGGGCGCACGGGGACAAGACACCTCTTGCAGGGCAGCTCAGGTGCCAGGTTGCTAATTCTAGTCACCAATGCAACCTGGTGCCTGGCATTTGTTGAGCCCTGCCCCTCCCCTTGTGTGTGACCTACCCCCTATTACCGGGCGCTGCACCCCTCCCCCTCTGTGAGACCAACCCCATTACCGGGCACTATACCCCTCCCCCCTCTGGGTGTCCGACTCCATTACCGAGCTCTGCATCCCCCCTTTTGTGTCTCCGACCCCATTACCATGTCCTTACCTACCCCTCACGCCCCCCTCTCTGTGAGGCAGACCCCATTACTGGACACTAATCTTGCCCCAACGCGCGCACGCACACAATCAGGGACTAGACCCCTCTCACCCTCTGTTACCAACCCCCCATTACCGGGTGCCCCCCCCTCCCCGCCCAATGTGACCCAACATCTTCCTCCAAATACATCTGGGAGCTGCACCCCTCCCCCCTCTCTGTGTGACTGACTCATTCGCAGGAGTAGTGGTTTCTTTAGTGATACTTTCTAATAGATGACAGTAGGTGGTGTAGATATGGTGATCACTGTACACCATCATATGGAAAGAGATGGCCAGCAGAACTCAGAACATGAAAGATTTTTCAATTAAGCTTATCTACTTCTGACTCCTCTATCTATCTATCTATATATATACAGTGGGTACGGAAAGTATTCAGACCCCCTTAAATTTTACACTCTTTGTTATATTGCAGCCATTTGCTAAAATCATTTAAGTTCATTCTTCTTCCTCATGAATGTACACACAGCTCTCCATACTGACAGAAAAACACAGAATTGTTGACATTGTTGCAGATTTATTAAAAAAGAAAAACTGAAATATCACATGGTCCTAAGTATTCAGACCCTTTGCTGTGACACTCATATATTTAACTCAGGTGCTTTCCATTTCTTCTGATCATCCTTGAGATGGTTCTACACCTTCATTTGAGTCCAGCTGTGTTTGATTATACTGATTGGACTTGATTAGGAAAGCCACACACCTGTCTATATAAGACCTTCCAGATCACAATGCATGTCAGAGCAAATGAGAATCATGAGGTCAAAGGAACTGCCTGAAGAGCTCAGAGACAGAATTGTGGCAAGGCACAGATCTGGCCAAGGTTACAAAAAGATTTCTGCTGCACTTAAGGTTCCTAAGAGCACAGTGGCCTCCATAATCCTCAAATGGAAGACGTTTGGGATGACCAGAACCCTTCCTAGAGCTGTCCGTCCGGCCAAACTGAGCTATCGGGGGAGAAGAGCCTTGGTGAGAGAGGTAAAGAAGAACCCAAAGATCACTGTGGCTGAGCTCCAGAGATGCAGTCAGGAGATGGGAGAAAGTTGTAGAAAGTCAACCATCACTGCAGCCCTCCACCAGTCGGGGCTTTATGGCAGAGTGGCCCGACGGAAGCCTCTCCTCAGTGTAAGACACATGAAAGCCCGCATGGAGTTTGCTAAAAAAAACACCTGAAGGACTCCAAGATGGTGAGAAATAAGATTCTCTGGTCTGATGAGACCAAAATAGAACTTTTTGGCCTTAATTCTAAGCGGTATGTGTGGAGAAAACCAGGCACTGCTCATCACCTGTCCAATACAGTCCCAACAGTGAAGCATGGTGGTGGCAGCATCATGCTGTGGGGGTGTTTTTCAGCTGCAGGGACAGGACGACTGGTTGCAATCGAGGGAAAGATGAATGCGGCTAAGTACAGGGATATCCTGGACAAAAACCTTCTCCAGAGTGCTCTGGACCTCAGACTGGGCCAAAGGTTTACCTTCCAACAAGACAATGACCCTAAGCACACAGCTAAAATAAGGAAGGAGTGGCTTCACAACAACTCTGTGACTGTTCTTGAATGGCCCAGCCAGAGCCCTGACTTAAACCCAATTGAGCATCTCTGGAGAGACCTAAAAATGGCTGTCCACCAACGTTTACCATCCAACCTGACAGAACTGGAGAGGATCTGCAAGGAGGAATGGCAGAGGATCCCCAAATCCAGGTGTGAAAGACTTGTTGCATCTTTCCCAAAAAGACTCCTGGCTGTATTAGATCAAAAGGGGGCTTCTACTAAATACTGAGCAAAGGGTCTGAATACTTAGGACCATGTGATATTTCAGTTTTTCTTTTTTAATAAATCTGCAACAATGTCAACAATTCTGTGTTTTTCTGTCAGTATGGGGTGCTATGTGTACATTCATGAGGAAGAAGAATGAACTTAAATGATTTTAGCAAATGGCTGCAATATAACAAAGAGTGAAAAATTTAAGGGGGTCTGAATACTTTCCGTACCCACTGTGTGTATGTGTATGTGTATGTGTGTGTGTGTGTGTGTGTATATGTATATGTATGTATATATATATATATATATATAAATATTTATTACACACACACACACTGCTCAAAAAAATTAAAGGAACACTTTTTAAACAGAGCAAGGCATCAAGCCAATTAAACTGCTGGGATATTGGTCTGGTCAGTTAGGTAGCAGAGGGGGTTGTTGATCAGTTTCAGCTGCTTTGGTATTAATGAAATTAACAGGGGCACTAGATGGGCAATAATGAGCACCTCCAAAACAGGAATGGTTTTACAGGTAAAGGCCACTAACATTTTTTCCCCTACTCATCTTTTCTGACTGTTTTTCACTTTTCGCTAGTTTTTGCATTTGGCTAGGGTCAGTGTCACTACTGGTAGCATGAGGCAATACCTGGACCCTATAGAGGTTGGACAGGCAGTTCAACTCCTCCAGGATGGCACAGCAATATGTACCATTGGCAGAAGGTTTGCTGTGTCTCCCAGCACATTAAGACCATGGAAGAGATTCTAGGAGAGCTGGACAGGGCCGTAGAAGGTCCTTAACCCATCAGCAGGACCGGTATCTGCTCCTTAGTGCCTTCAAGAAACAGGATGAGCTCTGCCAGAGTCCTACAAAATGACCTCCAGCAGGCCACTGGTGTGAATGTCTCTGACCAAACAATCAGAAACAGAATTTATGAGGGTGGCCTGATGGCCCGATGTCCTCTAGTGGGCCCTGTGCTCACTGCCCAGGCACCGTGGAGCTTGATTGGCATTTGCCATTGAACACCGGAAATGGCAGGTCCGCCATTGTCATGCACCAGGAGGAACCCACTGCACCAGCGTAGGGTCTCGCATTGGGTCCAAGGTTTTCATTCTGAGACCTAATAGCAGTCAGGGTGCCATTGCCTAGCCTGTGCGTCCCTCCATGAATATGCTTTACTCAGACCATCACTGACCCACCACCAAACCAGTCCTGCTGAACAATGTTACAGGCAGCATAACGTTCTCCACGGCTTCTCCAGATCCTTTCACGTCTGTCACATGTGCTCAGGGTGAACCTGCTCTCATCTGTGAAAAGCACAGGGCGCTAGTGACAGACCTGCCAATTATGGTGTTCAGATGCCAATCAAGCTCCATGGTGCCGGGCAGTGAGCACAGGGCCCACTAGAGGACATCGGGCCCTCAGGCCACCTTATAAAGTCTGTTTCTGATTGTTTGGCCAGAGACATTCACACCAGTGGCCTGCTGGGGATAATTTTGTAGGGCTCTGAAAGTGCTTATCCTGTTCCTCCATGCACAAAGGAGCAGATACCGGTCCTGCTGATGGGTTAAGGACCTTCTACGGCCCCGCCCAGCTCTCCTAGAGTAACTGCCTGTCTCCTGGAATCTCCTCCATGCTCTTGAGACTATGCTGGGAGACACAAAACCTGCCAATGGCACGTATTGATGTGCCATCCTGGAGGAGTTGCACTGCCTGTCCAACCTCTATAGGATCCAGGTATCTCCTCATACTACCAATAGTGACACTGACGCTGGCCGGATGAAAAGCAGTCAGAAAAGATAACTAGGGGAAACACGTTTATTTGGCCTTCACCTGTAAATCCATTCCTGTTTTGGAGGTTGTTTTGTTGTTGCCCATCTTGTGCACCTGTTAATTTGATTAAGGCCCTGTTCACACCTGAGCATTTTTCAGCTTGTAAAACGCTCATCTCTGAAGTCTCAAAACGCCCAACAAGCAAAATCCCATTCATTTTAATGGCCCCTGATCACATCTGAGTGTTTTGTCGCCTGAAGCTCAAAAAAAGTATCTTCTGTTTTGGCAGATTACAAGCGTTTTTGTTAGATGTCAATGCCTGCCTCAAAATACCTGAAAAATGTCCACAAAGAGAGCCTGAAAAACGCCCAAAAAAGCACCTGAAAATGATACTCGGGTGTGAATGGAGCCTTATTGATTCAGCATTTCACTGCCAAGAGCCACATATTTCTTTTATGCTGTGTACTTAGACCCTACTCACAGAAGTGCGATTTCTGTTGCGTCGTGGCGTCACACTGCCCTGCAAAACAATGGAAATCACATTATCGACTTGACCCCGGAAGATGTAAAAAAAAAAAAAATCATTTTTACTTTCTGCTATAAAACATAAAAAAAAAAAAAATCAAAAATTCAGGTCAATATGTATTCTGCTGCATATTTTTGGTAAAAAAAATTCACAATAAACGTATATTGATTGGTTTGCGCAAATGTTATAGTGTCTGCAAACTATGAGATAAATTTTTATTTATTTTATACTAGTAATGCTACCAATCAGCGACTTGTAGTGGGACTGCAATGTTGCGGCACATTCTGACACTTTGTGGGAACCAGTGACTCTAACACAGTGATCAGTGATAAAAATATGCACTGTCACTGTACTAATGGCTGGGATGGAGTTAAACCGTTAGAGCGATCCAAAGGTTAAATGTGTGCCCGGCCAGTGTGTGTTTGTACTGTTAGATGCTTTTACTAGGGGGTGTGATGGGTTTTATTTGCAGGGACACAATCTATCCCTTCCCCCTGTCAGAGGGGAGCTCTGCTTTGTTTACATTGGCAGAGCTTCGTTCTGTGTGATTTCCTGACGATCCATGGGTGTCTGCAAATCACAGCATAAGCAGCGTGCCCCTACTGAAGAGTCGGCAAGTGGTTGTACTCTGTGGTGCCCGTTCACATCAATGCGACATGATGCAGTGCGATTTTTTTTTTTTTTTTTTTTTTTTTTTTTTTTTTTTTTTTTTTGGGGAAAGGTGCTTCTTTGGGTCCGGCATAGTGCATTTCCTGCCCAATAGACTTCAATGGAAGCGCATGTAAAACAGTTTTTTAGTGTGTTTTTTTTGGTGAGTTTTGTGGACAAAATCCATTCTCCTCCTACAAAAAATAAAAAAATGCATGTAGAAATACTGAAAACCACATGGTTATGCAGCAGCGCTGTGAACCTAGGCTTAACTAAAATCAGAAACTGCTTAACCACTTCACCTCTGGGAGGATTAACCCCCTCCCCCTTCCTTATCAGGCTGTTTTTTGCGATACGGCACTGCATTACTTTAACTGACACTGTGCCCAAATACAATTTTTATTTTTTTTCCCACAAATCAAGCTTGCTTTAGGTGGTATTTGATCACCTCTGTGTTTATTTTTTGTGCTATAAACAAGGGACGATCAATAGTAAAAAAAATATATATATATATATATTTAATTTATTTATATATTTTATTTTTATTTTTTTATCTGCTATAAAACTTTTCTAATAAAAAAAAGTTAAAAATCAAATTTCTTCATCAGTTTAGGCCAATATGTATTTTTTTACGTTTTTGGTTAAAAAAAAAAAAAAAAAATCCCAATAGGCATATATTGATTTTTTGCGCAAAAGTTGCTTTTACTAGGGGATGTGATGGCTTTTATTCCTTCCTACCTGGAAGGGCAGAATCTCCTATATATACGTGATTCTGCGCAGCGCAGGCCGCACTGTAGCAGTAAATTTGCTATGGGGCGGTCGGCAAGTATTTTAAACCATCTTCCCCCTGCATGGTTACACTGGCCTGGTCCTGTGATGACAGCTGAATCTTTACATAATATGGTATACATTGCTTATGACTGTATTAGTGATCGACAGATTATCGGCAACACCGATATATCGGGGGCCGATATGCACTTTCTTTGATATATCGGAATCAGCCTTTTGATTTACCGATATTGACAATATTTCGGTAAAGTGCCTGTACCGGGGTGATGCCTGCAGCTAGATGCATCACCCCAGTACCGGTGTCCATAGCTGATGGTCGGCTGTCTTTTAATGACAACCGATGCGGCTGAGAAGCCGCTTGGCTTTCATTCCAAGGAGCGGGAGGGGACATCGCCCCCTCCCGCCTTGCCCGGGTCTCCTGTCCCACCGGGAGACCCGGGAATCCTACCTTCACCGCCGCCGTCTGACCGGGTCTCCCATTTCTTTGAATTCGGCACTGCCGAGTACCCGGAAGTGATGACGTGACCCCCCGATCCCTCCACAAGGGTACCTGTAGACATAAAAAAAAAAAAATGTCTGAAAATATCGGCGGTTACTGATATCCGATGACCAAAATATCGGTATCGGCGTTAAAAAAAACTATATTGGTCGATCAATAGACTGTATAGTAAAGAACTACACCAATTAACCCCAATATATAGCAAAATGTTTTTTGTTTTTTTTAAATGGGTTGATTGCAGTTCTAAAAAAAAACTGCAAATGAGGGTCCCTTTCTCTATAGCATTTAGATTTATTATCTCTATAAAAATTAGCTTGATAAACGGCAGGTGTTGGGTGCCCTGGTTCACAACATGTGTTGGGCAGTAGATGTAAAGATTGCTGAATGTAGTTGTTCTCCATGTATGTTGGTTTAGAGTTATGGTCGTTGATTGTTCATTGTCTTAGTCATGCAGAGTTCACATTATACTAATTGGTGAATGTTGGTTTCAATGCAGCGACCCGGGATGCTTCCAGGCAGTCGGATGACTCCTCAGGGACCAGCCATGGGACCTCCAGGTTATGGTGGAAGCCCAGCTGCTCGGCCAGGGATGGCTCAGTCAGGTATGGACCAGTCCCGGAAACGCCCGGCACCTCAGCAAATACAGCAAGTTCAGCAACAACAGGCAGCTCAAAATAGGAACCACAGGTAACTAATGAAATGTTCATTTAAGTTTTTAGTGCCTTTAAAAATGGGTCCACTGACATATAAAATACACCAGTCAGCCATAACTTCATGACCACTGACAGGTTAAAGTGGAACTCCACTCACAAGGGGAAGTTTTTTTCTTCAAGCCCCCCCCCCCCCTTAACACTTGGCACATTTTGGGGGGAGGGGGGGGGGTTGCAGGGTTTTGACAGGTACTTGCTTCCACTTCTGCTCAGGTTACCTAGGCAATCCAAGGGGAGCCCCCCCCCCCCCACAGTCTTCTGGGAAAAGTTACAGCTCCCAGAGGAATGCGGGTCCATTCACAAAGCGCAGCATGGCAAGCTGTCAAAGCCAGGTGTCCACAGTTAAGATGCTGGGGAGCAAAGACTGTCCCCCCCGCACCTCCATGGATGAGCACAACGCTGGATCCGGGGACAGGTGAGTGTCAAGTCAGCAGCTACACTTTTTTGTAGCTGTTGACTTGTAATTTTGGTCCTCTTTAAGTGAATGACATTGCTTCTCTCATTAGTGTCATTTGAAAGTGGGTTAGATATATAGGGCAACAAGTAAACATGTCCCTGAAGTTGTATTGAAAGCAGAAAAATGGGCATCACAGTTTGGATCTGCAGACCAGTCAGGGTGCCCATGCTGACCCTTGTCCACAGCCAAAGGTACCTACAGTGGGAACACGAGTATCAGAACTAGACCATGGAGCAATGGAAGAAGGTGGGCTGGTCAGATGAATGTTTTATTTTACATCATGTGGATGGCTTGGTGCATCACTTGGAGAAAAGGTGGCACCAGGATGCATTATGGGAAGAAGGTCAGCCAGTGGAGGCCGTGTGATGCTTTGGACAATGTCTTGCTGGGAAACCTTTGGTCCTGCCATTCATGTGGATGTTACTTTGACACGTCCCGCCTACCTAAACATTGTTGCTGACCAAGTATTCCCTGGTGGCAGTGACCTCTTTCTGCAGGATAATATGCCCTGCCACACTGCAAAAATGGTTCAAGAATGGTTTGCGGTGTTGACATGGCCTCCAAATTCTCCAGATCTCAGTCCAACTTTTTAGGATTCAAAGGATCTGCTACTGAAAGTTTGGTGGCAAATATCACCGCATACCTGCAGAGGTCTAGTGGCGTTCATGCCACGATGGGTCAGGGCTGTTTGGCAGAAAGAGGGGAACCCACTCAATAATAGATGGGTGGTCATATAAAGGTATGGCTGATCAGTCTTTCTAGCGCATGCAGCTTAGTGTGATAACATGGAAATCTCACAATTTCCCATTTTATTATGATTTATTCATATGCCATGGCTAATAGTAACTGCAATATCCCTAAGAGGGTCCTTTTCATTTACTACCAAATGGCAGAATAACATTCATTGACCACTTCAGCTCCGGAAGGTTTTACCCCCTTCCTGACCAGGCCATTTTTAGCAATACGGCACTGCGTAGCTTTATCTGACAATTGCGCAGTCGTGCGACACTGTACCCAAATAAAATTGATGTCCTTTTTTACCCACAAATAGAGCTTTCTTCTGGTGTTTTGATCACCTCTGTGGTTTTTTATTTTTTGCGCTATAAACAAAAAAAAAAAACATTTTGAAAAAAAATATATATTTTTTTTTTACTTTCTGCTATAAAACACTTCTAATAAAAAAAAATGTAAAAAATCTAATTTCTTCATCAATTTGGGCCAATTTGTATTCTGCTACATGTTTTTGGTAAAAATAAAATTCTAATAAGCGTATATTCATTGGTTTGCGCAAAAGTTATAACGTCTACAAACTAGGGGATGGATTTATGGACTTTTATTTTATTGTTTTTACTAGTAAAGGCAGTGATCAGTGATTTTTAGCAGGACTGTGACATTGTGGCGGACAAATCTGACACTTTTTTGGGACCACTGACACCAAAACAGTAATCAGTGGTAAAAAATGCACTGTTGCTGTATAAATGACACTGGCAGGGGAGGGGTTAACATCAGGGGCGAACAAAGGGTTAAGTGTGCTCCTATGGAGTGCTTTCTAACTGGGGGGGAATGCTGTGACTGTAGAAAAACAAAGATCCGTGTATCAGATACACAAGATCTCCATTCCCCACCCCCCCCCCTCACAGAATGGCGGTCTGCTTTGTTTACATAGGCAGACCGCTGTTCTGCGCTTCCTCTTAAAGATTGATGGCCGCTGGGCCAGGTTATTGGCTCCCGCTGTGTCCAATCACAGCGGGAGCAGGGCTCTGGCAGCGCTTGCCCCAGAGCTGAAGATCTGAATCGCATACAGGGACGTGATTTTGTGCTGAAGGGCCGCCCAACCGCAGTATATGTACGTGCCGTGATCCTTAAGAGGTTAATATAACTCCCTAGACTTTTTTTCTTCATTTTTAGCTTGGGCATCCACATTTGTTGTTAAGGACATTAAACCCTGCAGTGTGTAAAGGACAACGGAGAACATCATCAACATTTCAGCCTATCTGCCGATGGCTCCGACTTGTACTTTTCTTTTTAGAAGGGTTATGCCTGTTGGTATTTTAGTCGTCTTCCTTTGTGCCCATTCATTTAAATGTTCTAAGCGAAGGTTGACTGTTGTCTGTCACCGAGTTTGTTAAACATTTGTGTGCCCAAGTGGAACAAAAACCAATTCTTGGTATAGGCCTCAGAGGTAGCGCTGAGTTATTGTGCCATCACTTATGAATATCTGAATGTTTGTACACTTTGCTGGAGGGGAAGGCCGTGATCTTCGCTGATCTCATTTCTTTTTCAATTTTCAAGTGCTAAAAAGAAGAAGATGGCTGATAAGATTCTACCTCAGAGGGTGAGTGTTGACGAAATGATGGACTACCTATAAAACATGTTTCCGAAGTTGCACACATTGTAATTACTTTGACTTTCTGCACAGATTCGGGAGCTAGTACCTGAATCTCAGGCTTACATGGATTTATTGGCTTTCGAGCGGAAATTGGACCAGACAATTATGAGAAAACGGCTTGATATTCAAGAGGCCTTGAAAAGACCGATCAAGGTAAGTTTTAAGTTCTGTAATTTACTCTTCCGCAACTGGCAGCTTTTTCCAAACAACGCTTTTTATTGTGGCTTTTATTTATTTTTTTTCTCCTTAGCAAAAAAGGAAACTCCGCATCTTCATTTCTAACACCTTTAACCCAGCAAAGTCTGATATGGAGGATGGCGAAGGAACAGTGGCTTCTTGGGAGCTGCGTGTAGAAGGTCGCCTTCTGGAGGATGTGAGTAACAAGACCTGTATCGTTTTTAAATTAAATTTTACCTATACCTAATATATACAAATAAAGACAACCTGTTATTCTGTGACTTACGTCCCCCCTGTCTTCTCTGCTCTGATCATTTCCAGGCGTGACATATTTGTTGGCACATATCCTGAATTTATTACCATAGGGGTGTCCCCTTCCCTTATGATATTCCTCTGCAGTTAAAGTAAACCTTTCCTAAGATAAATATTAAAGCTGATATCACAGGCCTTCTTCTGAAAACAAGTCACCTGGCTCTTAGGCCACACACTGGCTTCATTATATATATATATATATATATATATATATATAATCTTTTTTTTTTTTTTTTTTTTTTTTTTTTTTTATCAAGCAAGTTTTTATTGCAAAAAGAAAGGGTTTTAGGACAGCAAATCTGAAGTATCCTCCTACCATATAAAGAGCTTGTAAATTTACTGTATGTTACATGTGCAGATGTAAATACTGTGTGTGATTTAGTGCCATGTATGTATTGCTATGCAAATCTAACGTTCATGCTTCAGAAGATATGTTATGTTAGGAGGATAAATACTATAAATAGCCTTCCTATTGCACGCTCCCACCAGCGCTTGCTACACAATTACAATTAAATAATAATTAAACCGGAATAAACAATGAAAATTAATTGATATGTGAAAAAAATTGATGAAGTGTTTACATGTGTTAAAAGAGCAGCTGTTGTGGATAAAGAACTAGATAAATAATGTAAAAGAGACTGCCTATAGCACACTCCCACCAGCGTTGCTGCACAATTGCAATTAAATAATAATTTTAAAAAAAATAACCATGATCAAATTTGATTCCTAAAATACATATTCAATAAATAGGATCATATACCCAGTGATTTATATATGTTTATAGACATTTATAACAGTGAATCATTAATGGTGCATGTGTGCCAATCCAGAATAAAAAAGTGAATGAATTACAGGTTGTATGTGGAGCGCGGCGAGTAACAGCGTGCGTTCCAACCTCGTCATGTGACGTCACATCAGATGACTAAACGCGTAAGATTATAACGCACATGGTGACTTCACACAACAAGGTTGGAACGCACACTGTTATTCGCTGAGCTCCACATACAACCTTGTCCTTTCTGGCAGATTTACCGGGAACTGCTCAGAGAGTAGGAGCGTTCAGTCACTTTTGTTATTCTGTGCCTGTAACTTTGCCTTTCAGCCCGTGATTTGGGCAATGGTCTTTATAGTATTTCACTATGTGGAGCCCGATCTCCTTTTTTGTTTCTGCATACTGATATGGTTTTGGAGCTACTAGCCCAAGGAGCAGCAGGATCGTTCTTTGGAGATTCTCCTTCCTGGTCAAGGTGACAACACAAGCTTGCTTGATCTTATTGCTATATAGCAAGTAAGATCAACTGCATCTGGTGAGTCGGCAGTTCATTCTTCTGATTGCACGGGGAGCTTTATTTATACTTCATACCATCTACAGGGAAGGAGTCTTGGCGGATGGTCCATTTCTCACTTTTCTGAACTATATGGATCACTTTTTTATGGACATTCTGGATTGGCACACATGCACTATTTATGATGCACCTTTATAAATGTCTATAATCACTGGATATATGATCTTATTTATTGTATGTGTATTTTAGGAATCAAATTTGAATCACGATTATTTTAATTATTTAATTGCAATTGTGCAGCAAGCGCTGGTGGGAGTGTGCTATAGGCAGGCTCTTAATTATCTAGTGCTTTGTCCACAGCAGCTGCTCGTAAACACTTCATCAATTTTTTTCACATATCAATTCATTTTTATTGTTCCGAATATTTTAGTTGTTTAATTGTGTAGCAAGCGCTGGTGGGAGCGTGCAATAGGCAGGCTCATTATAGTATTTATCCTCCTAACATAACAGGTATCTTCTTAAGCATGAACGTTAGATTTGCATAGCAATACATACATGGCACCACTCAATCACACAGTATTTACATCTACACATGTAACATACGGTAAATTTGCAGCCACAACATCTGACCCAAGCATTGAAGTTCTCAGCTTAGATTCTTGGGCAAGGGAACACACCTTTTAACCAATGAGAAGCCTATCCATGACCAATTCAAGCAGGCTTAGGCCTGGGGTATCCAACCTTGGGTCTTATTTACTGGGGCATCCCCTATGCTGATAATATGTACTTCTCCAGCCTTAGTTTCACCCATGCACTGCACCCACTTCTTATTGGCGGGAGAGTCAGCAGATTTCCAATGCTGTAGTTAGAACTCTCCCAAGCTTGAAAAGGAGCTCCTGCCACCGATTCTCAGATAAGAGCCAGTAATTGGTAATCATCTAATATGCCAAGAAAGCAGGGTTTAGGGTCAAGTGGGACAGAAGTCTGAAACACAGCATTCAGTTTGTTCATTACCCCTACCCAATATAGATGCAATTTGGGACATCACCAAATTAAATGGATCAAGTCCCCGTGGTCCCTGGCGCACCTACTACATGTAGGGGTGTCTAGTATGCCTGGTCGGGTGAGTATATACAATTCCATAAGTCTTTGTGCCACATTAACCACTTCAGGGAAACTCCAGTCAAAAATGGAATTTTTCCAAAAATATGTTAAATATCTTTTGATATTTTTTGGCTAGCTGCTTGTGTAGCTTAGAAAGTCTTATCTAAACTAGACAAACAGCTTCTTCCTGTTCTTCACCGACAACGCTGTCTCCCTTTTGTCTGAATTTGCTAAGCTTTCCTGAAAAGGTTGTCAGACTTTCTTAGACAGGCATGCCTAGACCTGCCCACCCCCATCCCTCCTATCCTTCACACGATCTCCTCCTGTCTTCATAGCCTCCTTTAGGCTAACACTTTCTCCTGAGAGGGGGGTCACGTGACCGGCACAATCTATGAAAGAAGTAAGGTACAAAGGAACATTTTTTAAAGTTTAGAAGGATACAGATCCATTTTCTTTTGCTCATTACATGCGAGTACTGACTTTTAGGCTCGGTTTCCACTAGTAGGTTCCCGGGTCACACTTATGCGATGCGGGAAGGCTACGAATTCGCAGCCTGTTCCCGCATCGCAAATGCACCCTTGGCAGTTCACACTGCTATATGCGATACGCTGGGGGTGTCAATGAAATGTTAACGACACCCCCAGTTTGATCGCATATCGCAGTGCGATCTTTACAGTTCGCACAGGATCGGATCGCACAAGTGTGAACCACTGTGCGATGCGATCCGATCCTGATGCGGCTGAAAAAAAGGGTCCTGTGCGTCTTTTGTGAGGGTGCAGTGCGAATTTAGCCATACAAAGTTGAATTCGCACTGCACAGATGATCGCATGTAATGAAGGAGCAGTGCGCTCCGATATTACATGCGATCGCCGCAGCCGCAAGAGTGTGAACCGGCACTAAGACTTGGACTCATGTGACTTTGGACACAAGTCTCATGGCAGGTCACAGCCCATTGATTTCAATGGCACCCGCTCCCATCTATGCCAGCAGTGCCTGCACTTCTTTGATGCAACTTTGATCCAGAGTGTGTAAAGTTGGATCAAAGCTGGACTCTGTCACACTCTAAATCACACAACTTAAGAGTCGCACTAGTAAAAACATAGCCACTAGGCTAGAGTGTGACTTTGGAGTTCGACTTTGAGTGCAGCTTTGATCCAACTTTACACTCTGGATCAAAGTTGCATGAAAGTAGTGCAGGTACCTTTTTCAAAGTCGCTGATTTTCAAAGTCAAATAGATGGAAACATAGATGGGAACTGGTGCCATTGAAATCAATAGGCCTTGACTTGTCATGTGACTCTTTCCAAAGTCCCATGACAAGTCACACTAGTGGAAATGGAGCTTTAGTCTGTTTCCACTAGTGCGATTTAGAGTGCAACTTTGATGCGACTTTTATCCAACTTTACACTTTCTGGATCAGTCACATCAAAAGTTGCATTAAAGTAGTGCAGGTACCTTTTCAAAGTCGCTGGTTTTCCAAGTGGCATAGATGGGAACGGGTGTCATTGATTAGTCGCACTAGTGGAAAGGGAGCTTAAGGCCCTTTTCACACTTGTGCGACAAAAGTTGTGCGATTTTGCCACAGTTTTTTTTACTTGATTTTGACTGGACTTGAAGCAATGCCTGTCTATGGACATCAAAACGCATCAAAAATCGTACCAAAGTGGTGCAGGGACTACTTGGAAGTTGTTGCAACATGAAGTCGCACAGATATGAACGTTACTCATTGGAAATCATGAAGTTCGACTTGTCATGTGACTTTGCAGTCCCAAATCGCAGGACAAGTCACACAAGTGTGAAAAGGGCCTTAGTCTACGTCACTATTGCGACTTTGATCCAACTTTACACTCTGGATCAAAGTTGCATCAAAGTAGTGCAGGCACCTTTTACAATGTCACTGATTTTTCAAAGTCACATAGATGGGAAGGGGTGCTGTTGAAATTCAATGGGCTGTGACTTGTCATGCGACTTTGTGTCCAAAGTCGAAATGGCGCTTTAGTCTACGTTTCCACTATTGCGATTTAGAGTGCGACTTTGATTCAACTTTACACTCTTGATATAAGTTGCAACAAAAGTTGCATCAAGTAATGCAGGTATGTTTTCAAGGTCGCTGATTTTCAAAGTCGCCTAGATGAGAACGGGTGCCTTTGATTAGTTGCACTAGTGGAAACGTAGACTTAGTGTGGTTGCCTGTACTATGATCATTGTAGACTGTGAGCTGATACCCCAGAGCACTTCCAGCTACACTGACAGTTCCCCCCCCCCCCCTGTATCCAACTTCCTTCTCCTATGGTAGTCCTCATTCAAAGCCCAGCACAGCTATACTGTACATGTGCCCCTCCTCTTCATTTTATCATGATTTAGTGATTTAGGATGTACAATGCATCCTTACTGATGAGAGAACAGTGGGCGGGAACCTGATTGATCAGCTCCTCCCATCCTGTATACACCCACTGGCTACACAGGAACAGTGTCCCTCCCTGGAAGTGATGTCACTAGCTTTCAGTAACCACACCCACTTGCTGCTCTTGGACCATTTTCATGTGACTGCACTAAAAAACCTAGAAAAACTAGGATTTTTTCATTTTGACACAAAAGGCTTGCATACACTTGGCAAGTGAAACGCGTCGACAGTATACCCTGATGGGGGTTCTGGACTCTTAACCCTCCTGTATCCATCCTTCCTCTTTGAGACACCACAGAGCTTTTGGGATCTACTATGACTTGACATCCACTTGCACGCATTCAGGTCAACTCTACCTGCATGGTCATACTCGAGCGTATATCTACTACGGCTCATAGAGCTGCCTGTGTTGCCTGTTTGCATCATCTGCTGCCTATCTTACCAGAGTTGGAGGTGCAGCTCTGGCCAGCCGGACTTTGAAGTGCAATTGTGTTCTGAATGGATGAATGCCTTTATTTGTCTGTATCATCTGCTGCATCATTGAATCAGTTGATCTACCCATCAAAGTTGAAGGTGTAGCTCAGGCCAGCCGAATTTTGAAGTGCAACTATGATCGAAGTGAATGGATGGTGTGAGTACTGTCACTGCCTCTCCGTGCCCCATATCTGGAGGACTAAATCTGGGGAGTCTGCCTTGCCGCTCTGCTTTACCATGCTCCTGTCCTAAGAGATCTATAGATTGCTCCAACTGCTTTTCTATTACTGACGCTGTCAGCCACTTCATTATCTACATCAAGGTTTTTGCCTTCTATTTATTCAGCCTATGAGGACTGTCCGTCTGTGCAGCGTTGACGCTTTTTTTCACTGGATCCCATATCACTCAACTCCGTTTATTTCGTCTCATTTGGGACCGAACCTCCACTGATTTGATTTGTTTTTTTTTTGGATGCTCTATATTATTCATCATATTTTTGAGCATGCGGATGTCTGATTAATTACTGTTTATGGTAATATGCCACGTCTGATTTACACCCCTGTGGCTCATTCCTTGATTCACACCTGTTACTCCCTTTTGTGGAGTAGTTGATACCTTGCACAACCCCTCGGGAGCATGTCATACATGTTAGTGCATTTCAAACTGGTCTTGCGCTTGGATTGATTTTAATAATTGTCACTTTGTGTTGTCATTTATGATCTGTTTGGTGGAGGTGATGTTTCAATTCTTCCATACATGTATTTTTTTAGGACATTTTTCAATCAGTAAAGTTTTTTTTTTTTTACTAGTTACATTACGTGGCTCTTGTTTATACCCTTTTGCATGGTACTTTCATGTATTTGTTTTTGCTTCTCTACATCTTGGCAACTCCAAGTTTCAGCTCCCTCAATAAATTCTCTATAGGATAATGGTGTGGAGAACATCTAGGCCACTCATGACCAAAATGTGCTGCTTCTTGAGTCACTCCTTTGTTGCCTTGGCGGTATGTCATTGCCATGCTGGAAGACCCATCCGTGACCCATCTTCAGTGTTATGGCATCTTTTTTCCTCCACGCACGGCAAGTCGAGTTAATGCCAAAGAGTTCCGTTTTTGGTCTCTCTGACCACAGCGCTTTCTCCCAATCCTCCTCTGAATCCTTTGAATGTTCATTGGAATGACTGTACATATGTGCCTTCTTGAGGAGAGGGACTCGCCATGTTTGGAGGAAGAAAAATGGTGACTATGACCTTGAGAACACCATCCCTACAGTCAATCATGGAGGTGGAAACATTATGCTTTGGGGCTGTTTCTCTGCTAAAGGTACAGGCTGACTTTGCCACATTGAGGGGCCAATGGACGGGGTGATATATGTAAAATCTTTGATGAGAATCTTCTTTCCTCAGCCAGAACACTGTAGATGGGTCATGGATGGATCTTTCAGCATAACAATGACCCAAAACATACCGCCAAGGCAACAAAGGAGTGGCTCAAGAAGAAGCACATTCTGGACATGGAATGGCCTAGCCAGTCTCCAGACCTTAATCCTATAGACAATTTATGGAGGGAGCTGAAACTTCGTGTTGTCAAGAGACAGCCAAGAAACCTTTGAGAATCTAGAAAATATTTGTAAAGAAGAGTACTTGGTGGAGAATTCCTTGTTGTCGAGCACAAAGTCATGTTTTGATTGGGTATCAAATACTTATTTTACTCACTGAACTGCAACTCCGTTTATAACATTTGTATTGTGTTTTTTTTCTGGATTTTTTTTGGTTGATATTCTGTCTCGATCATTTAAAATAATGATAAAACCTATGACCTATGATAAAAATTATAGAACCTTCATTTATTTGGAGCTGGGTAAACTTACAAAATCTGCAGGGATCAAATAATTCCCCACTGTATGAAGTTGTAAGGGTGGACAACAAGTGGCAATGTAGGCCCAACTCTGTGTCCTAAAATCGGGCAAAGTGGACCAAGCATATAGTTTATTTAGGCCAGCTGCTTGTAAAGAGACCGAAAAGGGCACAATGTGCTGTGTTGGCACAAGAAAAACACTGCGTGCAGAAGAAAGGTATTGCATGGGTTTTCGTCTTTTAGAGGTCCACCTCCAAGTTGGATATCTCGCACATCCAAGTTGTCATTGCGTCCATGCCCTTTTGATACAGAGCTGTGTGACCCAATCCCCTACCTCTCCCCTTACCAGCAAAGCACGTGTTGACTATGGACACACACAGCCCACTCAGGAGCCAGGCCCAAACGAGTGCCCCCATATCAAGAGGCCAATCATTGTTCTTGGTCTAGATATATCATTCTGCTGTCAGGCCCGGGCCTAGAAGTTGTTTCTGGGAGTTGAGAACTTTTATATCAGTCAGGCTCAGGAGTATGCAGACTTTGACTAAGTACCTAAGAAATGTAAGTAGATAACGGAACTATCAACGAGCCTTCATTCAAAACGAATCAAACAAAACTAGAGATTCACCAAAATATCGGCGGCCGAAACATTGAGGCCCAAAATTGTGTTATCTGCATTTTGCCGATAAGAGAAAAAGGTACCCAAAACCGCGATTTTACTGTGCTTATGGGTTTTTTTTTTTTTCATGGGTCATGTGACTCAAAAACATAACATGAATGCGTTGTGTTCATTTCAACAGGGAGGTGCAGTTTTTAATTGACTAATTCCCTTTTAGAATTTAATGGTGGTACATTCAGACTAATTCATATTCATTCAAATGCATGATATTAAAAAGTCTAACACAATACAATTGTGTGTAAAAAAAAAAAAAAAAAAAAAAAAATATATATATATATATATATATATATATATATATATATATATATATATATATATATATATATATATAATATATATATAATTTTTTTTTTTTTTTAACCGCCTTAGCGGTATCCCCGAGCGTGACTCGGGGTAGGAATTTTCTGCTATTAGCGGTATCCCCGAGTCACGCTCGGGGTCAATGGGCAGAGCGTGCAGACAGCGCAGCGGAGCTTCTCTTACCTTATCCTGGCGATCCAGCGATGAGCTCTCATTGCTGTGACCGCCAGTGAGATCTCCGCCGCTCGTCTGTCGGTAGGAGGACTTCCTAGTTCCGTTCCCTGCAGCAGCAATGCTGCATGGGAGCGGAACTAGGGAGGGAAAGTCAAAAAAAAAAAAAAAAAAAAAAAAAAAAAAAACCGTTGCACAAAACACATAACACATTTTATATTATATATATATATCTATATCTATATCTATATCTATATCTATATCTATATCTATATCTATATCTATATATATATATATATATATGTATATGTATGTATATGTATGTATATGTATATGTATATGTATATGTATATGTATATATATATATATATATATATATATATATAAATTATATTATTGATTCGATTATAATTCATGCGTTATATATATATACCTATATACACTCACACATTATATATATATATATATATATATATATATATATATATATATATATATATATATATATATATATATATATATATATATATATATATATATATATATATATAAATTATATTATTGATTCGATTATAATTCATGCGTGTTATATATATATATATATATAACGCATGAATTATAATCTAATCAATAATATAATTTTATTATATATATTATATATTAAATAATAAAATAATATTATTGATTCGATTATAATTCACTTGTTTGTGTTTCAAATTTATCACATCTGGGATGTCTACTAGAGACTTGTTTTGGTCAGGTTTAAGTCAGTAATTACTAAGATTTGTAGGCCTATAATACATAACGCCAAATTTCCATGAAAAGAATTGTACCGCTTTTGGAACAGAATTCCTGACAGAATCATACCGCCAGGGAGGTTAAACTGTTTTCGTCTAATTGCATCTGCCATTTTCGGTTTTGGCTCCGAAATTTCCATTCGGTGCACCTCTAAACAAAACCCATCAATCTTATGTAATTGCATTTAATTCTTCTATTCTAAACATCCAAGGAAACTGCATTGTTGTAGTTATGAAGTACAATAACCTAAAGCTTGCTCTGAGAATCCCATGCTTGGAGGATCATTGTAGCTCCCAAGTTAGAAAAAAACCTTGTCCTCCGTACACCTGTGTCCAGCTATTGCTAAAGAAAGAAAGAGAAGCCTTTTTAAACAGGATAAAATCTGCTCTCTACTATTGGCTTTTTTTTTTTTTTTTTATCCTGTTACCTATTGCAAGGACACACTCCATTTTTATCAAGTGACCGGCCGGAAGCCTTTCCAGGTAATTGCTGTGTTAGTAGTGAGACTTTGAGCTGCTCCTGCTTGCTTCTGGCTCATACAGTATGTCCAGAAAGACCACAATGGTCTTGTATACCCGCTGTGCTGCTAGGAACTTTCCACATGCAACAAAGAATCTGAATTGTGAAGTGCGTCAGCATTAGGACAACACAGTTTTGGCACTTAAAATACTGACTTTTACTTGAAAAGATATGCAATATCTGGTTTCTAAACTAAACTTTTTTTTTTTTTTTTGCAGGCAACTTTATCCAAATATGATGTTTCCAAACAGAAGAGAAAATTCTCATCATTTTTTAAGTCTTTGGTCATTGAGTTAGACAAGGATTTGTACGGGCCAGATAATCATTTGGTGGAGGTAGGTCCAACGTGTAAAGCACACCTTTCTGGAGCTCCACTTTGGAGTTCTGTGTGTTCTTTATTTTGTTTCATGTGTTGTTTTATTTTATTTTTATTCTTTAAGCTCCTTCGCAGAATGTATTGGAGATATATATTTTGGTGTGTGCAAAGGTCATTCCTCCTTTTTTTTTTTTTTTTTTTTTTTTTTTTTTTTTTTTTTTTTTTTGGCAGCTATTTATGAATTGATATAATACATGAACTACCATAATGCTTCCTTTTGGCTTGCCTCCTATACATTTTAGTCACAATTTTTTTTCTTGTGTCCTTGTGATTAGAATAATTCAGGCCTGTATGTATGATCGCCACTAGAGGGCAGTGTTCTTTTTTGATGTCAGTATGTATATACCGTATATACTCGAGTATAAGCCGAGTTTTTCAGCACATTTTTTTTGTGCTGAAAACGTCCCCCTCGGCTTATACTCGAGTCAAGAGGAAAAAAAAAAAAAGGCCCTGGCCGCTCCGACGTGCTTAAGCTTTAAAAATGGCGCCGCTCGGCGCATACATGTCACCGCGCACGCGCCGCCGCTCGGGAGAGGCCGGGAATAGCCGAAAGTATACGAGCGGCGACGCGTGCGCAATGACGTGGCGGCGCCATTTTTAAAATGAAGGCGCCTCTGGAACAGGTAAGTGAAACAGCTGCGCTACCTGCCATTATGCAGGGCTTCGGGCATACTACAAGGGATGCAGTGCTGCGGGCATGGTCCACCTGTACCATGCCCACAGCACTGCATCTCCTGTAGTATGCCCACAACCCCAGATCCTCTTGTACCATGCCAGTACCCTGCATTCTCCTGTACCATGCCAGTACCCTGCATTCTCTTGCACCATGCCAGTCACCCTGCATTCTCTTGCACCATGCCAGTCACCCTGCATTCTCTTGCACCATGCCAGTCACCCTGCATTCTCCTGCACCATGCCAGTCACCCTGCATTCTCCTGCACCATGCCAGTCACCCTGCATTCTCCTGCACCATGCCAGTCACCCTGCATTCTCACCCTAGGCTTATACTCGAGTCAATGATTTTTCCCATCTTTTTGTGGTAAAAGTAGGGGCCTCGGCTTATACTCGGGTCGGCTTATACTCGAGTATATACGGTATCCCAGCAGGGCAGCCTGGAAGCCAGTTAAAAGTATAGACCAAGGCAATGGTATACAGACGGTCCCCGGGTAACAAACATCCTACTTGCAAACGGAGGGAGACAACAGGAAGTGAGGAGAAATCTACTCCTAGGAAGGGAAATTTACTCCTGTAAACGTTCCCATGGGAAAAAGGGGTCTCCACTGAGACTGAGTTTTATCACCAATCCTTGTTTCTACAACAACCCAAATTTTTCAAAATCCAGTTGTCATAGGACAAAAAGTGAGGTGAAATCTTCTGGACAGGGGTACAGGGCTAGCAACCCTTCCCTATGCTATCCAAAAAACTTAAAGTATTCTTTTGGCTGGGGCTGCACTTAAAAAATGTACCTGTTCCGACTTACAAACAAATTCGATGTAAGAAGAAACCTACAGTCCCTATCTTGTTTGTAACCCGGGGACCGCCTGTAATAGTTCAGACAGGGCAGCACCTGTGTGCATCACATAAATCACTTGTAGAAATGACATACTTTGTGATGAAAGAGAAATGGTTTATGATGACTGTGATGTTCAGATAATGGTATCTGGTTCTGTGCACACGTTCCTTGCGGATCATAAAATGGATGAATACAATGGTTTCTATTCTAGGCTTTATCGGTGACCAAGGGTATGAAAGTACTTTTAAACCTGTGTCTCGAGATACCACAGGGCTCCTAAAGTCACTATTGGTGCCCAGAGTTTTTCTGTTATTCCAAAAGGCGCATACAGTCATAATGGCAGCAGAGAGAAGTCCTTCATTACATATGCACTACATTACATACAGACTTGACAATCTGAAACATTGTCATCGTACTTATGGAATGGAGTGATTTTTCTGCTGTTAGAACCTCTGCACTTACATGCTTTTTTCCAAATAAAGGATATTTGTTACAATTATTGAAAGAGACCCTTGTGCCAGCTGTGATGTTAGTGGATTGCCTTTAAATGCCATTATTTTATATCCAATAGTCCTGGCATATGACTTGGAATTGTACATACATGACGGGAAACGTAGGTTCTAGTCCCTTGGGTAGTCACCCCATAACCCCCCATCCCCCATGTGCGTTTATATTAATGTCAAACTCCATTCATCCTCCATATTGGGTAAATAAATTTCCCCTAGCGCAGCAATTTACTTTTATTATGAGTGCTTTTTAAATCGAATGTTTTTTCTAAATGGCCCCTTACAGTTTCTTATTCTTAGACTTGTTTTAGACTAAAACAAATACATGTAGGTGTGCATTTTCCACTGGCCTTAAGAGTTTCAAACTAGCAAAACATCTTTTTTTTTTTTTTTTTTTCCCCTGAAGTTTCAATATTAAGCAATATAAAGTAAAAAAGTCAAGTACAATAAGGAACTGCCATGATAGTCCTTATACACTCACTGGACACTTTATTAGGTACACCTGTACAATGGCTTAGTAACACAAATTGCCAATCGCATGGCAGCAACTCGATGCATTTGGGCACCTAGACGTTGTGAAGGTGACTTCAAGTTCAAACCGAGCATCAGAATGGGGAAGAAGGGAAAAGTGACTTTAAAGGTGGCAAGGTATGCAAAATTCCATCTCTGAACGCACAACACGTCGAACCTTGAAGCAGATGGGCTACAGCAGCAGAAGACCACACCGAGTGCCACTCCTGTCAACTAAGAACAGGAAACTGAGGCTACAATTTGCACAGACTCACCAAAATTGGACAATAGAAGATTGGAAAAACGTTGCCTGGTCTGATGAGTCTCGATTTCAGCTGCAACATTCAGATGGTAGAGTCAGAATTTGGTATAAATTATGAAAGCATGGATCCATCCTGCCTTGTATCCTTGGTTCAGGATGGTGATGGTGGTGTAATGGTGTGGGAGATATTTTCTTGGTACACTTTGAGCCCTTTGGTACCATCTGAGCATCATATAAACACCACGGCCTACCTGAGTATTGTTGCTGACCATGTCCATCCCTTTATGACTACAGTGTCCCCATCTTCTGATGGCTCCTTCCAGCAGGATAATGCACCGTGTCACAAAGCTCAAACCATCTCATCACTGGTTTCTTAACCCTGAGGTCACTGTACTCCAATGGCCTCCACAGTCTCCAGATCTCAATCCAATAGAGCACCTTTGGGATGTGGTGGAACGGGAGATTCACATCATGGATATGCAGCTGACAAATCTGCAGCAACTGTGTGATGCGATCATGTCAATATAGACCATAATCTCAGAGAAATGATTCCAACACTTTGTTGAATCTATGCCACAAACAAGGCAGTTCTGAAGGCAAAAGGAGGTCCAACCCTAGCAAGGTGTACCTAATAAAGTGGCCAGTGAGTGTATATAAAAAAGAATGACCTCGCAATTGAAGGAAGGGGGTTTAGTCTCTGCCCCATTGAGAGTCCATTGGTAAATATGAGAGTGCACCAAGGTGGTCAACTATAAAGAGTCCATTATAGCAGAGTAAGATCAGCCATGTTCTAAGATGAGGCCAATTGACAATCCTTAAAGCAGACCAACGTTGTAGACCCTGCGGAGGGGTCGAGCTGGACTACACCCGCCCATCTAACTACCCAGTCAGGTGATCACTATAATAGTGCAAAACATACTACAAAAAAATCTAGACACCCCCTCCCCCCCCCCCCCACAAGGGCTTCAACCAATAGATGTACACATCTACTATAAGGTCATCAAATAATATATTGAAATCCGTATCATATCCTTTTAAGATATCTTGTCCCATATAGAACCTAGACAGAAATAATGGTCCTACTAAAGGACCAAATTCTCACCAGAATTAAGAGAAGCAAACTAAGAAAAGGGAAAGAGAATAAAATAAGAGAAGAGGGTAGTATAGCAAAGGTACGTTTGTCCAACAATCCAATGCCGACCTTAAGTGTCCGGTACCTGCAAGTAAGAGAGCCAGGGTGTCCATACCTTTTCTATCGGTCATTCGGTTTATTCTTGCCATTTTTTGTTTTTTTTTTATACTTGCCTTATCCCACAAATGCAGAAATGCTTTTCTTTGCCCCTTGCAACGTCCTTACTTAGGCTAAGGATCTCTTCAGATGCACTGGAGCCTGGAGGAGGGATCCAAGAGGGTGCCTTATGTCATTTCTTTCAGACACAGGGTTATCTTCTGGACTGCAGTTCCCATCTGCCATGCACCTGTGGACAGGCTGGTTGGAACACTAGGCAGTGCCGTGCACTAACTGGTATGGCGAAGGACAGTGCTGATAACTCAACATGCATATCCATGCTGGCCTGTAGGCCAAGTGTGGCTGCACATGGTGACCATGTTGTCGTTTATTCACTGTAGTGTTGTCACCCCACTGGGGAAAGTGTAAGCCATTGAATTAATGTTTTTAGTACGGTTTGTGCCGTTACAGTTGTAAGCCTGGCTTGTTTAGGTGTCAGACAGGAGTGAGGGAAATCTACTCCATGTAGGTCACAGACAAGAATGGAAACCTGACTTTTTAAGATGAAATGTGATCGCTCTCACTCATTTATTTTGTATTTGTAGTGGCACAGGACACCAACCACTCAGGAGACAGACGGGTTTCAGGTCAAACGTCCAGGGGATGTCAATGTACGCTGCACCGTGTTGCTGATGCTTGATTATCAGGTATATATGGAATCCTAAACCTGCTTATAATAAATTTCATTCACATTTTGCGGCTGATTTAAGAAAAAAAAAAAGCTTTACCCTTTCACTGCCATGTCCATATGTCGACCACCAGGAGTGAGTATATATCTGACAAGCTGGCTGTCAGATGGAATTGATCCAGCAACTGGGCAAGCTTCGATCACTTCCAAACCCCTCTGGTAATGGGTCTTAAATCATCACATAGGGCACTTTTTGTTAAGGTAAAATTATAGGCAAAACATTTTTTTTTATCAGAGCAAGGGAGGGTTATAACCTTGGTAAGATATTTTTTTTTAGCATCTGTGTCCCATTGCAGAGATTTCCCTTCACTTCCTGTCCCATAGCTGAATAGAAAGTGAGAGAAATCCCTACAAATTAAGGGAAATTCTTGGGGACCCCCAGGTTACCAGAACTAGTGTCCCCATTGGAAGATTTTCCCTCTATTACTTTTCTGGGGACAACCCAAAATTTGGGATTTTCTTTTAATGATAATGGTAAACAGGAGAAATGGAGAGGGTGAGTCTCTTTAATTGGGGGCACAGACAGGGGTTCTAATCCCTCTCCACTCTGTCCAAAATGATACTTTTAAGTAAAAAAAATAAAAATGGTAAACCAAGTTACACCCAACACAAAATCCCATGCTAAACCCCCCCATACATGCACACAGAAAGGTAAACGAGTTACATTGGCACGCACGTTGGCGTGAGCACAATAATTTTAGCACCAGAACTCCTGCGTAGCTCTAAACTGAGGACCTGTGGGGGGTTTTTTAAAGTGTTTCCTCTCAAAAATCTAGGGTACTGAACTTTGACACATGCAATTTTAAGGTTTGACATGTTGCGTATCTATTTACTCGGGGCAAGCTCCTATTTTACCAAACGCCTGTTTGTGCGCCCTAAAATGATCATTTATGTATTTTTTTTTCACTGAAATGTTTGCGTTTCCAAGACCTTGTCACTAATCTCGTGTAACATAAAAAATTGGAACTACCACTATTTTATTCTCTAGAGCAGAGGTGTCAAACTCAATTTAATGGGGGCCGTATTAGCATTATGATTATCCTCAAAGGGTCGGTTGTATCTGTGAGATTATATAAATATATGCAGGGCTTTTTTTTTTCCTCAGAGAATGGGTGCAGGAACTAAACCATGCCCCCCACAAAACTGCATCGAATGATGGGTTTGGCCAAATTCGCACAGTGGGAGAATCTTAAAGGGGCAATAAATACCAAGAGTGTCTTGTGTGTAGTTCAGGGGTGCACCACGTACAGAGTGCACAGTTCAAAGGTGCGCCACGTGCAGAGTTCAGGGGTGCGCTGCCCACAGAGTGCAGTATTCAGTGGTGCACTAAAATATGCATAATTTGCAGGAATCGGCTCTTTCACATGCTGTTAACATATAACTTCTACTCCTCCCTCCTGGGTGTGAGGGCCACATGAAATGGCCTGGAGGGCCGGATTTGGCCCGCAGGCCTTGTGTTTGACATATGCTCTAGGGTGTCTGCTTTCAGGACAATGATACTTTGGGGGGGGGGGGGGGGTTTGTACAGTCTTCAGGGCTAAAATGATTTGATTGAAAAATGCAAAAACAGCTCTGGCAGCAAAAGTTTTGAATGAGGACAGCTGTAGAAATAGTGGAGCTTTTTCCTATCAAACTCAAACAAGCTTTTACTTGTGGACCAATGTAATGAGAAATCTGGTCTGCTTCGATGTTTTTTTTTATTTATTTTTTTTCTCTCTTCTGTTTTGTATTTTATAACCTACGCATACAAGACCAATGTCTCGGTGCATTCCCGTTATCTGGTATTCTATTAACATCAGACTCATGTCAACATTTCCTTTTTCCCAGCCGCCTCAGTTTAAGCTTGATCCCCGGTTGGCTCGTCTTCTTGGAATCCACACGCAGACTCGGCCAGTCATCATTCAAGCTCTATGGCAGTACATTAAAACTCACAAACTTCAGGACCCTCATGAGCGAGAGTTTATAATCTGTGACAAATACCTCCAACAGGTAAGTGCGATTCCTCAACACTTATCTCCTACTGACCGGTCACAAGTGTTTGTGATTCTCTAACTTTTATGGTTTGTCACCACAGATTTTTGAATCTCAGAGGATGAAGTTTTCCGAGCTTCCACAAAGACTACATGCCCTTCTCATGCCTCCAGAGCCCATCATAATCAATCATGTCATCAGGTAAATAGAGTCTTAAAGTGATATGAGCTTTTGTCTTGGTTTGCCAGTTTTTGCTATAGTTATTTTGTATTGACAGTGTGGATCCTAACGACCAGAAGAAGACGGCTTGTTATGATATTGATGTTGAAGTGGATGACACCCTCAAGACTCAGATGAACTCTTTCCTGCTATCCACTTCTAGTCAGCAAGAGATTGCAGCTCTAGATAACAAGGTAAATGAGATGGGTCAGTTTATCAGAAACATCGGAGATTTACAAACTATGTTAAAGTGGAACTTCACTCTCCCAGTCAACAATTATATTTAATCCCCATGCTGCTAACATTAGTAAAGAGATGGGAAAGTACAGTAAAACCTTGGATTGAGAGTAAGTTGGACTGAGAGTGTTTTGCAAGACAAGCACATATTTTATTTTTTATTTTGACTTGATAAAGTAGCAATGTCTTGATATACAAGTAGCGTCACATCACAACTGAGTATAAAAGAGATGAGAGGCGCCTCTAAGTGTAGCAAAATGGTTACATTAATTGATGGTGCAACATTTAGCAACTCGCATGGTTAAGGATTTAAACAGGCACATCTAAGTATGCAGGCATCCAGGGTAAAGCTGTCCACATAGACCGTCCTCTTCACCACCATCAACGTTATCCCTTCCACACTGCGCTTCAAGAGTGCTTCAAGCCTCACTTTCAGATCGCTCTACTGCAGGGTAGTCTTTCCGGTCACAATTGCAGACTGACAGCGGTGAGAGCCGGCAGTGAGGAAGATGATCTATGTGGACAGCTTTCCCCCGAATCCCTGCCTACTTAGATGTGCCTCTTTCAGTCATTAATCATGTGAGTTACTAAATGTTGTACCTTCATTAAATGTAACCATATTGCTACACTAAGAGGTGCCTCTCTTCTCTTTTATTCTCCTGTAGCTCTTGCTGAATTTTGCTTCTAATCCCCTCATGGAGGCACCATTTGTGGATGGACATTTTATGATTACACAACAAATCACATTGCTTTAATCTTCTTATATGGACTATAAACTGAAGGACTTATTGAATTAATGGTTGTGGAACAAGTTTCCATTATTTCTTATGGGGAAACTCCCTTTGATATACGAGTGCTTTGGATTACAAGCATGTTTCCGGAACGAATTATGCTCGCAATCCAAGGTTTTATTGTACATCATATTTTTACTTGTTTTAGAGCCCATTCAGACAGGGGCGACACGACTTGCTGGGGCGACCTGTGAAGTGCACCGAGACCTCGGCACGACATGCACGGACTTCATATAATTTGAAGTCAGTGCAAGTCGCCTCCAGGTCGCCCCAAAGTAGTACAGGACCCTTTTTCTAAGTTGGAGCGACTTGTGTCACTCCTATTAGAACGGGTCCTGTGCTAATCAATGGCAGGCGACCGACCGTGACTTGTCAGGCGACCAAGTCGCCTGACAAGTCGCGCTAGTGTGAATGGACCCTTAAACTTTTTTTTTATTATTCAGTTACTTCCTTTTTTCTTGCCTAGGTAAATGGTGTCATACATCCAAGGACTCTTCAGGATGGGAGAATAGGAGGGGTTTTCTTACCAGGGGGTTGATGCACAGTCAAAGTATTATTCGAATAGCTTTTAGATTAAGAGTTTCACAAGAGTAGTATTGGTTCTACCCTAAGGTTATATATAGAGAGATAGTAAGCTGAACTAACGCTGCAGCTGTGTGAGTGTAGGCAAATAACTGATATCCACCTTAACATAAGCGGAATAATTACAACTTAAATAAAGGAATAGTAGAATAAGAAGCCCCTCCTGCCATATTGAGCCAAATATCCGGATATAGTGCAATAGTGCATCACTAGATATTGGATGAGAGCGAGTCTATAAGATTTCATATTTTTTTTACCTTTAGCAATGGTGTTGAGCTCAACTGTCAAATATTCCTTGTAGATGAGATTGTGAATACATTTGTAAAGATTCACAGAAGAGGGTGGTAGCAGTTGTTTCCATGTTAAGGCATGGTTTATCAGCTTGGTGGTGAGTTTGGCTGTATTTGGCATGGGAAACCTCAGGAGGCAGTGTATTGGATCTAAAGGTAATGAAATGCCAAATAATACTAAAAGTGTTTGTGTGTTCCCAAGAAGGGTGCATCTTGGCACATTCCCAGTAGATGTGGTGGTGTAGGGCAGCCTTTTTTAACCAGGGTACCTTGAGGTTTCTTCAGGTGTGCCTTGGCAAAATGCCTAAATACTGTCTTTAAAATTGCCCAAAAACTGTATATAGGTGGCAGGTGGGTGAAGCCTGCCTTTTAGTTGCACAAAGTCACAGGTTTACATTGTGCACCTTCTTGCTGCTAACCACCTAAAGACCAATGACATCAGTGCATAAGGAGGATGTCAGTCACCTGCATATCATCCTTGTTTGACCCTCCCTTACCTCTCTCCATCAGCTTTGGGTCACATTAGCGAGTGATGGAGAAAAGCTGAGGAAGAAGAGAAACATTGGAATACTAGTCGGTACCAGTTTGCACCTCAAACGTTGGGTCCACTACGTGTGTGGATGTTGCTGCATTATGTAAAAAAATTAGAATAGGGTTTATATTTTAGGATGGGGTGCCTCAAGACTGTCCATAATTTTGGAGGGTGCCTCGAGATTGTCCATCATTTTTAAAGGGTGCCTTGACTAAAAAAAGGTTGAGAAACATTGGTGTAGGGTTCCCACAAGTCCTTACATCTCCAACAAGTGGGGGGTACAATAGGATTAATCACATTCAGAGTTTCGGTACCAATGAAATCAAATATAGAATGATTCACAAATTTGCATGTCATCCCTACGTAGGGGCCATGCTAATTCCAATTTTAGTATGTCCTGTCAAATGTAACCAGTTCACAGGTCCGCCCTATAGCAGTTTTACTGCTACAGGGCAGCACCTGTGTGCTGTATCGTGTATGTGTGTGTGTGTGTATGTATATGTATATGTATATGTATATATATATATATATATATATATATATATATATATATATATATATATATATATATGTGTGTGTGTATATATATATATATATATATATATATATATATATATATATATATATATATATATATATATATATATATATATATATATATATATATATATATATATATATATATATGTATATGTGTGTGTGTGTGTGTGTGTGTGTGTGTGTGTGTGTGTGTGTGTATATATATATATATATATATATATATATATATATATATATATATATATATATATATATATGTATATATATGTGTGTATGTATATATATATATATATATATATATGTATATATATATATATGTATACCTGATCCAACAGTTCCGAGTAGGGGGCACATATGCATGTCGCCGTCGGTTTGCTCCTGCTGTGATAACACACAGCAGGAGCTGATTGGTGGGTACCGCCAACTCCATGTCTGCCTGCACCCGCCGATCGTAAGGAAAAGACACAGAACTGCGATCTGACTGTGTAAACAAGGCAGATCACCATTCTGGCAATGCAGGGATTACATTTCTTCTCTTTCCCTAGTAATATCACCCCCCACAGTACGGTAAAACATTGGTTAACACTTTGATCGCCCCTGATGTTTAACCCCTTCCCAGCCAGTGTCATTAGTACAGTGACAGTGCAACTTTATAGCATTGGTCCCCAAAAAGCGTCAGTGTCAGAATGTCGGCTGCAATAACGCAATCCCACTATAAGTTGCTGATTGCTGACATTAACTAGCGAAAAAATGTTGTTTTTTTTAAAAAAAAAAATTATTGGATATGTTTTATAGCAGAAAGTAAAAAATGTTTGGTTTCAAAATTGTCTGGGTTTTTTTTTTTTTTTCATAGCGCAAAAAAATTAAACCTACAGAGGTGATCAAATACCAATAAAAAACAAAGCTCTATTTTTTGGTAAAAAAAGGACATATATTTTATTAGGGTACATCATCGCATGACTGCGCAATTAAAATAAAGCAGTGCTGTATCGCAAACAATGGCCTGGTCATGAAAGGAGATATTTACCCACTTCATTACCAGGCACCTTCACCCACTTTCTGCCCAGGCCAATTTTCAGCTTCCAGCGACCGAGCTTTCTTTTGGTGGTATTAAATCACCACTGGGTTTTTTATTTTTTTGGTAAACAAATGAAAAAAGGCCGAAAATTTTGGAAACAAAAAAGGTTTTTTATTAGTTTCTGCTAAACAATTTAGCAAATAAGTAATTTTTCTTCACTGATGAACGCCGATGTGGTGACACTGAACTACGAATACGGACAGCCTGTGCCAATGAACTACCACGGCACTGTTGCACGCTCTAGGTAGTTCAATAATTCTTCCCGTCTTTCAGTAACTGCCTGCCCATATGAGTGAGGAGCTGACAAATATGCTGATAGTTTGCAGGAGCCCTGCATTGCACTCATGATCTGCTGATCACGGCCGCAATGCTTTCCTTGCTGCTACAACAAAATAGAAACATTTTAAATGCACATTTCTTCTTTTTTTTTTTTTTTTTTTCCAGCAAAAAAATGTGCATTTATTATTTTTTAAAGGTAAACTTATTAAGTTTGTTTTCTATTCTTTATAAAATGAGAAAAATTTGGCTGGAACTTTGTTGTTGAGTCTGCTGAGTTCTATTAACATATGCCACTGGCAAATAAATGGGATATCACTAGGTGTTATCCTTGCACAGAGATGCAGATAGGACATAAATCCAATTGCATTTTCCAACTTTATCAGGCTAGCATAGTCAACAGTTTGTCTGAACTTTTTTTTTTTTCACTGTAGCTCTATTCAGAACTAAGCTTCTAATTTTCATTATGTCCGGTTTGACAGACTGTATCGTGTTTTTTGTATATATTTTTATGTTCAGGATTTTAACCTATATTTTAAAAATGTTCACTTTTCTAGCCATGTAGACATTTAAATGTTGAAACTAGATATTTAATTTTTGTATTTCTAGCCAACACATGGAGCACAGGGCTCTGCTCTTGCTGAGTAGAAAAGTAAAATAAATCTACACTGCTCAGAAAAAAAAAACACCTTCTAATCAGAGTGTAGCATCAAGTCAATTAAACTCCTGGGATATTGATCTGGTCAGTTAAGTAGCAGAGGGGGTTGTTAATCAGTATTGTTAATGTTAAATTAACAGGTGCACTAGATGGGCAACAATAGAACAACCTCCAAAACAGGAATGTTTTTACAGGTGAAGGCCACTGACATTTGTTTACTTTAAGACTATTGTTCACTAGTTTTGCATTTGGCTAGGGTCAGTGTCACTACTGGTAGCATGAGGCGATCCCTGGACCCTATAGAGGTTGCACAGGCAGTCCAACTCCTCCAGACTGACACATCAATACATGCCATTTCCGGAAGGTTTGCTGAGTCTCCCAACACAGTCTTAAGAGCACGGAGGAGATTCCAGGAGACGGGCAGTTACTCTAGGAGAGCTGGACGGGGCCGTAGAAGGTCCTAAACCCATCAGCAAGACTGGTCTCTGCTCCTTTGTGTAAAGAGGAACAGGATGAGCACTGCCAGAGTCCTACCAAATGACCTTCAGCAGGCCATTGGTGTGAAGGTCTCTGACCAAACAATTATAAGCAGGCTTCATGAGAGTGGCCTAAGAGCCTGATGTCCTTTAGTGGGCCCTGTGCTCACTGCCCGGCACTGTGGAGCTCAATTGGCATTTGCCATTGAAAAGGTCTGCTACTTGCGCCCTGTGCTTTTCAGGAATGCGAGCGGGTTACCCTGGGCACATTTGACAGAGGTGAAAAGGTCTGGAGAAGCCACTGGGAAGGTTATGCTGCCTGTAATATCGTTCAGCATTACCAGTTTGGTGGTGGGTCAGTGATGGTCTGGGGAGGCATATCAATGGAGGGACACACAGACCTCTACAGGCTAGACAATGGCACCCTGACTTCTGTTCGGTATCAGGATGCAGTGGGTCCTGGGTTCCTCCTGGTGCACGACAATGCCCGGCCTCATGTGGCGAGAGTATGCAGCCAGTTCCTGAAGGAATTGATACCAATGAATGGCCCCCATACTCACCTGACCTAAATCCAATAGAACACCTCTGGGACATCATGTTTTGGTCCATCCGACGCCACCAAGTTACTCCTCAGTCTGTTCAGGAGCTCAGTGATGTCCTGGTCCAGATCTGGGAGGAAATACCCCAGGACACATCTGTCGTCTCTTTAGGAGCATGCCCCGATGTTGTCAGGCATGCATACAAGCAAGTATGGGCCATACAAACTACTAAGTACCATTTTGAGTTGCTGCAATAAAATTTCAGCAAAATGGACTAGCCTGCTGCATAATTTTTTCAAATTGATTTTCGGGGTGTCTTTGAATTCAGCTCTCTGTAGGTTGATAATTTTCATTTCCATCAAACGATGTGACATCCTTTCATTCCTAGGACATTACCCAGTCCATTATCAGTATAGATATCCAGCATGATATTTTTCCCCATTGAGATCTGATGTGTTTTCATAGTGTTCCTTTAATTTTTTTGAGCAGTGTATTTGACCTAAAACCATTAGTTTGTGAATAGGATCAGTGAGGTACCTGAGCCCTGATATGACCCTACGTGTTATAGGAAGCCTGTACTGAGAAAATCCTACGCTCCCACTGCTGAATGCTCACCTTAAAGCTGTGTTGTGGTCAGTAATGCTGATCAAAAGGCTTCAACGTTTTTGGACACTGACCCAGAACAAGACCTAGAACAAGTGTGCAGATCAGGGGATTCTGACTCTGCTGTGCCTTCACTAGCTGTATGCTTGTTTTCCAGAAATAACGTCAGATGAAAGTTGTACTTAAAATCTTCATTTTCTTAACTCCACTCTCCTTGAAAAAGTAGTTTGACTCCAATGTCCAACAGGCCCCCTAAGGTTTGATCATGCTGCCCAGTGCACCCCGTCAGTCTGTGGTGTGGCTGTTGCTCATCTGGCCAGCAGAGAGCACTGTGCTAGAAGAGCTGGAAGTGCATTTCCAATAAATGAAAAGGGTGTTTTGAGGCATTTCCAAGGGAAAAGCGGTACAAAATCACTAATGGGACTGCCCCACCCTGGCCTGCATTGTCCCCCAGAGTGAAACCCACTCTTCCTTCATGTTATTATTTATTGCTGCAAATTATCATGTTTAACATATACATTTATATCCTTATTTACTCAATTATCAGTAATTCTTTTTGTATTAATATATTTATTTATATCCATTTTTGTGACACAAGTGGCGTCTCATCATCCCTCCGCCTTCATTCTGCCATCCCAAAACACACCCGGCACAGGTGACCCCAGAGGCCTTCTCTCTGGGGACTTGACAGAGAAATGCTCCTGTCACAGGGAGCACCATCTCCGTCCTTCCTGTGTCGGCGGCTTCGGAACATCTCCCTTCCATCGGTCACAGGCAGGATGCGCGCGCAGGTTCGCCTTGCGCGCACCACGCTGAGACGCTCACCCGGAAGCCGGGTCCGCGCTGTGACGCTCCGATGCGCTATTGCGCATGCGTGAGCGGGTACAAAAAGCCGGGGATTTCTAACAGGGCGCCACTTCCCTCCAGCTGAGGGAACGCACCGGAAGCCCAGGACCCGCTTCTCCTGAACATTCAGCAACCTAATTTCTTCTAAAAACTGTAAGTTACCATCCAACAATGACGATTTACTGCATTGTTGGATGATTCTTTCAAATACAAATGCCTTTTGACCAAAGGCTTATATGTATATTACTGTTACCAGGGAAACAACCGGGATATTAGACCGGAGCTCCCTCTACTGACCACAAGAACCAACCACACCTAACTTGTAAGTGTAAAATCATTTATATCTACTTATTAAACGACTTACTTCTCATCGCCATGCTCTTCCATACTTGAATACTTATCGTACTCAACATTTTTAGGATATCACAAGGGACTCCTCCCCATTAACAAGAGCAACGATTCCAAATTGTAAGTCATTTAACAAACTTCCATACAATACCACTCCAATATTTTAACAAATTCACTCAAACTCCTTCTCACCATAGAGACAGTGATTCCCCCAAATCCTGTGTGAAATATTTTGAGAGAGCAGATAACAAGGTCCGGGATCTGACGCCAATGTCACAAGTATGTTGATAGATTTCTTTTTCCCATTTACTGGAAATATTTACATACTATGCAAACAACTTATTCTTACCATATATTTTCCAGATATGGTGACCAACTCTTTTTCCTTGATAAAGGCAACATATAGAATGCCGAAACGCGTTGGAAATTAGAGATATATACTCTCTCTCAACACATTCCAGAGTCTCACACATGAGCCGGAACAGACAGAGAATTATATCTATGTTCACCATTCACATTGTCACTCCTTCTATCTTATCCTTCACTACACACATGGGTCTATAACCCATTGGCACCCAATTTTCATTTATTATTATGTATTATGACCAATGTAATAAATTGTGATCTTTTTTACACACTCTACTATTCCTTGACCAGCCCATAAAGTCCCACCAATTTTGGTTTGAGGCACCAAACTATTTACAGCGGTACAAAATCAGCATGCAGTGCTCCATGACAATAAAAAGCTTGTAAAGGTGTGTGGCTTCAGCTCAGTAATTAGTAGATATGAGGAAGTGCTAAACTTGCAGTCCTGCTCTCTCATGGAATATTTATTTAGCATGTGCACCCTGGAGGTTTATTAGTGTATGAAGCCGTTTTCTCCGCCTCAACTAATTGATCTGTACAGGTTTTTAAAACGTGTGTGCATTCTTCTGAAAATTCTGCATTTTGTAAACAGCATTTTCCAGTCCCTCATTTCATGCTCTTTAGTAGCCTGCTCCCAGGTGGACTTTTATGTTAACTAACCAACATCTTCCCGAGTTTGTTTGCTTTTTGTCTTCTGTGTTCATAACACATTTAAACCCCAGCAAGAAGCAAAGTAGTGTTTCACGTTAACTTGTGTGCCTGCCCTGCCTTTTATACATCTGCGTAATGGAAATAAGTGATTTAATTTGTAACGTCAGCGGTTAGTTTAATGATTTGCACTATTGGATAAGCTGCCTTAGAGGTTTGGTGAAGTCAAACAACTGTTGAGGTATCTGTTCAGTGTCTGATTCCTTGGAGCTTTATGCAAATGGACATCAATATGCAGTCTTGGTTCTTAATATGTGTTCTCTTGTTTAGATTCATGAGACGATTGAAACAATTAATCAGCTCAAGATTCAGAGGGAGTTCATGTTAAGCTTCGCTCGTGACCCTCAAGGTTTTATTAATGACTGGCTACAGTCTCAGTGCCGTGACCTCAAGGTGAGTGATACTGAAGTTGCTTGTTTGCATAGTGTTGTGTGTTTTTCTTTTTCTTTAATGCAGTCTTCTAAACCCTAACGATCTGCTTCTTCCCCAGACTATGACGGATGTTGTTGGAAATCCAGAAGAGGAGCGCAGAGCAGAATTCTATTTCCAGCCCTGGGCTCAGGAAGCTGTCTGTCGATACTTCTACTCCAAGGTACACATTTGTTTTACTTGCTTGCAGAAGGTTTTTAATGTCGGTTGTGCATATTATTTAAGGCTTGCCTTTGTCGTGGTTTTATATAGGTGCAGCAAAGACGCCAGGAATTGGAGCAAGCCCTGGGGATCAGAAATACATAAAGGGACGCTGGCACATCGGAAGCTGCCTACTGGATGTATGGAACTGAGAGCTTCTCTTGGCCAAAATTTTCAACATCTTTTTTTGAGGCTTTAGGATGCTGCTATCAAGTATATCAGAACTGAGGCCTGTGCCACCAAATGACTGACAAGTGGAATAAGGACACACTAATATTTATACTGGTCCCAGATGAGAAAAACCTAGAAAGCCACCAGATATTTTGAGGGTTAAACTATTAAAGTTGAAGGATCAATTACTTTCAGTTTCCTTGCCACCATAAGTGTCATTTTTTTGTGTTTGTTTTGTTGTTCTTGGGTTTTTTGTATTACTCTTAGGCCTCATTCACACTGGCATTGTCAAACTGTGCTTAAAGGACATCTCTAAATGCATGTAATGATTTTTGTGTGCTATTCACACTGATCGTAGCTGCGTTTAGGTGTGGGCAGTTTAGCTGTTTTCTAAAGAAAATATAATTCTGTGTGTCAAGGATCCAATTAGACACTTAAATGTGAATAAACGCATGTGAAGGTGGCTAAAGCAGTACCATTTAAATGCAGGAAAACTGGATCTCGGAGGAATATGTTTTTTTTTATTCTGGATGTAGAAAAGCTATAGGAGTTCCAAGTGTGCATTGGGCCTTAGGCACGGTCAAACCTGCGTTTTTTTTATATGCTTTTAGAGGATATTTCTAAATGCATGCATCTTTCAAGGATGTCCTTCACACTGTTTACCAGCGGTTAAGTGTTGTCAGTTTAGCTGTGCTTGGAGAAAACAGAATTCCGTGCATCCAGGATCTGATTAGAAATTAAACACGTAAGCACGACCAAACTTTTCTGCTTAAAGGAGACCACAAACCAAAAGTGATATTTAGTTTATTTTTAATATTCAAAGCAAACTCCCCCCCCCCCCCACCAATGTCTGCATGCTTTATTTTGCTGAGAACCCCCCCCCCCCTAATCATTTCTTGCTGTGACCATCTTGAGTAAGGGCAGATGATTCATGTAACTTTTACCTCCTGGAATCCTTCTACTCTTAGCTCAGACATGCAGGAAGGTGAGCTTAGCTAAGAACCCCCCCCACCTCCCCTCCTGAAGACTCCCGGGATGTATTATGTCATCCTTTTTCATAGCCCTGGTAATCAGGAAGCAACTGAAGAAATGTAAAAAAAATAAAAGCTTGGAACACGTAAATAAGAAACTTTTATCTCTTTCAAAATATTCAGTTGCGAGACAGCTTTTGTAAATGCAGAAGAAATTCTGTGAAGCATAAACATTTTATGCCTCCCAGATCACCTTTTCCCGTGTTTAGATGTTCCTTGTTTACAACGGTGTTTATACGGGTTCAGTCAGTGTCTTTAATCGGATTCTCTAAAAGCCGCTTAACTGATTGCATGGAAACGCACAGTGTTAATGGCACCATTGCAAAATCATTACAGTACAACATGCATTTATATGTGTTTTAGAGGTGTCCTCTAAATGCAGATTTGATAGTGCCAGTGTGAATGAGGCCTTAATGAGGAACATATAAATGCAGGAAAAAGTGATCTGGGAAGCAAACCTTTTCTATTCTTCTCACATCACTTCTCCTGCGTTTAAAATCTCCAAACACAGAAGTGTCAGTGTGAATGAGGCTTTAACATTTAATTTGCAAGTGTGAGGTGTTGGGCCACGCTTACTTCACCTACCCTTAGTGTGTGCTTTAAATTGATTGGCACATTTAAAATGGTATTTCATGTCTTTATGAAGGTTTACTGTAACCTCTCTTTTAGATTGCAGGGATCACACATTAGAGGTGGTCAGTGCATTTCCAAATAATGAAAATGCAGACTGTCAATTCACTAGTGACACTTTGGGCTTGACTTAGTAGGAGGAGTAATTGCTTAATTCCCAAACACATGTAATCAGACTGCATCAGTTTTGCTGAAAAATGATTTCTGATTGGTCGCTGTACATTCACTGTGCACTCTAAGGCTACATACAAACTATTCTGGGGCTGTGCATGCCGATTCTCAAAATCTGAAGACCAATTTTTGAAACAGGTTGTGACATCACTGATATTCTCAACTGCAATAATGTATATCCAGTTTAAGGAGAGCAGTCTGTTTTCATGAGCTGACATTCTGTTTCATGCGTTGGCATATTGTGTGGATTGACGCAAGTGGCTTATTTTCCAGAGTCCATTGCACCACCAGAAAATAGTCTTCATTTATAGCTTACCTTTCATGTCAGACCCCCCTGCCTAAAACTTTATCAACTTATACAAAAAAAAAAAAAAAAAATTAGTTTTTTTTTTTTTTTTTTTCCGCCTGGATGTCGTCTTTTGGGACATGCGGCTGACATCACTGCTGCCTCCTGTCTACATGCAATCCTGCAAGGGCACATTCCTGCTATGGACTGGGGTGCATTCTCACATGATCTTGAGTGCTCAGCTATCCCAGTGGTAAGGTATAGGCATTTCACTTATGCATCCTAGAAGCTGCAACCATGGAGTGTGTGTGGGTGCGTGCGTGCGTGTGTGTATGTATGTATGTGTATATATATATATACAATGTATATGTATATGTGTGTGTGTGTGTGTATATATATATATATATATATATATATATATATATATATATATATATATATATATATATATATATATATATATATATATATATATATATATATATATATATATATATATAATTTCTTTTTTTTTTTTTTTTTTTTTTTTTTTGGGGTGGCGGGATGCAGTTTTTCTCGGAAGGTTCACATTAACATACAGTGAATGTAGGCCTTCAGAAAGAGGCAGACACACTCACAACACAGTTTGTATGTAGCCTTCTCATTTCCCTAAGATTCCCTTGGACTGATGCCTCTGAGTGTCTAGTGGATTGATGGCTGACTAGTATTCAGTCCTACAAAAGGCCCCATCAATTTGTACAGGTAGCTGGTACACCCATCTAGCCTCCTTTAATACAGATATAGTTGAAGCACTGATAAACTTGATTTCAGGACTGCCATGTAAAGGATTCCAGAGACCTGTGCCGTCTATCACAGGTTGGAAAATGTATTGGATGATCTTTTTTTTTTTTTTTTTTTTTTTATAATATATAAAGTGGAAAAGGTTACACGGTTATGGACTGGGGACGTGGTCGGTAGATTTCAATGATGAAGGACTCTGCTTTATGCAGCAGAGTGTACAATATTTATACAGCATTTGCAGTCTGCAGAATGGGCTCTTGATATGCTGCTTTGCTTTCTGGGGTGTTATCCTTAGAAGCTCTCCAATCTCTCACTGAATGTGCCCGCGAGCACCTCTATTCTCATGAAATATGTAGCCTTTTTTTTATTTTTAAATGGATTATGGTTTTGATGGACCAAAATATTGTTTTGTATCTTGTAGTCATTGCCAAGTTTTAATAAAAGCAACTTCTCACTAAATGAATGTTGGCCGTGTTAATGTTTTATTTTAGTGCAAAACATTTAGTTGGATCTTGGACAAGACTTTACATGCGATTTTATTAAAGCAGAACTGGGGGCAAAAACTTCTTTACATGTACTTCTTGCAGATTTCCTACCTTCACTGAATGTCATCCATCTTCTGGTTCACTCAGTAGTTGCTCTGAAAAAGCCTATTCATTTTCAAATCAAACTCTTATTTCTCCTAATTGATAAGGATTTTCAAAATGTAATACTTGTTAGTATTTTGTGTAGGGAGTGTAGTAATGGGTAATTTTTTTATGCCTATCCTGGAGTTCTTCTTTTAAAGTGTATGTGTAGCCAAGTGTTTGTAAAGTTTTGAATAGCGTAAGAAAGGAAAAGTATGCCTTTTTGTTTTTGCGTTTTTTTTTTTTTCCCGGTCTGTGAATGCGTTTGGTAAATTCACATTCTCTGTTTGTCCTGTTGGACACCATCAGGAAGAAGGTCCAAAATAATCCAAAATCTTCATTGTCGGCAAAACAAGAACTGATGGTACATCTTTCAATGGGGAAATCGGTTCTGGTTACAACTACCTAAGGGGAATTGCCTTTTTTTTTTTTTTTTGTAGAAATTTCCGGTTATCTCTCAAGGACAGGAAGTGAAGAGAAATCTCAATGGGGGGACACAGCACTAAATGAATAGGTTTTAACCCTTCCTTCCTCTATAACAAAGGCATACATTTTAACAGACTACCTTTACCAAGCAAAAACAGCAGACATAGTTACATAGTACATGAAAAAGACAAGTTCATCTGGCTCAACCAATAAACTAACAAAAAAACAGTAAAGAAGACCCAACCATACAATCCCATATACACAATCCTATACCCGCAGTTGATCCAGAGGAAGGTGAAAAAACCCAGCAAAGCATGAGCCAGTTTGCTACAGCAGGGGAAAAATTCCTTCCTGATGCCCCGAGAGGCAATCGGATATTCCCTGGATCAACTTTCCCTATAAATTAGTACCCATTTATATTATGTACACCTAGGATAGAATCCAGGCCTTTTTTAAAGCAATCTAGTGAGCTAACCAGAACCACCTCTGGAGGAGGGTCATGGACATCTTGCCATGTTGAAGGCCAGTGGGATGGAACAAAGTTTTGTAATGGCACAGGCAGACAGATGAGGAGTTGCATCTAAGGCCTCATGCACACCAACATCTGCTGGCTCCCGTCTTCTGAAGCTTAAAATCCTCAGTGCTTTCCCATGCATGGGGAGCTGCATACAGGCACCAATATAAGTGGGATGGCTGTACTCATGTAGAAGTAAGAGCGACTGCGTTTACGCAAGTATAGCTGCATACAGCCATTCATTAGTATTGGCTCTAAAGTGCTGAGATTTTATGCTTGAGGACACGGGAGCTAATAAATGTCTGTGCTGAAACCCTGATCAGGTTTCTATTGCGGTATGTGTACCTGTTTGGGAGATTCACCCACTTATTGTGTATTGTGGTGAATAATGTCACTGGCACAGAAAGTGATGGGAAAACCAAAATGATGGTTGTCAGTGGAACAGGAATAGAACTAAAACAGAGGGGAGAGTAGGCTCATGCAGGTAAGTATAACTCAAAAAATCTATAGTGATCTATGAAAAGGTTAAAGGTTCCATAAAATCCATCCACTAGGGCAAGCTGTTTCCAAGGTGCAGAAGCTGGCTCTAATGTACAAAAAGAAAAGGAAAAGCGCCTCTAAGTGCAGACCATTAACACGCTTTTGTTAAAACCAAAAATATTGGCCACTTGTATATATTAATAAAAGACAGGCTCACATGGAACATGTCGGGACGTAGATAGTATCATCCGCGCAAGCAGGATGCCAAAGATCCCCACAGTATTGTGCACTCATGGACAAGGAAGCTGGCTAGTAATCATCCATGGTCGCAGTGGGACAGCATATGTGGACTGACCTCACCGGGAGGGGAGTGATGCATTTCTGAGCATGTGGAATTCGGGCATATGCGTTCCTTTGTCAAGCTAGTGGGAAATCTTCCAATCACTTTAGAAACTTTATTACTAACTTGTGTATTCGTTGGGACAGGAAGTGATGGGAAATTTTCCCAATGGTACAAAGCGATAGAAAAAAAAAAACACACGCATGAGCTTCTACGAACCTTTCCAAGCCTAAAGGAAAAAAGTTAGTTTAGGTATACTTAATGTGACATTAATTGTTCGTTTTTTTTTTTTTTTTTTATTAACCCTCGGTCTACCAGCAGAGTCCAGTGGACCCTGTAGGGGGTTTGTGTTTGTTTTTTTTGTTTTTTGTGGAATTTATTATTTGATAAGAACTTATTTTTTTACTGTTAATTAGACAGTTATAAATCTGAAAGCATGAATTTTTTGTATTTACACTTTTTCTGTAAATTCAAATTATAGCAGGGTCCATCAGACCCATGTTGTTGTTCAATGGTTTCTCTGTTATGACTCATCATGTCACATGATTACTGTACTGCACACTCTGAGCCATTTTCAGTCTGCAAGCTAGGCATGTTTCTGCATGTTAGGACTTGCTTTCTTCGCTTTTGAAGGTTTGTTCTGCTTTCATGACTTGTTGTAGTTTCTTCATGGCTCGTAAACGTCTCAGTAATGAAGAAATACTTGGTTTGTTGAACTCAGATTCTGAAGATGATCAACATGCATCAGATTACGAGCCATCGGATGATGAAAATGAAATAGATGACATCCTTGTAGAAGACCACTCCGATTCTGATGATAGCAGCGTCACAGCATCTACCACCCAACCTGATTTGCCATCTTCATCTGCGAATAGAACTATTTACTATTCAAAAGATAAGAATAAAAATGGATTTCTGTGCCTATCAACAATCTACAAGGCAGAGCGAGGCAAGAGAACATAATTTGCAAAATACCAGGTGCCAGCTGTTTTGCAAAAAGTTAGACCCAATTGAATCATCATTTTGTGCTTTTTTCTGGAAAACCTTAGTTGAAACCATCTGTAAATGGAAGGTTCGACTATATATGGAGCTCGATGGTCTAATCCTTCTACAGATGAATTGTACAAGTTCATTGGTGTACTCCTTTTGATTGGCGTCTACAAGGGTAAGAATTACGAAGTCTCATTTATGGAGCAGAGAACATGGTCGCCCAATATTCTATAATTCAATGAGCAGAACTCTTTCAGAACATTTCCGGAGTTCTAAGATTTGATGATGCTGCTGCTAGACGAAAAAACCGTTCTACTTATGAGTTGCAGCCCATTCGAGAATGCTTCGCTCTGTGGGTAAAAACTCTTTCTAAAGCATTTGTTCATGGAGAGTCGATGACAGTTAATGAACAACTAGTAACCTTTTGTGGTCGTTGCCCTTTCAAATAATATATTCCATCGAAGCCAGGGAAATATGGCGCAAAAATATGGGCAATATGTGATGGCAGAGCTTCCTGTGCATACAATATGCAGGTGTACATCGGGAAATGTCAAGACCAAGGAAGAGAAGTGAATCGGGGAGCGAGTGGTAATGGATTTGGCTCAAGGAATATTACATTCTGAATGAAAAATCACTTGTGATAAATTGCACATTTTGGGAAAGCACTGGCTGGAGTATCTGAGGCGCCTGACGTTCCTCAAACTTCTACCTTAGAAGAACCACGAAGACAGAAAGCATGTCGCAGTATCTGCCCTAGCAGCAAAGACAGAAAAAATTGAACAATGTGTTGTGTATGCCAAGAAATCCTGAAATAGGTGGACAGTGAAATGTTTTTCATCATATTAGCATACCTTTTCTAACTACCCATGCCCTACACCTACATATCCAAATGTCATGTTTCTCTCAATTGACAATTTCATTATTTTTATTGTCTGTGAATTTTTATGTGCAAAATAATATAAGACAAAGTACTCTTCACAGTTAGTGCTCAAAATAAGGAGAATACGCTTTATCACCAAATGAGTAAGCATTTCTTAATATTTCATGGTTGGTCAATATTTTACTAGCTAAATTTTTCACAATCAAAATAATTATACTAAAACTTGATGCAACATTTATTCATTATGTGTACCAAACTATCAGGGCCCATTGGACCCTGGAGGTGCAAGGTGGTACAAAAAAAAAAAAAAAAAAAGGTAGACCAAGGGTTAATAGGCACGTCATACCTGCTCTTTGCAGTGGTTTTGCACAGAGCAGCCCCAACCCTTCTCTTTTTGGCTCCCCTGTCAGTGCTCCTGACTCCCTGTTTAGTCAGTGCCCCTAATAGCAAGCTGCTTGCTCACTCCCGACCCCCACTACATGCGTCCATAATACACACAGAGCTGCATCTCTGCCCACCCCCAGCTCTCTCCCCACTGGCTGTGATTGACCGTAGCAGGAGCCAATGGCAATTCGAACTCTGGAGAAGCTCTGCGCTCAAGCACATAGCTAGATCAAGAAGGAGCTCAGGTGAATATTAGGGGGGCTGGGGAGGGGGGTGGGGTGCTTGCACAAACAAGATTTTTTTCACATTCCTGCATAGAATGCATAAGGATAAAAATAATATATACTCAAGCTTTTAAAACCACTTTAACTGAAATGTCATTCTTATTCCTGTAGAGTCTATGGCTCCAACCATCCCTTCCAGGTCAAACACGTCTGGTGTCCAATCCGTTTTCTCATGTTTGGCAGCTGCCAGAAACTAGCATAAAGGATCATCTTAATATATTAAACAATCTTCCAATAACATATGTGCATTTAAAATATTCTGTGCTAGGGTGCCATCTCTTCTGAGCAAGATATTCCCGGGGACGTCTGACCTATGCTGGCGATGTCAGAGGGAGCGGGGCACTATCCTCCATATTTTCTGGTCCTGCCCTATACTCCGGGATTTCTGGTTGGCTCCCTTTTGCGGGACCTTTACGGAACACAACATTCCGGACACCCCTGCCTTTTTTCTTTTGCAATTGTCGAGCATACCACTGAGGAAATACAAAAAATCGAGTGTGCCCCATGTCTTGTCTGCAGCTAAATCTTGCATCCCAGTACATTGGAAGACCGCTAGGGCACCCACCATCGGGGAGTGTATGCGAAGGTTGGAGGACATCAACAAGATGGAGGACCTGACCCTCACAGCGCTCCATAAACGGGACAGATACGAAACGATATGGGGATACTGGAACATGTTTCTTGTCTCTGATAAGGGGAAAGCCCTAATGTGCCCCTGACCTCCGCTGGTGTGGGTGGCCTGGTTGGGTGTGCTGGTCTGGTGCTGCACGCCTTGGCCCCTGGTTTCCCCCCCCCCCCCTTCCCAACTTTGCCCCTTCCCCCCCCCTTTTTTTTTTTCTTCCCCCTCTTCCTTTCCCTCTCTCTTTTCTTTTTTGCTGTCCCTTGCTCTGCTTACATTTTATCTTTCTGTCCTTCTATGTTTTCCTGGTACAAAGTGACACTACACGAGCCACGACTGTGGAGGATATCCTTCACAGATTATACCACTTGTTTATAACCTGTTTTTTGCTCAAGTAAGATTTCCCCAGATGTACTTTCTAACTCAGGGTTTTATGTTCCCTCCCCACTTTGGTGGAGTCAGTCCTCGCTGTATTTCTATGTGAATCCCATTGACTTGATTGTACTCTGCTTGCTATGATGGCTTTGTTTTTCTTGCGTTTTGCTTTGCCTTCACTGGAAGATGGTATACAGTGGTTGTTTTTTTCTATGTGTCTTGTTGTTACTAACCTTTTGCTACTTCAATTAAATTTCATATTTGAAAAAAAAAAAAAATATTCTGTGCATGTAATTGTATCTGTAAAAGTCTCCCTTGTGTAGACTGTATTGGGGGTGGGGCAGAGGAGCTGGGCCAGCACAATCAGTATTTAGAACCTCCCAGAATTGGAGAGGGCTGTGCTAGGGAATTGACTGTTCCTGCAAAATTTGGTTTTGAGGCTGGGTTCACACTTATGCAAATTCGGATGATAGCAGTGTGACCGGCTCTCAATAGAACTGGTTCACACAGCTCCGGGGAATCCGCTGTCCATACTGGAAAAGGGTTCTGTGCGTCTTTGGCTCCATTTCAGGTCCGAATTAAGGGAACCTAAATGGAGAACAGGGACGCACCGGATCTCTGCTGCGATTCACAGCAAGTGTGAACCCAGCCTAAATTCAGAAGCACATCGCAAGTGAATAAAAAGTATAGCTGAACTGCAGTATATACGTAAGTGCAGGATAAGTGTCTCTATACAAGTCATGTGAAATAGTCAATATATTTGAAGAAAAGGTTTTGTGCATGGAGTTCAGCTTTAATGAAAAGGTAAAATACTCCCAAGTAAGCATTTAAAAAATGTAATTTCTCTTTCTTTCATTGACAAGCACAGCTCCTGATTTTCTTAACCATTGGGTTATACCGCCCCCTACAGTAGTAGGACACTAGGCAGAAAAAAAGTCTGGCTACGCCTATGGGCAGTCCCAGGGGATAGACTCCCTCTCTCTGCTATAGGTACTAAGAACCTAGTTCCTTGCTGGGATCTCTGGTCCTGGCAATTTTTTCTTTTTAGATAGAAATTTTTCTCCTGGATTTTTCCTGTGAAATCTACAATCAACGGCCAGACTGGGCGACGGGCTGGACAATCTAGATCCAGTGCTCACCCCAATCTGGCCAGTGAGCGTACGCAGGCCTCAGCCTTGCATTAGGTCAGCCGTGACATAGCCCCACCGGACAGGGGCTGGCCTGCGAGTTAAATGCCTCGCGAGGTGGCATACGACCGGGTCTCGGGCTGAGTCGCAGCGTTCCACCTGGCCGACAGCCCCCCAATTTAGATGGCGAGGGATTCTGTCTGAAGCGGTGCAGAGGTTTGTGGCTCGGTCACAAGATCCTCTGGCAGACGCCACAGACGCGCTGGTGGCCCAGTTGGGTCAGTATTCTCTGATTTACGCCTTCCCTCCTCTCAAGCTTTTGCCAAGACTTCTATGCAGGATCGAGGCAGAAGGGATTCTGGTCATCTTAGTGGCTCCGGACTGGCCTCACCGGGCTTTGTATGTTGATCTGGTGCGGCTGGTTGCCGACGTTCCTTAGAAGCTTCCTCTCAGAGAGGATCTGCTGTCTTAAGTACCAATCTTCCATCCTGCTTTACAGTCGCTAGCTTTGACGGCTTGGCTGTTGATCGCCGGTTGCTGATGGATAGAGGTTTGTCTGCGTCGGTGATTCCAAAGCTGCTAAGAGCTAGGAAATCTACTTCTAGGAAGATCTACCATCGTACGTGGAAGTCGTACATTGCATGATGTGAGTCTCTTGGGGTTTATCCTCGCCCCTTTCTCGGTGGCTAGGATATTGACCTTCCTTCAACAGGGGATTGAGCAGAAACTTGTCTTGAATACTATCAAGGGTCAGGTGTCAGCCTTAGCTGTCTTCTTTCAATGGCCCTTGGCCATATACTCCCTGGTGCATACTTTTCTTCATGGAGTGACGCACTTGGCGCCTCAAGTGCGGTCTGCATTGCCGTCTTGGGAACTCAATTTGTTGCTCTCAGTCCTTTAGAAGCCTCCTTTTGAAAATCTTCGGGAGATTCCCCTGCTTACGCTGTCCCAGAAGGTGGCCATCACTTCTGCGGTCAGGGTCTCGGAATTGGCGGCATTATCCTGCCGTTTACCTTACTTTCACAGTGATAAGGTGGTTCTTCGTCCCTGTCCGTCGTTCCTTCCAAAGGTTGTCTCTGATTTTCATTTGAATGAAGACATTGTGTTGCCTTCCCTGTGTCCCAGGCCAAAACATCCGAAGGAAATTGCTTTGCATGCCTTGGATGTGGTCCAGGCGATTATGGTGTACCTGGCAGCTACGGAGTCTTTTAGGAAATCAGACTCACTATTTGTGCTTACGGATGGGCCTCGGAAAGGGTTGTCCGCTTCCTCTGCGACCATTTCCAGATGGATCAGACAGACGGTGATTCAGGCCTATTGGTCCAAGGGTCAGGTTCCTCCTGTCCCTGTCAAGGCGCACTCTACTCAGGAGCTCAGTGCCTCCTGGGCCTTCCGTCATCAGGCGTCAGTGACGCAGGTTTGCAAGGTGGCCACCTGGTCATCGGATGCACTTTCACAAAGTTCTATAAAGTGGATGTGTTGGCATCTGCGGATGCTTCCTTTGGCCGCAAGGTTTTGCTGGCTGCTGTTTAGAGGACCTGGTACTCTTTGAGGGTGTATTGTTTTGTTCAGGTGAGCTCCAGTTGTTTTGGTTGAGCTCCTGTTTACCTGGTTGGCTATAGTAGCCTTGGGAATTTCTTTTTTTTTTTTTTTGTTTTGCTGTTCCCATCCCTCATGTTTAAAACTGTGTTGGGACATGCCAATGGTTAAAAAGCTGTGTCCATCAATTAACGAAAGAGAAAATTGGATTTTTGACTTACCGTAAAATCCATGTTTCTGATGTTCATTGACGGAGTCAGCACCCACCCCTCTGTGGAGTTGTAATTCTTCTGACACTGCTTATAACAATACTGGGTACCTATAGCAGAAAGAGAGAGTATATCCCCTGGGACTGCCCATAGACGTAGCCAGACTTTTTTTCTGCCTAGTGTCCTACTCCTGTAGGGGGCAGTATAACCCAATGGTTAAGAAGATCAGGAACTGTGTCTGTCAATGAACATCAGAGAAATGGATTTTACGGTAAGTCAAAAATTCAATTTTCTCTGTGCTTTTACCTGAAATTTAGTAAGTTGGTGACCGGGTCCCTTGAAAAGCATGCAAGTAGTTTTGATATATTTATTCAGTATCCTTTTCTTACACAGATTGTGCAGAGTTATGTCACACAGTCCTTGACCTGCTAATAGCTTGCAGAATGCTAAACTTCCCTAAGGCCTGGATCACACTAGTGCTATTTCAGATGCCATTTGAGTTACACAGAAATGCATGACAATGGAAATCACATTATTTTTAATAGTGTATGTTTGCATCAATGGCAGCATGATTTTGGAGAAGGGTTCTGTGCAATTTTAGACTCATAGAATATGCAAACTACATCCAAAACAACAAGTCACACTTCATAATCGCACTGACAATTGGTTCAAAATCAGATTGCAGTAGTGTGAACCTAGCCTATATGTGAGGACCTCTACTACTTGTCTTTTTTTATTATTATTTTTTTTTTTTAACCACTTAAGCCCCAGAAGATTTTACCCCCTTCCTGACCAGGGCCTATTTTGCGATTCGGCACTGCGTGACTTTAACGGACAATTGCGCGGTCGTGCTACGCTGTACCCAAATGAAATTGACGTCCTATTTTTTCCCACAAACAGAGCTTTCTTTTGGTGGTATTTGATCCCCTGTGTGATTTTTTGATCATGCGCTATAAACAAAAGAAGGGCGGCAATTTTGCAAAAATAAAAATTTTTCACATTTTTTTCACATGAAATTCCCCAAAAAAAAAATGTAAAAATCAAAATTTTTTAACATTTAATGCCAATTTTCTTTCTGCTACGTATGTTTAGTAAAAAAAAAAATCGCAATAAGCGTATTTTGATTGGTTCGTAAAAGTTATTGTGTTTACTAAGGGAAAGATTTTTGTCATTTTTATTGTTTTTTTTTTAACGAGTAATGGCGGCGATCTGCGATTTTTTTTTTTTTTTTTTTTTTTTTTTTTTGCGGGACTGCGACATTGCGGCAGACAGATCGGACCCTTGACTGACATTTTTGACACTTTTGGGGGTACCAGTGACATTACTACAGTAATCAGTGCTATACATATTCACTGTTACTGTAAAAATTACACTGGCAGGGAAGGGGTTAACTTTATTGGAGAGGGAGGGGTTAATTGTGTCCCTAGGGGTGTGCTTCTAACTGTGCAGGGATGTGGCTGCTTGTGTAACTACAGAGATATACAATCCTGCATAGCAGGACCGTATGATCTCTGCACTTACACAGGGGAGAATGACAGGCGGCTTTGTTTACATTAGCCACTTGCCTTTCTCCCGCTGTAACGGACGATCGCGAGTGACCGGCGGACATCGGGGCTGCCGGTCACACGCGTGGGGATCCCAGTGAGCGAGCGGGGGCGGCCCCTTATTGGCTCGCAGGTGAGTGACGTACCCATACGTCACTTTGCCTGCAAGGGGCTGACCGCTGCAGTATATGTACTTGCAGCGGTCGGCAAGCGGTTAAAGTGTAACTACCTGTGAATCAAATGTGGGAACAGCAACATTTATAATGAAGGTATACTGGACAGCCACTGAAATATCTAGTGAATATTTAAAATGAATAGACAAACCAAGAGCAGTTTTCATAAAAAGCATAAAACAAAACTTTACTAGACATCAAAATATATAAAGCTTCTTACATATAAAAGTTACCATAAACATTACACAAAATACCACAACTTAAACATACACTTCTATTCCCAATATCCCAAAATATCAAATAATACTTAGCTCTGGTAGTTGAATGTCAACAGCTTACACTGGATAGCTGGAGGAACAGGACAATAAGAAATCCTGGCTGCATGCTTGGTCTTTCCACAGCTCCAAAAAACAGCCTCCCAAAACGTACCTCTCTCCCCCATCCTAGTGACTCTATTTATAGTCCTGTATACAAGAGACCACCCACAGGATGTGGTCATTCCTTTTGACCACTCACAAGTCATTTTGTGAGTGATGTCAGCAAGACATGGTTGCATTTTCCCCCCAAAACCACATGGTCAATTGGATATGTGGCAGCCATCTTTACACACAACGTCAAAGCTCACTAAACCACCTATGGGTGAGAGATATTATTACACATGTATGTGAACATTTGTCATGAATCAGTTAAAAAATATTCACAGCTGATAAAACCCTATAAAAGGCAAATCTTTTTTTTTTTTGGATAGAGTAGAGATGGATTAGAACACCTATGAGTTTTTATTGCTGTTTGTTTCCCCATTAGGGAGATTAACCCCCTTTATTTGCTCTATTTACTGTTATCGAAAGTGAAAGAAAATCCCAAACTTTTAGTTGACATCGGAACACTTATAGAAGGGAAATCCTCCAATGGGGATACTAGTTCTGGTGACAACCCAGGATCCCTTCACTTTGAATTTCCTTTCACTTCCTGTTTGGCTATGGGACAAATAGTGAAGGAAAATCTCCCCTATAGGACACAGGTGGCAAAAAAAAAAAAAGACAGTGATGGGGGTTATAACCCTCCCTTACTCTAGTCTCTAGACTCTAATCTAAAATGAAAAAAAAAAAAAAAAAAAGTTTGCCTTTAGATATCTGCTTTACGTTGCACATGCTGGCAATTGCCATGCAAAATGCCTGTGTGACTAGCCTTAGGCTAGGTCACAGTGCTGCAGAACAGCATGTAAATCCCGTGCATTCCCACACCCACAGCCAAAAGGTGCTACTCTTTTGCAGACATGCATGGGTGCCATTAATAATCGCACCCTCCACACATTGGAAAATGCAGTGTGTTTTCAGTTGCATGACACTGTATGATCCAAAAGCACTATGCAGTTCCGATGCGGCTGTGATTTTTAAAAGGTGTAGGGACCTTTTTCCTGCATTTTCTCACAGGAACAGCAGCCCATTTAAGTGCCCGCACAAACGCGGCACGCAGAAATCAGAACTGTGAACCTAGCATTACAATCCTTTGTAAAGGCATTTTTAAAAAAAAAATAAATAAATAAAAATGTCATCCTTACCTGCTCTGTGCAATGGTTTTGCACAGAGCAGCCCTGATCCTTCTCTTCTCAATCCCCTGCCTGTGATCTTGGCCCCGCCCTCCTGCCAATGCCCCCACAGCAAGTAGTTTGCTGTGGGAATACCCAAGCAGGCTTGCTCCCAAACCGGTGCTCTGTGTGTCCATTCACACACAGCTGAGGCTTGGCCCCGCCCCTGCTCTTTCCTCATTGGCTCACTGGCTGTGATTGACAATAGTGGGAGCCAATGGCTCCCACTGCTGTCTCAGTCAATGAGGGAGAGACCTGGGACAGCCAAGGCTCTTGTGTACATCGCTGGATCGAGATGGGGCTCAGGTAAGTATTGGGGAAGGGGGGCTATAGAATGCATGAAGGGAAAAAACCTTGAGCCTTTACAACCACTTTAAACCGAGCTTGTCTAAAGCATTATTAGGTCACAATGGTAAAGCCCAGCTCTAATATAACTTTGGATTTGGATAAAGGGAGAAGCTCAGAACTTTGCTGAAATTGTCCCCATAGAGGTCATTTCCCTTCTCTTCCTGTTATGTCATCTGGTCAGTAAGATAGATGTAGTATAGTTGTTGGGAACACAAGTTAGAAAAAACTAACAAATGTCCAACTCCTCAGTTTACTGTTAATTCTGCCCGTGTCCCCTCACTTTCTGTTCTGTCAAGCTTAGCTACCTATTCAGTAATGTAATGAGTATGAGTGTCTCAGTCACCTTGTTCCTCTAAAACCTACTGAAACACGTCCAAACCCATGTCTGAGTCTGCATTTCAAAACCAGTTCTCCTTCATTACTGCAAAGCTGGAAGAAGCTGGGACATAAATGTAGGCTAAAAGCTCACGTGTCAACAGAAATGCATAGACATGTTCCTGAAAATACTGCTCTTGTGGTAGGGTTGCCACCTTTTCTTCAAGCCAAACCCAATCACTTTACTGGCACACAGAAATTTATTTTTGTAGTAGTGTACATTGTAAAAGACCTTGGACACTTTTTGTTTAGCATGATGGACATGGGGGCAGCAGAGTGGATTGAGGAAGGGGGGGGGGGAAGCGGAGTGGACAGGGGGGCAGCAGGATAGACTGTGGACAGTGGGGTGGACTTGGGGCAACGGAGTGGATTTGGGGCAGCGGGTGGATAAGGGGCAGTAGTCTGGAGGTCAGTGAGGAAACTGGTGGACCACACACCTTTTTCCTGCTGTCCCTTTCTGTAGGCTGTGGGCTTCTCCCTGGTGTTACAAGTGATTGACTGCACTTGCTGCTCCTTCTGCTGGGCTCCTGTGAATCTGGATGACAGGAGACACATCGACAGGGAGAAGAGGGTTCCTTTAGCTGCTGGTGGTCTGTCCTAAGCGGTGCCTGCAGTTTTTGAGCACTTAAAGGCTTGATGTTGAACCGGTTGCCGACCGCCGCAAGTACATATACTGCGGCGGTCAGCCCCGGCCAGGCAAAGTTACGTATGGGTACGTCACTAGAATGTCACTTGCTTGTGAGCCAATAGCAGGCGAGCACGCGCCCGCCCCGGCTCGTTCCCTGGGAAGTCCGTGCGTGTGACCGGCAGTCCCGATGTCCGCCGGTCACTCGCGATCATCCACCGTGAAGGGAGAAAGGCAGGCGGCTAATGTAAACAAAGCCGCCTGTCATTCTCCCCTGTGTATGAATAGTGATCATACAGTTCTACTATGTAGGACCGTTGATCACTGTTCCTACACCAGTAGCCATGTCCAATCACAGTTAGAAGCACGCCCCTAGGGACACACTTAACCCCTCCTTCCACAATAAAGTTAACCCCTTCCCTGCCAGTGTCATTTTTACAGTAACAGTGCATATGTATAGCACTGATTACTGTAGTAATGTCATTGGTAACCCCAAAAGTGTCAAAAATGTCAGTCAAGGGTCCGATCTGTCCGCCGCAATGTCGCAGTACCGCAAAAAAATCGCAGATCGCCGCCATTAGGCGTTAAAAAAAAACACCAAAAATTACATAAATCTAAGTTAGTAAACGCAATAACTTTTGCGCAAACCAATCAAAATACGCTTTTTGCGATTTTTTTTTACCAAACATATGTAGCATAAAACAAATTGGCCTAAAACGTTAAAAAATTTAGATTTTTAAATTTTTTGGGGGGAATTTCATATAAAATAATGTGAAAAATATTGTTATTTTTGCAAAATTGACGCTCTTTTTTTGTTTATAGCGCATGATCAAAAAATCGCACAGGTGATCAAATACCACCAAAAGAAAGCTCTGTTTGTGGGAAAAAAAGGACGTCAAATTTGTTTAGGTACAGCATCGCACGACCGCGCAATTGTCCGTTAAAGTCACGCAGTGCCAAATCGCAAAAAAAACCCTGGTCAGGAAGGGGGTAAAATCTTCCGGGGCTTAAGTGGTTAAACTCTGAACATCAGTGAGGGGGGGCAGAAACCAGCAGTAGTAAACAGAGAAGAGTGTGTGGTTACTGGACCAGGGACAGAGATGAGGGGAAGACACATTGGTAGCAGGCACTGGGGACATCTCACTGGCAAGTAGGCTGTCTGAATAATGTGCCTGGGTATTCCGCAGTGGGAAACCCGGACACATGATGGAAAAACTGGACTGTCCGGGTGAATCCTGGCCAAGTGGCAACCCTATCCCTGTGTTACTGATCATCCGCCCCTTTAAGCCCAACTCCAGGCAAAATTTTGAGCCAAAATAGACCCTCTGTGCTAAAAAGCTCAGACAGCAATACTTGCCTTCAATTTGAAGCTGTCTCAGCTTTCTTTCAGTACATGTTCCGGTTGAATAATGCCCCATGCCACTTCACCCAGAAGACAGAGATGATACCGTGAGGATGTTAACCAGGGCACCTTTAATTTACGATATATTGCTGACATGATGTCAACGCTGCTCTCTCCATCATCCAGGACTGCCATCTGCTGGGAGAAGTTTGGAAAAAGAAGAGGACCCTGTGTTATCACCTGCCTGAAGACTTCAGAAAAACGTGTTAAAGTGATACTAAGCATACACTGTTTATTTCACATTATTGTCCCTTCTATTTCTGTAGAAGGATGATGGCACTGTAATTATTTTAATTGAAAAAAATAAAAATAAATCGAAATACCTTTTTCCTAATCGATCTACAGCAGTCACATGACCCAGATCTTCCCCAGGGAAGCATAAGCAGGAGGAGCTTCCAGTTCTCTGTTGCTGGTCACATGTTTAAAATAAAAAAAAAAACAGCCTTTGGAATACAAAATAAAAATAAATATTATCAATAAACTTTTAATTTGTCATACAAATATATTTTTGGGAAATCAAATCTTTATTTTTTGACAACAACATGGTGTGGACAGATTTCTGTCAGTCACAGACTGCGACATGTCTCCCCCCCCCCCCCCCCCCCCAGCCTGTGTCTTAGAATAACAGGGAGATGAAGCCTCCATCAATCAAGATGTAATATCACACCTCCATTGTGTTTAGCTGGTTACCGGGCATGGAGAAGTAGGGAGGGAGTAGGCTGTCATTTACCGCTGTGTATACACCCACATGTGTGACTCTATGGTCACATGGGCTGCTCAGATGTGACGGTGAGGAAATGTTCAATATAGAATACACTAAAAACTCATAAGGTGCAATAGCTGCCATTGCCAACCCTGCTCTGCAAAATCCCCAGCTGCATTGGGGACTTGGACAAAAGGGGGAGACAGACCAAAGCAGGATCAACCAAGTTTTTTGCAGAATATATAAATGAATCCCATAGTGACTAAGTATGAACAGCATGTAATACACCATTTATTGATATATTTTTTTTTTTTTTGTTTTAACAGATGTTTATTAGGTTTTAAACAAATACAAAATAAATGGAAGCACATGGTATGCAACAATTACAATCTGAGAACAATAAACATATAAAACATTAGTGGTCACAAAATGCAGATCAGGAGATTGTGCCCCGAGCGCCACACTGAAAGGGGTGTCATGGCTGACGTAAGTAGTGAGGAGGAATTAATGTAAGAGTGGACATGGGTATAGAAATAAAGGGGAACTGATGCAAGGAGGTAAACTGATGTAAGTGAGGACTCTCATGTAAGGAGGGGGGGTGCACTGATATAAGGGGAGACTAAGAAGTAAGGGGGGGGCATTGATTATAAGATGGGGCATTGATGTAAAGGGGACACTGATGTAAAGGGATATACAGTACTAGTGTAAGGTGGGGTGGGGCATTGATATAAGGGGGGGGGGGAAAGGCAGGGCTCTGATGTAGAGGGGGATTCTATTGATAGGAGGGATTCTAAAGTAATTGGGGAAACAGGTGTAAGGGGACACTAATGCTAGGGGGGATTCTAACAAAATGGGGGACTCTGAAGCAAGGGGGACACTAATGTAAGATAATAATATAGTAAAAAAAACAATACAATTTTAAAATTATAAAAATAAAAAACTCCTGACACCGTCCTCTTTCGAGGAAGGGGGGGTTCGGGTGCCAAACTGATTCTTTTTCCCCCGGGAGAAAGAATGTCTAGCTTCGCCACTGTGGAAACCTACTTAGTTGTGGCAAACTAACGAGTGACCATGCACACAAAAAGTTCGAAATACCCAACAGAAAGTCCCCCCTCCCCCCACACCAGATTGTATTTTTGCTCAGCTTGTAATAGGGCTTCCATTTTGTGGCCAGTATGGTTCATGCATATAGGTGTAATAAAACACTGCTATCTACACAGGATCTGGCCAGCAGAACGAACTTGCACAAAAAAACATATGTAATGGTTCATTAAGGGCTTCCAGTTACATGTGTTTAGACACATATATGTCCATAAAATAATTTGCACACGCTGAGTGAAGAAGAAAAATGTTCTTTGATTTTACACAGCAGAACACTGAGCACAATGCAGCTGTATGCATGGGACCATAATAGAGAGAGCCCTGGGAACTCTAAAACCCTTCTTCCTACTTGACTGCCTAAGTCAGTGATGGTGAACCTCGGCACCCCAGATGTTTTGGAACTGCATTTCCCACGATGCTAAACTACACTAGAGAGTGCATGAGCATCATGGGAAATGTAGTTCCAAAACATCTGGGGTGCCAAGGTTCAAAGTCAACACCCATCCCTGCCCCCTCACCTCCTGCTACGGCCTCAAGATGATCTCATTATTGTGATGGGTAATGTCACTGGACAGCTGGGAAGTAGGAGAAGGCAGGTGCTGAGTTCCTAGCAGTAATGCCCCGTACACACGTGCAGATTGTCGGCCGAAAAGATTCGGCCGACGACCGATCGGCCGATTTTCGGCTTGTTAGTATGATGCTTCCGACAGCCGACAGCGCACTTTCGGCCGAAAAGAATCTGTCATGCAAGCATTAAAATTTTTGTATGCCGACACCAGAGCGGCCGATTGTTCGCCAGTCAGTACAGAATTCGGCCGACAGACAGCAGATTTGCAAGACTGGGCATGCTCAGAAAAGAAAAAACACAGGGAAAGTTAACCATCACATGACATCACTTCTGCAGTCGGCTGTAGTCGGCGGACAAAATTCTTGTGCAGTCTTTTGCACTTTTCAACAGACACCGATAGCCCTGGACAAAAGACGGCCGATCGTTCGGCCGACGATCTGCACGTGTGTACGAGGCATAAGTCAGTATTTTCATATTAGTGTGTCTTGTTGGGAGGCTACTGGGGCACTTTGCAAGGTATAAGAGGAGATGTGTGAGCAGCTAATTTGCAGTAAAAAGAAGTGTATGCCCAAAGCTTTTTAGGCCATACTTCTTATCCAGGTCTCATGAGCGCACTTACTTTTGCTTTCCTGTGACCCAGAAGGAGTGGCTGTCAGTTGACATCACAGAGCAGCTCTGAAAGGATCCCGATCATATTGTTGGGATCCACCCAGCTGACTGATTGACAGCTGGCTCCAGCTCTAAGCATGCAGAAGAGAGCTGAAGCCAGCTATGAGAGTCCTCTGTCCAGCCTTGTGCTCCAAAGAGCAATGGAGGGGCAGAGGGGAGAGCGGTGACAGAAAGCCACTGACAGTCACTGCCCTCTGCTCCAAGAACTGAGCGATCAAGTGATTGCTCAGTTCCCGGTGTTGGAGTCAGCTAGGGACACCTGCAGCATTACAATCGATGCTATAGCAATGAAGTGAGTATGTGTGCTTGTTTTTTTCTACAGCCGTAGCCAAATGTTTTGAGAATGACACAAATATTCATTTTCACCAAGTCTGCTGCCTCAGTTTTTATGAGGGCAATTTGCATATACTCCAGAATGTTACGAAGAGAGAATACTATGACACAGCAAGGGTAAATCCCTCATCCTCCTCCAATGTATGGATGGGGTAGTTGGTGCAGTTCTCTTCAATTAGCTCTTTTACTGAATGAAAAAAACTGAACTGTGTATGGTCAGCCTAACCACTTCAGCTCCGGAAGGTTTTACCCCCTTAATGACCAGGCCATTTCTTGCGATTTGGCACTGCGTTAATTTAACGAAAAATTGCACGGTCGTGCGATGCTGTTCCCAAATACAATTGGTGTCCTTTTTTTCCCACAAATATAGCTTTCTTTCGGTGGTATTTGATCACCTCTTTTTAGATTTTGCGCTATATACAAAAAAAGAGCGACAATTTTGAAAAAAACACAATATTTTTTACTTTCTGCTATAAGACATTCGCAATAAAAAAAATTGTAAAAATCTATTTTTTTTTATCAGTTTAGGCCAATTTGTATTTTGCTACATATATTTTTGGTAAAATACAATCCCAAAAAGTGTATTTTAATTTGTTTGTGCAAAAGTTATAGCATTTACAAACTACGGGATAGATTTTTGGACTTTTTATTTTTTGTTTTTATTAGTAATGGCGGCGCTCAGCGGGACTGCGACATTGCAGATCGGACCCCTAACTGACATTTTTGACACTTTTTGGGGACCAGTGACATTACTACAGTAATCAGTGCTAAATATTATGCACTGTTACTGTATAAATGTCACTGGCAGGGAAGGGGTCAACACTGGGGGTCATCAAAGGGGTTAATGTATGCCTAATAATGCTTACTGACTGTAAACGTAACAGAAAACGATGTGGGCCCCCTCCCCCTAATATTTACCAGGCCCTTCAGGTTTTATATAGAGTTGGAAGGGAACCCCAACCAAAATATTTTTTAAAAATGGGGTGGGGTCCATCCCAAAATCCATACCAGACCCTTATCCAAGCATGTAGCCCGGCAGGTCAGGAAAGAGAGGGGACAAGCGAGTGCCCCATCATCCTGAACCATACCAGGCCGCATGCCCTCAACATGGGGGGTATGCTTTGGGGCAAGGGGGGCCAGGCTGCACTTAGGCGGTCAGGTTTATCTCACTTTGAGTGTACATCAGCCAACACAGCACTCTATTGCTACATTTTCCTACTTAGGTACAGTAAGTCACCTTGATTCACTACCTCTTCCTCTGAGGCCTCTGGCCCCCGGGGGTTATTTGTTTTTCTATATCCTTCAATTTTATTTACACATTATTGATCCTTTTTTTGCACTTGTTTGCTTTATTGCCCACTTTTAGCAATTACTCTGAGCATCAGATATATTTTTTGAATTCAGGCCCACTCTTAGTTATACAAGTTGATACCCCTATTTATTGTACACTATTATACTCCTTGTATTGATTACTGATATTACATTCATACACACTTTAGAAATGAGTCCGATAATAAGTAGGACAGTTTGCATTTATATGCAACGTGTTGTGAAGTGCCATAACGCAACACGCTGCTACCCATGGGTGTCTCTGAAGAAGCCGAATTCCTCGAAACGCGTCAGCCCACTGGGTCTTCAGTGACTGTTATTTATATGTGTTGATGCATTGGATGGAACTTACTGAGATCTGTGATGCGCTTTTTACTATTACTTTTGTGAGTATAAGGCCCCTTTCACACAGGCGGACCATTCAGATCCTCCTGTCTGTTTTTTTTGGCGGATCTGAACGGTAACCCTATGCATTCCTATGGGGCATCAGATGTCAGCGGAGACATGTCTGCTGACATCCGATTCGATCCGTCAAATCTAGACAGATGGAAACCCTATTTTCCATCCATCCAGCGGATCGGATGGGATCGGATGAGAACGGACAGACGGACAGCTCTGTCTCCGCACACAGCACGGAGACACAGCTGCCATTCGCCTGCTCAGCGGGGGATCGGTGAATCAACGCTGACGGACTCCCCTGTGTGAAAGGGGCCTAATACTTACTAATACTGTTTTTATACAATAAATGATTTGTCTCGGGATAATGCACTAGGTCGGTGCACCCTCTGTGTGTTATGTATAATGCTGCTGCCCATGGCCTGGCTGTCACTTTCTGAGCCACAGACTGGAACAAGTATGCATATCAGGAATTTTTACTTTTATTTTCTGCACACTTGTTTAGGGCATGTGAGTCAGAAGTAGCGAAGCCAGAGAGAGCCAGGCTACTAGCATTTCCTAAGAGGATTAGCATGGGCTGCTGCTATATTTCTCTTGTGACACGTGTTCTATAAGCGTAAGTGAACTATTTTGTGCAATCAGGCTTGGCTATTGTTTAATGATCCATGTCTAGTGCCTGGCCGTCCAGCAATTAAAGTGTATGTTAACCCAAGATGAAAAATGAAATGTGTTGCAGCTTTCTGGTGACGGCATTCATTTTTTTTTTCTTCCTTTTTCCCTTTATATTGATCTGGTAATCCTGCCATAAACTCGTTTCCTATCCTAGGGTGAGAGCAGTGTTGTCACCCTAGGACAGGGAGTGTATTAGGACTATGTAACACCTCCCTCTCATCTCCATAACAGGGGGATGTGTTTTGTAGTCCACATAGATAGCAGGGGAACAATTCTAATTGATAACAGTCCAGAGGCAGAGAGCAAAGGAAGTTCTCTGCTCACACGATTTCTGGATGAATGAACAGAAATTTGTTTTGCACTTGTCGAACAGAAACAAACACTTGTAATGGAATATTTAACAGACCAAAATGATGGAAATAAGAGAAATACATTGCACCAGCGGACCGTACTCCATAGAGAGCAATGGGTGGTCTGATTTAGTCCACCTGAAAAACAGACAGGCGGACCTGATCGGACCATCCATTGTTCTCCAAGGAGTGGCAGAAGTCAGCGGACATGTGTCTGTTGACACCTGCCGGTATCTGATCCAGTCAGCTAAAAACAGACAGATGGGGATCTGGTGGATCAGATTGGATGACAGTCAGATGGAAACGGACAGCCAGTCTGTTTCCATCCAACCAACCCAAAGAGAACAGCGGGCTGTGTCTGCTCTGCATAGTGGAGCAGACACGGACCTGTCATCAGCCTGCTCAGTGGGGATCAATGGAGAGATCCTACGCTGAGCAGGCAGATCAGCTTGATGGACTCCGCTCCATCTGAAAGGGTTTAAATACACTTTACTGTGGCAGGGTGGCCCTCCTACACGAAACAATGTAGGTCTACGTCGGACGCGCACCTGCAGCTAGGGGGCGAGCGTGCGCCGACATCAGCATGCTCGTGCTCCCGCCCCCACTCGGCAGCAGGGAATCCGATGCACGGGGCAGGCGGCTCCGATTGCCGCCTGACACCTGCGATCGTTCCCCACTGAGAGAGGACGGTCAGCTGTTGTAAACACAGGTGACCGTTCTTCTCTCTGAAATGATCACAGAGCTCATGTGATCCTTCTATATAGGAACACCGGTCTCTGTGATCATTTCACAAGCCCCTCCCCCCACAGTTAGAAAACACTCCCCTAGGTACACATTTAACCCCTTGATCACCCACAGGGTTAGCCCCTTCCCTACCAGTGTCATTATTACAGTAATAGTGCATATTTTTAGCACTGATTACTGTAGTAATGTCACTGGTCCCCCCAAAAGTGTCAAAAATGTCAGTCAGGGGTCCGTTCTGTCCACCGCAATGTCACAGTCCCGCTAAAAATCGCAGATCACCGCCATTACTAGTAAAAAAAAAAATAATAACAATTACATAAATCTTTCCCCTAGCTTGTAGACGCGATAATTTTTGCGCATTATGTAGCAGAAAACAAATTGGCCTAAAATATTAAAACATTTTGATTTTTAAATTTTTTTGGGGGAATGTCATATAGCGGAATGTGAAAAATATTGTTTTTTTTTCACAATTGTCGCTTTTTTTTTGTTTATAGCGCAAAAAATAAAAATCGCACAGGTGATCAAATACCACCAAAAGAAAGCTCTGTTTGTGGGGAAAAAAAGGACATCATCAATTTTATTGGGGTACAGCGTCACATGACCACGCAATTGTCAGTTAAAATAAGGCAGTGCCGAATTGCAAAATATAGCCTGGTTATTAAGGGGGAAATTCTTCCGGTCCAGAAGTGGTTAAAGTGAAACTAAACTCTGGTTTAAAAAAATATTTTTTTTTTTTCAGCATTCCAGTATGTATTTAGCAAGAGACAAGGGTTTATAAACCATATACACAGAAATAATTACCAAAGGTAAGGCAGCTAAGACACAGCTGAGGAGTCAAAATATAGCCAAATACAGTAAAACCTTGGATTGTGAGCATAATTCGTTCCGGAAACATGCTTCTAATCCAAAGCACTCTTATATCAAAGCAAATTTCCCCATAACAAATAATGGAAACTCAGATGATTCGTTTCACAACCATTTATTCATTAATCCTTCAATTTATAGTCCATATAAAAAGATTATAGCATTGCGATAGGTTGTGTAACCATAAAATGTCCATCCACAAATAGCCGCTTCCACAAGGGGATTGGAAGCAAAATCCAGCAGGAGCTACAGGGTATCAAAGAAAAGAGAGGAGCCTCTAAGTGTAGCAATATGGTTCCATTTAATAAAGGTTCAACATTTAGCAACTCACATGGTTGATAAATAAAACAGGCACATCTAAGTATGCAGGCATCCGGGGTAAAGCTGTCCACATAGACCATCTTCCACACCGCCGGCTGCTAGTCTGTAATCCTGACTGGGAAGACCACCCTGCAGTAAAGCGTTTTGAAAGCGAGGGGCAGCATGGAAAGGATGACGTAGATGACGGTGCAGAGGACGGTCTATGTGGACAGCTTTACCCCTGATGCCTGCATACTTAGATTTGCCTGTTTTATTCATCAACCATGTGAGTTGCTAAATGTTGTACCTTCATTAAATTTAACCATATTGCTACACTCTTCTCTTTTATACTCAGCTGTGACTTGAGACTACTTGTATATCAAGACATCGCTTGCTTATCAAGTCAAAATTTATTTGAAAAATTTGCTTGTCTTGCAAAGCGCTCTTAAACCAAGTTACTCTCAAACCAAGGTTTTACTGTATACAGAAAAGACTCCTGAGGTCATGGACTAGCAGTACCAAAGTCAGAGGTTCGGAAGGACTTCCAGAATAGCGTGCAGACAACCTCCATAACAAAACTTATAAAGCCTCGTACACACCATCAGATTATCAGACTCATTTTCCTCCATTTGTTGTTGCATGCTAGCAGTGGCGGCTGGTGCTCAAAATTTTTTGGGGGGGGGGGCGCAAAAAGAAAAATGTAATAGGTATTGCTTCGCGCCAAAAAACGCAGTAAAAAAATTGCGTGACTTTGAAGCTGTGCCCCCTTCAATGCAATGAACACTGTGCTGTGCCCCCTTCAATGCAATGAACACTGTGCTGTGCCCCCTTCAATGCAATGAACACTGTGCTGTGCCCCCACAATGCAGAGTTCAGCGTGCATGCCCCTTTCAATTCAGAGCGCCACAGCATTGTCCCCAATCACTGCAGAGCGCCACAGCATTGTCCCCAATGATTGCAGAGTGCCCACAGCATTGTACCCCAATAAATGCAGAGTGCCCACAGCATTGTACCCCAATGATTGCAGAGTGCCCACAGCATTGTACCCCAATGATTGCAGAGTGCCACAGAATTGTACCCCAATGATTGCAGAGTGCCACAGAATTGTACCCCAATGATTGCAGAGTGCCCACAGCATTGTACCCCAATAAATGCAGAGTGCCCACAGCATTGTACCCCAATGATTGCAGAGTGCCCACAGCATTGTACCCCAATAAATGCAGAGTGCCCACAGCATTGTACCCCAATGATTGCAGAGTGCCCACAGCATTGTACCCCAATAAATGCAGAGTGCCCACAGCATTGTACCCCAATAAATGCAGAGCGCCACAGCATTGTACCCCAATAAATACAGAGCGCCTCAGCATTGTACCCCAATAAATGCAGAGCGCCACAGAATTGTACCCCAATGATTGCAGAGTGCCACAGAATTGTACCCCAATGATTGCAGAGTGCCACAGCATTGTACCCCAATGATTGCAGAGCGCCACAGCATTGTACCCCAATAAATGCAGAGTGCCCACAGCATTGTACCCCAATGATTGCAGAGTGCCACAGCATTGTATCCCAATAAATGCAGAGCGCCACAGCATTGTACCCCAATAAATGCACAGTGCCCACAGCATTGTCCCCCAATAAATGCAGAGTGCCCACAGCATTGTCCCCCAATAAATGCAGAGTGCCCACAGCATTGTCCCCCAATCAATACAGAGTGCCCACAGCATTGTACCCCAATAAATGCAGAGTGCCCACAGCATTGTCCCCCAATAAATGCAGAGTGCCCACAGCATTGTCCCCCAATCAATGCAGAGTGCCCACAGCATTGTACCCCAATAAATGCAGAGTGCCACAGCAATGTACCCCAATAAATGCAGAGTGCCCACAGCATTGTCCCCCAATCAATGCAGAGTGCAGCGTGCGTGCTCCCTTCAATTTAATGCACTTACCTGGCGGCGGCGGCGGTGGGTTCTTCCCTCCTCGATCCAGTCCGTCCTCTCTGCGGCGGCGGCGGCGGGAAGGAGAGCGGCTTCTCCCTCGTCCTCCGAGCGGCGGTGACGGTGAGTGACTGACTCACGCACCGGCACCGCCCCCATTGTGACGTCAGGGATCGGATGTCCTGGATGATGATTGGTCCAGGCTGGAGACTGGACCAATCACAGCCAGGATATCCGAAAGTGGGGGTGTCCAATCGCAAGGACTTAATCGCGATCGGGTTAAGCCCCCAGAAGGCTGCCGATCGGCGCCTCTTCTGGGACGTAACCCCACCCCACCCCACCACCCCCCCCCCCCCCCCCCTAGCCACCACTCCACCACTTCCATCACAAAGGCCGGCGAACCCAATTTTTTTTTTTGTAAAACTTTATTTGTCATTTTTTTTTTCTTTTTTTTTTTCATTTTTTCAGGGGTAGGGGGGCGGCGCCCTGGCGCCCGCTATGCACGGGCCGCCACTGCATGCTAGTCTCATATGGAAAGTGAAGAGGTTACTTTCATACGAATTTTCCCGTATGACAGAATTCTACTTCAGAAGTGATTTCATGTGTTGAATTGTTTTGTATGTGTTCTTTCATCTCTGAGCATGCCTAGTCTTGCTTTTACGATTATTTTGGATGAAAACTATATTAATCAAATGGAAATTAGACGTTGTGTTGACATATGATAAAAATTTTATAGCCTGCACATCCAGTTTTTGTTGTCGGAAAATTTGTAATCAGCTGTCGAAAGCACCATACTAACAATCCAAAAATCGGCAGATCGTTTGTCGGAGGAAATTTTACTTCCAATTTTCTTATGGTGTGTACGGGCCTTAACCCTCACACTGCCTGCCTGGGGCCTGAACCACATGCCTTTCAACCAGGATTTTTATTAACCACTTCAGCTCCGGAAGGTTTACCCCTCTTCATGACCAGGCCATTTTTTGCGATACAGCACTGCGTTGATTTAACCGACAATTGCGTTGTCATACGACACGATACTCAAATAAATTTGATGTCCTTTTTCCCCACAAATAGAGCTTACTTTTGTTGGTATTTGATCACCTGTGGGGTTTTTATTTTTTACGCTATAAACAAAAAAGTCTGTCAATTTTGAAAAAAAAAAACAATATTTTTTACTTTCTGCTATAAAGTATATCCAATAAAAAAAATTTAAAAAATCAATTTAGGCCAATATGTATTCTGCTACATGTTTTTGTTAAAAGAAAATCACAATAAGCATATATTGATTGGTTTGCTCAAAAGTTATAGCGTCTACAAAGATAGATACATTTAAGGACTTTTTATTTTTTTTTACTAGTAATGGCGGTGATCAGTGATTTTTAGTGGGACTACGAGATTGCAGCGGACAAATCTTAAACTAAGTGACACTTTTTGGTGACCATAAAAAAAAATGCACTGTCACTGTACTAATGACACTGGCAGGGAAGGGGTTAACATCAGGGGCGATCAAAAGGTTAAATGGGTTGCCTGAGAGTGCTTTCTTACTGGGTGGGGAATGGTTTAACTGAAGGAAGACAGAGATCCGTGTTCCTGCTTATCAGAAACACAAAATCTCTGTCTTCCTTACTAGAAGAATGGCAATCTGCCTTGTTTACATCAGTAGAATGCCATTCTGCCTCACTCAGAATGATCACCAGACCTGATATTTGGCTCCCGCTGTGTCCAATCACAACAGTAAGGGCTCCAGCGGCGCCCGCGTACCCCTGAGCCGAAGAAGAAAATCACAGGTTAGTGATTTTGCACTTAAGAGCCGCCCTGACGCAGTATAGGAGGACCGTGGAGCGGTCCTTAGTGGGGGGGGTCTAAGCGGGAGAGGAAGGGAGAAGGGGGGGAGCACCAGGGAGGGAGAGAACCAGGGCCAGCCTAAAATAGTAGGATTAGTAATTATCGGCTATGTCATAGTGCTCTGGGCAGAACCCTGTTGATCAATAAGCTCCTGATAAGCGGTAGAATAGAAAAATATCGACCATGTGTACTACGTATCACAAACCTTTTCTCAGTATGTATTCCTAATGCTCCATTCACACTTGTACAACTCCAAAGTCCTGAAACTTTGGTGCAACTTCGACATAACTCTGATGCAACTTTGGATGGGTGTGACTTTGGCTTTGACCAATGATAATGGACAACTGTCGCATGTATAACATTCAGGTGTGACATGAAAGTCAGACCAAAGTAGTGCAGGAACCTTTTTAAAGTCGCTGTGACTTTAACCACTTAAGCCCCGGAAGATGTTACTCTCTTCCTGACCAGGCCCTATTTTGGGATTCGGCACTGCGTGACTTTAACGGACAATTGCGCGGTCGTGCGACGTTGTACCCAAATGAAATTTACGTCCTTTTTTTCTCACAAACAGAGCTTTCTTTTGGTGGTATTTCATCACCTGTGCGATTTTTACTTTTTGCGCTATGAACAAAAAAAGAGCGACAATTTTGAAAAAATAACAATATTTTTCACATTTTTTTATTTGAAATTCCCAAAAAAAATGTAAAAATAAAAATTTTTTAACATTTTTGGCCAATTTGTTTTCTGCTACCTATGTTTGGTAAAAAAAATTGCAATAAGCGTATTTTGATTGGTTTGCGCAAAAGTTATTGCGTTTACTAACTAAGGGAAAGATTTCTGTCATTTTTGGTGTTTTTAACGAGTAATGGCAGCGATCTGCGATTTTTTTTGCGGGACTGCGACATTGCGGCGGACAGATCGGACCCTTGACTGACATTTTTGACACTTTTGGGGGTACCAGTGATATTTCTACAGTAATCAGTGCTATACATATGCACTGTTACTGTAAAAATGACACTGGCAGGGAAGGGGTTAACTGTATTGGTGAACAAGGGGTTAAGTGTGTCCCTAGGAGCATGCTTCTAACTGTAAAGGGGTGTGGCTAGTGATGTAACCACAGAGACATACGATCCTATATAGCAGGACCGTATGATCTCTGTTCTTACATCAGGGAGAATGACAGGCGGCTTTGTTTACATTAGCCGCCTGCCTTTCTCCCTCTCCACGGGGAGATCGCGAGTGACTGGCGGACATCGGGTCCGCCGGTCACACGTGCGGACTTCTTAGGGAACGAGCGGGGGCGGGAGCGCGCCTCCGGCGACGCGCGCTCGCCCCCTACAGGCTCACAGGCTAGCGACATAGTCCTACGTCACTTTGCCTGTACGGGGCTGACCGCCGCCGTAAATAGTCATGCGGCGGTCAGCAAGCGGTTAAATCGCACATATTTGAACGTTTTTCATTGAAAAACATGGGTGTGACTTTAGTGTCCAAAGTCGCAAGACAAATCACTCAAGTGTGAATGGAGCCTAAAGGATAAGTTCAGGTTTAGGCTTGGTTCATATTGCTGCGACATGGGATCCGACTTGTGAGACCCCAAGTCGGATGACATGTCTCAATGTTTCCCTGGAAGAGCCATCTTAACTTATACTACACAAGTCCCTGACTGACTACTTTGGTCAGACTTGGGTGCGATTTCAGCCCTTTTTCATATGACTTTGCCGTCAAAGCAGTGTGAACTGAGCCTAACGAGCATGGTACATGTTACACCCATATTTAGGGTCTAACATATAACATGCTCCTATGCACCTGCCTCCCACTGCCATAGCTCCCCTTTCTGTGACAGCAAGCAGGGGTTCCTCACCCTGCACCAGCTGTCACATTGGAAGCGGCGCAGCTGTGCAGGGCTCCCCTCACACAGCTCTGTCATTCATTCACAGGAATTTGTGAATTAATAAACTACAAGTCCCTTCCGCAACAGTGGCAGATAGACCTTTAGTATCACTGAATTGTGAGTGCACTGATCAGCAGGCTCATAGTTCTGCACTACATACTATCTGCCTGTACAGAGGCATATGCAGGCTCCTGACACTGCACCGGGGATCCATTGTTCCACTGATCACTGCTGCAATGCTCTTCAGGCTCCAGAGAAACAAAATAATAAATGCACATTTTTTTCCTGCAAGAATATGTGCATTTATTTTTTTTAATTTTTTCTCAAAAAAAGGCGATCTTGGCCTTTAACTCAGAAAAGTACCGTTTATTTTTTACCTTGTTGCCGCGGCCCGGCTTCCTGACAGAATCCGTTCACATCTGAATGTAGCAGAAATGCGCACAGAAACTGAAAAAGCGCTAAAAACATTCATTCATTCTTAACCACTTCAGCCCCGCCCACCGTACATTTACTGCGGCACTCAACCGCTGCTGGACATAGCCCTACATCGCTCGCTCAAGAGACTCTAGGGGTCGAGCGCACGCCGCTGGCGCACGCTCCCACCCCCATTACTTAGTTGGGGAGCCAGCGCATGTGACCGGCGGCTCCGATGGCCGCCGAGCACTTGCGATCTCCCACAGCAGAGAGAGAAGGACAGACGGCTGATGTAAACACAGCCGTCTGTCATTCTCCCTGAAGTAAGCACAGAGGCTATGTGATCCTGCTATATAGGATCGCATGTCTCTGTGATTACTTCACAAGCCACGCCCCCTGACAGTTAGAATCACGCCCCAAGGGACACATTAAACCCCTTGATCACCAATACAGTTAACCCCTTCCCTGCCAGTTTTTTTACAGTAACAGTGCATATGTATAGCACTGATTACTGTAGTAATGTCACTGGTACCCCCAAAAGTGTCTAAAATGTCAGTTAGGGGTCCGATCTGTCTGCCACAATGTCGCAGTCCCGCAAAAAAAATCGTAGATCGCTGCCATTACTAGTAAAAAAAAAAGAACAATAAAAACTACATAAATCTTTCCCGTAGTTAGTAGACGCAATAACTTTGGATGAGAAGACCAGGGGTCTGATACCCGCCACCGTCACACTCAATACTTAGGTTTATTTGGTAATTGATATTTTGTTTATGTGGTATATTCTCATATATATATATATTTTTTTTTCTTCTATATACATATTTTTTATTGAGCTTCAGATTAGAAATGCACAAGAAAAAAATAAAATCAGAACAAGGAATAGTCCATTCTCCATTTGCACTGTACAAAATAATATTTAACCCACTGTTAACAATTTGAAATAAAAACTTTGGTGTATGTAATCTTCTACAATGAACAGATCATCTTTGTATTCAGGTGACACTTTCTGTCATTGAATTTATAAATTCACATAGATGAATGAAATCTATATGTATTAGCTATAGTAGTATGTTTTGTAATGCAGGGCCGGCCTTATTATGGGTCCCGCTGGGTCTATTGGACCCAGGAGGAACTTTGAGAGGGGCAGCAAAGTAACGCCTGAGATTTTTGTTTCCAGCAGTTTTGTGTCATCAGTTTGCGGCGCGTTACAGGCGGCATTTCCCCATCTCATACTGCCACCCGTAGTGCAAACTGATGAGTATGAGTGCAATGTCTCCTCCGGGGAACGTCCCTCATGTGACCGTGGTGTGCGCAATGATGTCATACATCAGCGCACTCCATATCACGCAGGGCAGGCTGGATCTTCTAGGGCAGTGGGCGCAGCAGACACAGGAGTGACAGGAGGACAGACAGTGGGTGTTTGCTGGACCGTTACGGTGGTGAATTATGGAAGAAGATAACAGTATTTATATAATATTTTCTACATATTTTATATTTATAAGAAATAATGGATGTGGGGGCCTTTTTGGTGGGTATGATTTATTTATTTTTTTGAGGGCGGGGCAGCCTTTTTTTTCTTGGACCCAGGCAGCACAATGTCTTGGGCCAGCCCTGTTGTAATGTATATCTTTATTTATGTGGTATGTTTTGTATTGTATATTTTTCTTTATGTAGCATGTTTTGTTATGTATATTTTTGTGTATGTGGTATATTTTGTAACATATATTCTTGATTATGTGTTATATTTTGTAATGTATATTTTTTGTGTATGTGGTATATTTTATAACGTACATTTTCGTTTATGAGGCATATTTTGTAATGTTTATTTTTGTGTATGTAGTATGTGTTTGATTATGTTGTATATTTTGTAATGTATATTTTTGTTATGAGGCATATTTTGTAATGTATATTCCTGATTATGTTGTATATTTTGTAATGTATATTTTTGTTTATGAGGCATATTTTGTAATGTATATTTTTGTTTATGTGGTATATTTTTTAATGTATATTTTTGTGTATGTAGTATGTTTTGTAATGTATATTTTTGATTATGTTGTATATTTTGTAATGTATATTTTTGTTATGAGGCATATTTTGTAACGTATATTCCTGATTATGTGGTATATTTTGTAATGTACATTTTAGTTTATGTGTTATATTTTGTAATGTATATTTTTGTGTATGTGGTATATTTTTTTTTAACGTACATTTTTGTTTATGAGGCATATTTTGTAATGTATATTTTTGATTAGGTGGTATGTTTTTTTAAGATATATTTTTGTTTATGTAGTATCTTTTGTAATGTATATTTTTTGATTATGTGTTATATTTTGTAATGTATATTTTTTGATTATGTGTTATATTTTGTAATGTATATTTTTTGATTATGTGTTATATTTTGTAATGTATATTTTTTGATTATGTGTTATATTTTGTAATGTATATTTTTTGTTATGTGTTATATTTTGTAATGTATATTTTTTGTTATGTGTTATATTTTGTAATGTATATTTTTTGATTATGTGTTATATTTTGTAATGTATATTTTTGATTGGGTGGTATGTTTTTTTAATATATATTTTTGATTCTCGCTTGGTAACTTTTGTATAAGCTATGGCTTCTCAACTGTAAGTCACACTGTATATGACCTAATTGTTGGTATATTCCAGGCTTATTACTTACCTCTATCACCTTTGCTCACCGAGCTTTCTTCAATAAAAGCTTGTAGGCAAACAATAGAAGACAGGATCACTAAGAAGGTGGATTTTGAAGAATAAGGATATAGTTTAATGTCCCTTTAATGACCTGATCAGATGACGTTGCCAGCCTATCGGACTGTCCCTTCCCTGCCAGGTGCACATCCTGGTACAACTCCACCACAAAGGGGTGCAGCGCCGCGAGCCAAGAGGGGCAAGCCGTCATCTCTCCGCCAATCAGAGCCCGGGGGGCGCGGCCTGAGTTTCCCAAGACTGTCAGCACATGTTTAAATGGCAGAGGTTTGTCTGTGGGAGCATTAGAGGACTGGTCCGATCTGGAGTTACAAAGTGCAAGGTGACAGCCGGGGACAGCTCAGCACTAAGCCATGCCTCTGAAGGTCTGCATTGTGGGCTCTGGCAACTGGTCAGTATATACAGTGTGTGCCTGCTACATATGGAGGCTTCTAATAATAATAACTCTGTGCAAATGTTATATACAGTGTTACCTCCTCATTACTACATAAGGAATCTTCTGGTAATAATAATAATCCTATGTGGATGTTATATGCAGTGTTACCTCCTGTTTGCTACATGAGTCTTCTAATAATAATAATCCTATTATTGTATGTTATATTATGTATATATATTATACATACTATATATATATATATATATATATATATATATATATATATATATATATATATATATATAATATGTATATATATATATATTATTATTATATGTTATATACAGTATGTGCCTGCTACATAAGGAGTCTTCTAATAATAATAATCCTATGTAGATGTTATAAACAATGTATACCTGCTGACTACTACAGAAGAAGTTAATGACTCTTGTAGTAATTATATACAGTATTATCTGTTGATCAGCAGTCCAGATCTGGTGGAAGGTGCAGGGGCTGTCACTGAGCAGTAGACATTCTATGTGTCCCATGTCAGTGCATGTGATTTGGACAGAACTGCCTTTGTTTATTGTTCATTCAGTGACAGCGGGACATAATCCACCCACAATAAAATCCACGCTGTGCTGTTTATTCTTCCATCAGATTCTGTTCTGTGTACTCACCAGATCATTGTACGCATGGGATATTTACAGTCTAATTTCCTTTTTCATACTCTGAAGTTAGGTAAACACTCCGTTGTTTACCAGCTAACCGATCCCGCTTGGTAACCTTTTATACATTCTAGTTTCCTTTTTGTACTTTGAGCGACTTATGCAGGAGACACAGGAAAAAATAATTAAGAAAAATAATTCAGATTTTGCAAACTGACTGGAAACAGATTGGTTGTTGTACTTTGCATGTCAGCCTAATGCCTCATACACACAATCAGATAATCGAACGGAAGAAATCGCTTTCGAATTGATCGCACAATAATCTAATTGTTAGTACACAGCTTTCGACAGCCGATCACGACAGTTCATCCAACAAAATCCGAAGGGACAAACACGAAAGCTTTTGTCGTATGATAGCCTAGCGTACGACAATCATTTAATCAGTACACTATGCGTCCGATAAAAATCGATAGACAAAGACCACGCATGTTCAGAAACACGAAAATAACCCAGAAAAAGCCTGGCTGCCATTGTTTTGTTTTTGCTCTATCCGATACGTAGCGACGCAACCAAGTAGCTTTTCCAGAATCGTACTAAAAAAATCATACGTTTAGCATGCATTGTTGAATTTGATATTAGTATCACATAACAAAATGCGAACGATACGTCGTCCGATTATCTGACCGCGTGTACAAGGCATTAAGCTGGATACACACTATACAATTTTCTTTCGATTTTTTCCTTTAGATTTACCAAAACCATATAATATGAGGTCAAACCTAAACACTTTCAATATGTATGCAATTAGGCAGGCCCTTGCACTACATAGTTAAAGGTAAATCTGAAGGCAATTGAACAATAAAAGTTGTATAGTGTGTATCCAGCTTAAGGGCTCTTGCACCCAAAAAAGCCAGGTTTTTAGGTGTTCATGGGTATTTTTTTGCTGATCCAAATGCGGTCCAGTGTTTTCAATGGTAGTAAACTAATCAGTAAATCAGTAAACTAACATTGCGTTTAGATCAGTAAAAAAATACAAAATGATGCTTTACTGGTCAGTATTTTATGCGCATACACACAGATAAGCGTGAGCACGCACATGGATCACACCTCCCCCTTGGGTTGTAGATTATCGTATTTGAATATTTAGCAGTCTGGCAGCTAGAAATGCTATATTATGTATATTTTTTATTACAGGTACTTATATAGGGCCTTCAAATCAGTAAAAAAAAAAAAAAAAACACACACAAAAATATGCTTTACCAGCAATGCGATGGAGTGCAGCGCAAAGGACACCACACAGCACCAAAAACCTGAGCCAGACTGGCCTGTGGTCAAAAGGCAGTGTGCACTGAGGGGGCAGAGCCACACAATCCCTAACTACCCAATGGCCATGGGCAGCTGGCAGGAGAGGCACACCAAAACCCCCACGCTGCACCCAGTAGGAGAGAGGGCACAGCTACAGGGAACAGAATACATATTTTGCATACACAAAATAAGCATAAGCACGGACATGGATCACACCTCCCCCTTGGGTTGTAGATTATAGTTTTTGAATATTTGGCATTTTGGGACTTAGAAAATTTATAATATGTATATTTTGTTATTACAAGTACTTATATACCACCTTCACATCAGTCTCTGCCCTCATGAAGTTTATAATCTATAGTCCCTAACTCACATCCATACTAGGGCCAATTTACCTACCAACATGTTTTTGGGGACTTGGGGGGGGGGGACAAGAGTACCTGGAAGAAACCCACAAAGGCAGAACATGCATACTGCACGCAGGTAGTGTCATTGTTGGGTTTCTAACAAACAACCCCAGTGTTGTCAAGAAGATGCTAACACTAAGCCATTGTTTCTATATGCACATATATGTGTTTAAATGTGTTCATAGATCAGTACTGAGTGCAAGGACCCTTAGGGCGGCCATAATCAGGGCCTTTTTTTTTTTTTCTTGTCGGACCACTAAACCACAAACTTTGGTGACAATTTTTTTTTTTTTTTATTGGCAATGGATAACTATAGAATAAAGTAATTTTCCACCACAATGAAAGATATGTGGATGGTATATAACTACTATTACTACTAGCACATAAATCAGATGGATTGATCAGTTTAGAGGACACTTAATATTTAGCACAGTGATCATCTGCATTTTAGAGCATTTTTGTTTAGTCTCCTACCTATTGTTTGAGTCATCCTGTTTTGGGGGAAAGCCTTGTTCCTGATACTTCCTTGTTAAATACGCCCAACCGTGGCCTTTAACTAATAAGCTTCAGGGAAAATAAATATGAGTATGAACCCCACAGAGACCAGTTGGTACTCACCATTCATAGGCAGGACAATGGTTAGCACTCCTGTCTTGCAACACTGGGGTCCTCAGTTTGAATACCAACCAAGACACTACCTGCATGGAGTTTGCATGTTCTCCTTGTGCTTGAATGTGTTTCCTCTAAGCCTCCATTCTCATTAATACAACTCAGCCTGACAAGTCGCGGACCGCCACGGTTCATTGTGTGGTACAGGAACGGTTCTAATAGGAGCGACACATGTCGCTCCGACTTAGAAAAAGGGTCCTGCATAGACATTCATTTTACGAAGTCCGTGCAAGTCGCGCTGCACGCGACTTCACAGGTCGCCCCCGAAGTCGTGCCGCTGCATTGTGAATGCAGTGTAACACTCATAGTAGAATGTTTGGCTGCTGTCCAACTTGACCTATAATATGTTAGGGCCCTTTCACACTGCTTTTCGATCAGGTCCCACTGTCAGTTTTTTCAGGTGGACCTGATCGGATGCTCCATGCATCCCTATGGAGCAGCGGATGTCAACGGTGACATCTCCGCTGACACCTGCCGCTATCTGATCCGATCCTGTCCATGAAATCCAGATGGTGGAAACCCTAATTTCCATCCGTCTGGAGGATCAGATCGAATGAAAATGGACAGGCGGTTCGTTATCATCCGATCTCCCCATAGAGGAGAGCGGGGATCTGACACGTCTGTCTCTGCACACAGAGCGGAGACGGAGCTGTCATCCGCCTGCTCAGCGGGGACTGGCGGATCCATCCCCACTGAGCAAAATGGAGTCCACCTGGCAGAGAGCCCGTGTGAAAGGACCCTAAAAGATCTTGGATTAAGAGCACACAAATAATAATCTTTTTCTTTATACTGGCTTTACAAAATTACAAATGCAATAATATGGAGGTTTAAATCAATTTTTATTACTGTATAACACGTTTGGTAGTTAATTAGTACATAACTAAAAGAGGTTTTATATATATATATATACTATATGTGTACATATATATATACAGTGGGTACGGAAAGTATTCAGACCCCCTTAGATTTTTCACTCTTTGTTATATTGCAGCCATTTGCTAAAATCATTTAAGTTCATTCTTCTTCCTCATGAATGTACACATAGCACCCCATACTGACAGAAAAACACAGAATTGTTGACATTGTTGCAGATTTATTAAAAAAGAAAAACTGAAATATCACATGGTCCTAAGTATTCAGACCCTTTGCTGTGACACTCATATATTTAACTCAGGTGCTTTCCATTTCTTCTGATCATCCTTGAGATGGTTCTACACCTTCATTTGAGTCCAGCTGTGTTTGATTATACTGATTGGACTTGATTAGGAAAGCCACACACCTGTCTATATAAGACCTTCCAGATCACAATGCATGTCAGAGCAAATGAGAATCATGAGGTCAAAGGAACTGCCTGAAGAGCTCAGAGACAGAATTGTGGCAAGGCACAGATCTGGCCAAGGTTACAAAAAGATTTCTGCTGCACTTAAGGTTCCTAAGAGCACAGTGGCCTCCATAATCCTCAAATGGAAGACGTTTGGGACGACCAGAACCCTTCCTAGAGCTGGCCGTCCGGCCAAACTGAGCTATCGGGGGAGAAGAGCCTTGGTGAGAGAGGTAAAGAAGAACCCAAAGATCACTGTGGCTGAGCTCCAGAGATGCAGTCAGGAGATGGGAGAAAGTTGTAGAAAGTCAACCATCACTGCAGCCCTCCACCAGTCGGGGCTTTATGGCAGAGTGGCCCGACGGAAGCCTCTCCTCAGTGTAAGACACATGAAAGCCCGCATGGAGTTTGCTAAAAAACACCTGAAGGACTCCAAGATGGTGATAAATAAGATTCTCTGGTCTGATGAGACCAAAATAGAACTTTTTGGCCTTAATTCTAAGCGGTATGTGTGGAGAAAACCAGGCACTGCTCATCACCTGTCTAATACAGTCCCAACAGTGAAGCATGGTGGTGGCAGCATCATGCTGTGGGGGTGTTTTTCAGCTGCAGGGACAGGACGACTGGTTGCAATCGAGGGAAAGATGAATGCGGCTAAGTACAGGGATATCCTGGACAAAAACCTTCTCCAGAGTGCTCTGGACCTCAGACTGGGCCGAAGGTTTACCTTCCAACAAGACAATGACCCTAAGCTCACAGCTAAAATAACGAAGGAGTGGCTTCACAACAACTCCGTGACTGTTCTTGAATGGCCCAGCCAGAGCCCTGACTTAAACCCAATTGAGCATCTCTGGAGAGACCTAAAAATGGCTGTCCACCAACGTTTACCATCCAACCTGACAGAACTGGAGAGGATCTGCAAGGAGGAATGGCAGAGGATCCCCAAATCCAGGTGTGAAAGACTTGTTGCATCTTTCCCAAAAAGACTCCTGGCTGTATTAGATCAAAAGGGGGCTTCTACTAAATACTGAGCAAAGGGTCTGAATACTTAGGACCATGTGATATTTCAGTTTTTCTTTTTTAATAAATCGGCAACAATTCTGTGTTTTTCTGTCAGTATGGGGTGCTATGTGTACATTCATGAGGAAGAAGAATGAACCTAAATGATTTTATCAAATGGCTGCAATATAACAAAGAGTGAAAAATTTAAGGGGGTCTGAATACTTTCCGTACCCACTGTATATATATATATATATATATATATATATATATATATATATATATATACCAAAGGAACAATGGGGAAGGAAGGAGGGGCAGAGGGATTGGGTTCACAAAGAGGTTGGGGCTATTCTGAATATTTCTAACTCTATCAGTGGAATGCAGGTTTTGCTGAGGGTGGTCACAAGACTCTCTGTAGGTCAAACAAAAATCAGCAATCCTCTTTCTCTGCAAACAATTGACTAATGGACTTTACAGCCTCATTTAGTTCTGTATACAAAGCATGTAATAGGCTGACCCTTTGGCATCAATACTTGCAGCCACTCACCCAGAACAAATATTCGGATCAGGAAAGTCAGAAGTCTCTATGTAAGAGGGTCAGCATGTCAGTGAGACAAGTGGTATTTTCAGAAGTAGAGAACGGCTCTGCCAGCCTCAATCTTTATCCCCATGCTTTATTTTTTATAATAATAAGTTGTCATAATGCTGCAAGCTCCTTTAGTGCCTTCGGTGTCCCTATACTGCAGATGGTGGCAATGAGTGTCCCTGATCTGATGATATCATTAGATCAAAGTTCTCTTGAGATCTGTTTTATTATTGATCTGGATATTCTCTGCCAATGTTTGTGGCAATCATATTACACACATGTCCATAGGCCACTGAATTTTATCTCAAGGATATCACCCCAGCTCATAACCTCTGAACTATCGTAAATGTGCTTGACAGAGCAAATTCCGCCCTCAAACAGGCTATGCTATCCTTTTACATGTGCCCTTTGCATGCTAAGAGTAGCTGAAGGAGTTTAACGCTTTATTAACACAAAAAACAACAACAGATTCCCTCTTCTGATGAAGTTTCTTCTTTTCCATTTTAAATCTGAGGTGGTGCCAGCCTGCTAAAGCTACCAACATTTTCCCATACTACTTTTAGCACTGGAACTGGTGGTTGGTTTGAGTTGAAGAGCAGCTGGGCACATGATTACACCTTTTATGAAATGGGTGCAATGAACTTAAATCAAACAATCTGGAAAACTGACAATGTGAACATTACATTAACATAGGAAGGGTTCATCTTTCTTCTCCTTCTGCTCTTGCATCTGCTATGAGGGGGGAACTAAAATGTTACAGTTATAGAATGGAAATCTCCTGATGGGTACACCTGTTCTGCTGACAACTGTCATAAGCGCAACTTCCCCTCGCGTAGGGAAGAGTTCTCTCACCTCCTGTTATATTTCCAGGCAGGGAATAAGGAGAAAAAACTATAATTTGTATTAACCTCCCTGGCGGTATGATTATGTCAGGAATTATGTACCAAAAGCGGTACAATTTTTTGCATGGAAATTTGGCGTTTTGTATTATAGGCCTACAATTCTTAGTAATTACTGACTTAAACCTGACCAAAACAAGACTCTAGTAGACATCCCAAATGTGATAAATTTGAAACACAAACGCATGAATTATAATCTATATTTGTTATTATAATTATAATTATTTGTAATAATTCATAATATTTATAATTATAATAAGTATAATTTATAATTATAGTTATAATTTATAATTATAATTATTTGTAATTATAATCTATATTCTATAATTATAATTGTATCACCTCCTTTTTATGTGTTTGTGTTTGTGCAACATTTGAATTTCCCTCCCAGTTCCGCTCCCATGAACCATTGCTGCTGCAGGGAACGGAACCAGGAAGTCATCAGAGCGACGGACGGCGCGGCGGGGATCTCGGCGGCGATCACAGCAATGGGAGATCATCGCTAGATAGCCAGGAGAAGGTAAGGAACCCCGCTGCAGGCTCTGCACATCCACCCCGAGCGTGACTCAGGGATACCGATCCTAGCATGAAAAAACCACCCCGAGTCACGCTCGGGGATACTGCTAAGGGGGGTTAAAGCGGAGTTCCGGGCACACAAGTAATTTTTTACTAAACATACCCCCGGGACAGTCAGGGCTAGCACATTCCACAATGGCTAGCCTCTGATCTGTCCCGGTTCGCACATACCTTTTAGAAGAAATACTTACTTATAAAATTTCTTCCACAGCGCTTCCATCTCTCTTGTGGGCAGCTGAAGCCGGCGCGGTCCTCTTCTGTGTCTTCTTTCGCGTCTTCTTGTCCCAGAATGCGCCTGCACCGGCCCCTCTCGTCACTTCCGGTGCGGCGCCGCATTCCTCCACAGCTTCTGGGCATGCCCAAAAGCTGTTTAGCAGGGGAATGCGGCGTCGCCCGGAAATGACGAGCGGGGCCGGTGCCGTCGCATTGATTCCTGGGAGCTATGACGTATGACTCCCAGGAATCATAGCGAGACAGGAAGTGACGGGGTGAGCCGCGGCTCCGAGGGAGGAAGTACTCTGAGGTGAGTATCTTCGATCTTCAATTACAAGGTAAGTAAACAAAAAAAAAAAAAATAACTATCCAATTCCTTTTCAGGTGAGGTCTACCTAGCGGAGGGGCACGAAAAAAAATATCGTTTTTGTGCCCGGAACTCCGCTTTAAGTGCAGTAGCATCAGAGCATCAAGAATGTTGGCACCCTAAAGCTGGATACACACTATACAACTTTTTTTTGTTAGATTTCCTTTAGATTTACCTTTTCTATGTAGTGCAGGGGGCTGTCCAATTGCATACAAATTGAAAGTGTTTAGATTTGACCTCATGTTATATGGTTTTGGTAAGTCTAAAGGAAGAAATCTAAAGACAATATAGTGTGTATGGCCCATTATGAAGCTTCTGGCCAGTGCCTTGTAGGTAATGACCAGACCAAGTGAAGAGAATCTAGTTTCATTAATTCACCTAAATGGCTGCAGTGCAATTTAAAGCAGATATTCTCAACCAGGATTCTGTGAAACCCTAGGGTTCCTCCATAGGTTGCTAGGGGTTCCTTGAGCTGTGGCTAAATGACCTCCCATCTGTTGGTGCCTCCATAGTTCCAGGTCCAACACCACTTGGCAGAGCCAGTGAAGGTGAAATTCTTGCACCACTCTAAATGAAGCATTTCTCCCATTGGCCTCCACCTGTGTAAGGGATGCTTTTCCAATGACCCCTGATGGACTGGGGATGGTCATAATTCTACATAGTATCCACCAAATCACGTAATAACAGACCAGCGGAGATTGAAGATGAGTTGAGACCTCCACCAACTACTTCTTGGTGAGACATCTTTTTCATTAAAGCCTTTTTGGCTACCAGATGTCTTGTGTCTCAGGCAGAAAGAACCTGTCTGATAATTTGCTCATGGTGATCAGTGGTCCAGTTTTGTCAAGGTTTGTTCTCTGACTGTAGACTTTACTGACACTATCAGTTGGTTCTCTGACTGTTGACTTTACTGACACTTGATTATCAATCATTAGTCCCAGCTTGGCTATACATTACTTACTGTACATTTTGTGAATACGAGGTATTCTAGGATCAATAGGTAAGGAATAACGAGCATTTGGCCAAGTAGTCATACTGACCTGTTTGTCTTAGAGATTTTTGAGCACTTGTACGGTTGTACGGTGTCTATTCCTCTACTGGAATTAACTACTTGTGAGCATCTCACAGTGTGCATTAGAAGCTGCAGCAAATGAGAGAGAGCTCACCTGGCTGGAGGATGTCCAACATCATCTCGCTCTTTCTGGATTTTAGGATTTTTAGAAGAGTAGCATCACAAGTAAGTGCAAATGTAGTGTCCCTCAGAACGGCCACTGCTGCAAGGCTGACAAGATTTATATAGCGCCAACAGTTTGCGCAGCGCTTTACAATATGAGGGAAGACAATACCGTTACAATACAATTCAATACAGGAGGAATTGGAGGGCCCTGCTCGTTAGGCCTCTTACACACAATACTCCGGTTTGAGCATCTACAGTTGTATTCAAAATGATTCAACCCCAACTGAAATTGATTGTTTTGGCCAGTTTGACATTGATTTTGATCATTCAGTCATCCTGCTTACAATTAAATCAAAGAGGCACGTGTAGGTCAGACAAATATAACATAACATTTATAATGAAATAACCACAAATGTCTTTTCTGTGCTCACATCATTATCAGTTTTATTCAACCCCCAAGTGACATTCAATCTTAGTACTTAGTACAACATCCTCTTACAGTTATAACAGCTTTTAAAAGTGAAGCATAGCTTGACACAAGTGTCTTGCAGCGATCTACGGGTATCTTCGCCCATTCGTCATGGGCAAAAACCTCCAGTTCAGTCACATTCTTAGGCTTGTGCACTGCAACTGCTTTCTTTAAGTCCCACCTGAGGTTCTTAATCGGATTTAAGTCTGGTGACTGTGATGGCCACTCCAAAATGTTTCAGCCTTTAATCTGCAACCATGCTCTAGTGGACTTGGAGGTATGCTTGGGATCATTGTCCTGTTGAAAGGTCCAACGTCTCCCAAGCCTCAGGTTTGTGACGGACTGCATCACATTGTCATCCAATATCTCCTGGTACTGAAGAGAATTCATGGTACCTTGCACACGCTGAAGCTTCCCTGTACCTGCAGAAGCAAAACAGCCCCAAAGCATGATTGACCCCCCGCCATGCTTCACAGTAGGCAAGGTGTTCTTTTCTTCATAGGCCTTGTTCTTCCTCCTCCAAACATAGTGTTGATCCATGGGCCCAAACAGTTCTAATTTTGTTTCATCAGTCCACAGAACACTATCCCAAAACTTCTGTGGTTTGTCCACATGACTTTTGGCATACTGCAGTTGACTCTTATTATTCTTTGGAGACAGCAAGGGGGTGCACCTGGGAGTTCTGGCATGGAGGCCTTCATTACGCAGTGTGCGCCGTATTGTCTGAGCAGAAACTTCAGTACCCACATCTGACAAATCTTTTCTCAGTTCCTCAGCAGTCACACGGGGACTTTTCTCCACTCTACGCTTCAGGTAGTGCACAGCAGTCGAAGTCAGCATCTTCTTTCTGCCACGACCAGGTAGCGTTTCAACAGTGCCCTTTGCCTTGAATTTGCGAATGATGCTTCCTATGGTGTCTCTTGGTATGTTTAACATCTTTGCAATCTTCTTATAGCCATTGCCCTTCCTCTGAAGAGTAATCACCTCTTCTCTTGTCTTCCTGGACTATTCTCTTGACTTCACCATGTTTGTAACCACACCTGTAAATGTCTAGAAGGAGCTGAGTATCACAGTCATTTTAAAGCTGCCTAATTGGTGCTTATTAGGCTTTATTGCTGCTCCCTGACATCCACAGGTGTTTTCAATACCTGATTGAAAACACTTCAATGAACCTCTGTTCTTCAGAGTGGTAGTCTTTAAGGGGTTGAATAATTGTGTCAATGAAGAATTCACAAAAGAAACATTTACTACTGCATTATAAAACCAATTGATGTCATTTTAGTTGCATATGGTTCTTTAAGAAGTGCTTGTAGGATTTCATTCTGAATACAATTACAAATGTACACTATATTCCCTAAAACCCTTTACAGCATTGGGGGGTTGAACAATTTTGAATACAACTGTACTATTTCCAGACTTTTTTTTGTATGTATTTGCGCATATTTGTGCGTATTTGCGTGCATTAAGGCTTAAATTACTGACCAAAAATGCAGATTTTTCTATTTTGTTCTTACTGAAGAATGCACAGCGCTTGTTTACGTGCCTGTGTGCACAGGCACATTACAATTAATGGGCTGCATTTTAGCTCAGGAAAAAAAAAAAAGCTGTACTGAGCTTTTTCAAGCTGCGAGATGCTCAAACAGGAGTATTGTGTGCAAGAGGCCTTAAAGCCTACAATCTAGAAGGGAGGGTCAAGTGAAACAGAAGGCAATAAATGTGTAGGATGAGCTGATGTAGAAAATGGAAGTACGGTTGTTAGGTGAGGGTAGGATTGGCTTCTCTGAAGAGGAGGGTTTTCAGAGATTGTCTAAAAGCTAATAGAGTAGGAGATATTTGGACAGATTGGGGTAGGGAGTTCCATAAGATTGGAGAGGCTCTGGAAAAGTCCCGGAGGCGAGTATGGGAGGAGGTGACGAGGGAGCTGGAGAGCAGGAGGTTTTGAGGAACGAAGAGAGCGATTAGGTTGATATTTTGAGACTAGGCTAGTGATGTAGCTGGGGGCTAAATTGTGGATGGCTTTGTAAAATGTTGTTAGTATTTTGAATTTATTTAATTGGGTGAGCGGAAGCCAGTGGAGGGAATGACAGAGAGGAGTTATCAAGGCATTTTAATATTTGCTTAACACCACTGCATTGTGTGCATCAGTATAAAGGCTGTTGAGGGGAGTACTGAAGCAAGGTGCTGCCATGTTTTGAGGGGGAATTATATACAGCACCCTACTGGACTTCCTACCTGCCATAATCTGCCTTTATTGCATAGAGATTGTGACACCACTGGGTTTAAATGTTTATGAATGTCAGTAGCATGTTGGTTGAGAGGGGGATGCAGAATATAAGCATATAAGGTATAGTATATATTATATATAAAAATATAACTTTAGCTTCAAAGTCCTTCCTCTTTGCAAATCCACTGACATGTGACATGTGTTGAAATAAAAATAATGTGCGACGAGTTCAGGAGTTTGGTAAACATTGCAAGAATAGTCTGAGCAGCTATTTCATGTTGACATTTGTCACAGTTTCAGCCATCGGTCTTCTGGGTTTATCCTACTCTTGGATACTTGTTCAGCTGTCAAACATGTGATTTTGTGGCCACTACACCATAACTTAAGTGTAGTAGATGCCTGGATACAAATAGAATAAATTGTTGTCTGCAAAAGAATTACGCTTGAAAGGTTAATTCATGAAATCCAGTGCAAATAAATGTGGAGGTATTGTGACTGCAATCACCTAGTCTAGCAGCGGTTTCTAATGTAAGGTAGAAAATGAAACTGAGAATATGAGTGGTTTTCATGGCCAACATTTACTTTCTTCCACGTCTTTTAGGCTTCATTAATATGGGCGTATTAAAGCGTACATCCATGTGAGCGTCGTGTTTGCGTGCATGGAATGCACAGGTGTTCCGTGCATCCTCGTGCAGGCAGTCCCAGTTGGGATGCAGCGGCTGCAGGGACATACTGTACAGTGGAGAAAATAATTATTTGATCCCCTGCAGATTTTCTAACTTTGTCCACTTCCAAAAAAATGAAGGGTCTATAATTTTAATCATATTTTTATCATTGGTGTATTTTAAATTATAGAGACAGAATATTACCCAAAAATCCAGAAAAAAACACATGATACAAATTTTCTAAATTGAGTTTCAGTTCAGTGAGTAAAATAAGTATTTGATGCAGAGGTATGAGGTTCAATGTGATATACTGGGCAGGATCAGGAGACACATGGATCCCCAAATATTTGAAGGAGGCAACCACTCGCACTGTAGGTGCACAGGCAGGGAGAGGCTGAGTTATGGGATCAAGGGGCATCAAAACCGATTTATCCCAATTTATGGAAAATCCCGATAGGGACCCAAAATAGTTAATAAGGGACATTACCGCCCGTAAGGATTCCCCAGTATCACCTAGGTAGAGCAGGGTATCATCCGCATAGAGTGAGATAACATCTGCATGTGAGCCCCTTCTGAACCCCACTATGTCAGGGGAGGACCGAATCCGTGCCGCTAAGGGCTCCAGTGCCATGGCAAATAGCAATGGAGATAGCGGGCAGCCCTGTCTAGTCCCCCTGTGCAAACAGAAGGGCCCAGAAAGTTCCCCGTTCACTCTCAGTCTGGATGTGGCCCCAGCATTTGGGCAGGCAAGGAAGAAAAGGCACCTGTAGAGTGTATGGCAGCGTGATGTGACTGAAGGTACTCCTTATGCAGGAGGAGGGTGACATCAGGTTACTCCCCTCCTCTTGCTCTCTGCCCCCTGGAGCTGGCATTAAGGCCCCGCTCCGAGGTCGCCACGCTACCTCGCACCGCGACCTCCGAGGTCGCAGTGCGAGCAGCGCGCCGCGACCTCGGAGCGGCCGCCACGGACTTCATAACATTGAAGTCTATGGCGGTCGCCTCCTGGTCGCCCCAAAGAAGCTCCGGACCCTTTTTCTAAGTCGGAGTGACTTGTGTCGCTCCTATTAGAACGGGTCCGCAGCTTCCCTATGGGAGGCGACCTACGGCGACCTGTGAGGCGACCAGGTCGCCTCACAGGTCGCCTTAGTGTGAACGGGGACTGACACTGCCTGGTGTTGTTTAACAACCAAGCGATACTTTGTTTACAGTCACATTATTTAATTACTGTTCACCATTATTCATTTTTTCCTGTATGCCCCTAAACACCCTGGCTGTACCCCAGTTTGGGAACCCCTGATCTACAATATTAATGTTCCAATTTGTATATTTCCTTTGTAGTAAATAAATGTGTTTATCAAATTTTATAGAGAACTGTTTATCAAGCCTGCAAGCTGAACCTAATCCATTGCCGGCTTATGATTTCTGCCCGTAGAATAATTCACCATCCGATGATTTGATCTAATTAATGCACAATTCTAACATACTATTTTTCTCTACACAGGGGATCCGCCATTGCAAAAATAGTGGGCGAAAATGCTGCAAAGCTGCCTCAGTTTGATAATGTGGTGAACATGTGGGTGTTTGAAGAATTAATAGGAGGGAAAAAACTGACAGAGATCATCAACACAGATCATGAAAATGTCAAGTACTTGCCTGGACACAAGCTGCCTGCCAATGTGGTACGTGGGCCGACTTCTTCTGTATTGTGGATTTCTTCAGGAATTGGGTTTGTGTGACTCAGTCTGCCATGTAGTAATCAGGATAACCTTGCACCGTTATGATCAGTAGTCTAAATAGAAAAGCTCACCATCTTACTGCTAGACAAACACTGTGGGGGCTAGTTGTTAAACAAAAAAAATCTTAAAAAATATGAAAAGTGGTGTTTTTCACAGTAATCAGATTCCTTATTTAATTTTTCCAGAGAACAAAGATAGAACCCCATTGTTCACTACAGTCAACATCTCTTTTTATTTTCTTATTCTTGGTGTATACTACTCTTCTGGGAATGTTCACGCAACATTTTTTAAGAGTTGTGGTCAAAAGCATTGCATCCAAGTATTCACACAGTAAGATATGGCCCCTTTCACACGGCCTTTCCGATCCGATCCTCCTGTCAGTTTTTCAGGCGGATCTGATCGGATGCTCCATTCAGCCCTATGGAGCAGCGGATGTCAGCGGAGACATTTCCGCTGACACCTGCTGCTATCCGATCCGATCCTGTCCGTGAAATCCGGACGGATGGAAACCCTATTTTCCATCCGTATGGAGAATCGGATCGGATAGGATCGGATGAGAACAGACAGGCGGTCCGTTCTCAACCGATCTCCCCATAGAGGAGAGCGGGGATCTGACAGCTCCATCTCTGCACACAGAATGGAGACGGAACTGTCATCTGCCTGCTCAGTGGGGATCGGCGGATCAATCCCCTGTTGAGCAGAACGGACTCCGTCAGGGCGCACCGCCTGTGTGAAAGGAGCCTAAAGGCCCGTACACACGATACGAAAATCGGAAGGGAAATTTCGTCCGATGAACGATCTTGTTAGTATGGTGCTTTCAACAGCCAATTACGGATTTTCGGATGACAAAAACTGTATGTGCAGGCTATAAAATTTTTATCGTACGTCAAAACAACGTCCGATATTCGTTTAATTAGTACAATTTTCGTCTGAAAAAAATCTTAAGAGTAAGACTAGGCATGCTCAGAGACGAAAAAACACATACAAAACAATCCAACACATAACATCACTTCTGAAGTTGAATTCTGTCGTACAGGAAAATTCGTATGAAAATAACCTCTTCCATTTCGACATGAGACTAGCATGCAACAAAAAACGGACGACAGATCGCTCGATAATCTGATCGTGTGTACAGGGCTTTAGGGTGATTTAATAAACCCGGTGCACACAGAATCTGGTGCAGCTCGGTATAGTAACCAATAAGCTTCTAACTTCAGCTTGTTCAATTAAGCTTTGCCAATAAAACCTGGGAGTTGATTAGTTACTATGCACAGCTGCACCAGATTCTGCGTTTTAGTAAATTTCCCCCAGTGTATGAAATTCAGTAAAGTTCATGAAGCGGCGCTAAAAAATCCCAAGGAAAAAATCCTCAAAGGCTTCAGTGCAATTAGACACCAATCACCAAGATGAGTAATTCTAACTCCTTACCAGAAGATAAATATCATGAAGCCAAATAGTAAAAATCCTCCTTGACAGTCCATGATCAGTCCAGCTGTGCATCCACAGTATCCCTCAAGGATGAGAAGGGAATGATAATCGAAATCCAAAAAGAAAGGAATAACTCATAGTGTAGCATCATTGTACAATATATATGTCAAAGGTAAACCAATCAAGGGTAAACCAGACCAACACCAGAGAATCGTGCAGGAAAAACACCTTCATCATCCTAGCACACACTTACCTAATAGCCAGATCGGCTTCATGTGAGGAGAACCAGCCTGTCAGAAGTTTACTGATTTTTTGCCTATACATCTTGGCCTTCTGGTAAGCAGTAGTCAGACTCACAATGGTGCCGAGTGTTTTTCCTGCACGATTCTCTGGTGTTGGTCTGGTTTACCCTTGATTGTCCTTTGATTGTCGATTATCTTTCCCTTCTCATCCTTGAGGGAAACTGTGGATGGACATCAGGACTGGTCATGGTCTGTCAAGGAGGATTTTTACTATTTGGCTTCATGATATTTATCTTCTGGTAAGGAGTTAGAATTACTCATCTTGGTGATTGGTGTCTAATTGCACTGAAGCCTTTGAGGATATTTTCCTTGGGATTTTTTAGCTCCGCTTCATGAACTTTACTCTATATATTATAATATTGTCAATATTAGATTTAGCCGGCAGCTTATTCTATCTATTAATGTTTATGCAATTGTAGCGCGGATTTTTTACCAATTTTCTGTGAAATTTAGGGTTATTGTTTTGGAGAAGAGTTTTGGACCAGAATGTTGGAATCTTCCTGTAACTGATCACACCCTACAAAAAAGTCACATAATAAATGATCATGCTGAGGTCTTGCACTTGGGGACTGCTTCGTGGATAAGATCACCTGCTTGTGGCCTAGGCAATCTGCCTATTTTTGATAGGTCTGTGGCTTCCCCATTGCTTTGATACTCCCTGCAAACGTTTCCTAATAAATTGAATAGTCTGAATTAGACATGTTCAATTTGTTTTGGTCCCAATCTAAATTCAGACAGATTTTTGGTTAAGTGGAGATTCAAATTCAAACCAATGCAAAATTTTATAGACCGATCCAAATTCTGTGTGAAGAATAGCTGGTTGTTAAGGAGCGGGCCTGGAACCCAGCCAACGGGTCCTTAACAACCGATGACTCATCAGCTGTCAGCAGGTTTCCCCACTAACAGCTAAACGTAAACAAAAGAATGCTGGCAATGACAAATGAAGAAAAAAAAACAGCGTGGGGTTCCCCCCCCCCCCTCCCAATCCATACCAGGTCCTTTAGGTCTGGTGTAAATTTAAAGGGGAACCCTACGCCAAGATTTAAAAAACACACGGCGGGGGGTCCCCCCCATAATCCATACCAGACTCTTATTCAAGCACGCAGCCCGGCAGGTCAGGAAAGGGGGGGGGAGTGAGAGCCCCCCCCCTTCTGCACCATACCAGGCCCTCATGCCCTCAACATGGGTGAGGGGGGTGCCCCAAAGCATAAGCATAAAATATCAAGTACGTACATAAGGACCTAGGAATAAAGAAATGTATAGGGTTCCAGGCACCACATACACTAGTAATGTCATTCAGCTGGCATCCATAGCTCCAAGCCATTGTTTTTGGCCAGAAGAAAGTTCCCACCGGCCAGTCACAGAGAAACGGGACAGAGTCGGATCTTTGCAGTCACGTGACCACATGGACAAATTTAAATAAAAAAATCTTTTTAGATGGCGATTTATTAGAAAATGTATGCTGGGAGTCTCAGTGCAATGGGGAAGCAACACTTAACAGGTGGCTTGTTGTGTAGCCTATCCTTCTGATTTAAAGTACTACCAAACCCAACATTCTAATTGTGTTTTTAACAGATGAATGCAATTCTTCACGCCTCTCAGAGCCTTTGTTTATCTTAGCAGGGACTATAGAGGTTTTCATGGGACTTGCAGGTAGTTGTGAATTAAATTAAAAGTTTTTTTCATTTATAAGATTTCCCCTCATTACGGTTTCGTACACACAACACAAAGTGAGAAGAAATCTCTCCAAAGTGGGGGAAATTACCTCTTACGCAGTTGTCACCTGAACAAGTGATCCCATTGAGAACTTAAAATTTTGTTTTTTCCCTCCTTTTTTGACTTTGCAACAGTGGTCAACAGATCAAATAAAGAGAGTGAAGCTCCCCAGTGGAGACATAACATTAAAACCTGAGAGGGGCTCTAACCAGACAATTCCAGGGGCAGATGCCACCTGAGGTCTAGACACTATGGCCAGTATGGCCAGCAGCTGCCACGGTTGGCCTCATGGGCAGCATGGCCCTGGCTCTAACCTTTCCACATTCTATACAAAACTGGAAAAAAAACTTATTTTGGCTTTAGATAGGTTTTAATGAACTCTTGCACATCCATGTTATGTGTGAGGCCACTCATCACAATGATGAGCTGGAGATGAGGTGTGGTAGGAGAGAGGGGGCAAGCCATTTGTTTTAGATTTGAATAATAGATCACCATGCATTCTGACGTTCTCAGGGCATTCATAAAGATCACTAAAGGAAACCTGAAGTCTCCAAATCTTTGGAGTTTGCTACTGATGATGTTTCCCTTTTAAAATGCTAACTCCCTGGCTGTCATGCTGATCTATTTGCTTCAGTCCTCTACATCATTGCCTGTACCCAGAATGCAGGTTAGGAGCTTTGGCTTCATTTTGGGACTTTTCTGATTTCCATGATTGTTCCAGGTCAATGTATAAAAACAGTACACTGCTCAAAAAAAATTAAAGAAACACTTTGAAAACACATCAGATCTCAATGGAGAAAAATATCATTCTGGATATCTATACTGATATGGACTGGGTAATGTGGTAATGTGTTAGGAATGAAAGGATGCCACATCGTTTGATGGAAATTAAAATGATCACCCTACAGAGGGCTGAACTCAAAGACACCCCCAAAAATCTATGTGAAAAAAATTATGCAGCAGGCTAGTCCATTATGCTGAAATATCATTGCAGCGACTCAAAATGGTACTTAGTAGTTTGTATGACCCCCACATGCTTGAAAACTTCAGGGCATGCTCCTAATGAGATGACACATGGTGTCCTGGGGTATTTCCTCCCAGATCTGGACCAGGGCATCACTGAGCTCCTAAACAGTCTGAGGTGCATCCTGGCGGCATCGGATGGACCAAAACATAATGTCCCAGAGGTTTTCCACTGGATTTAGGGGAGGCGAGCATGTGGGCCATGGTCAATGGTATCAATTCCTTCATCCTCCAGGAACTGGCTACATACTCTCGCCACATAAGGCCACCTGGAGGAACCCAGGATTCACTGCACCAGCCTGGGGTTTGACAATGGGTCCAAGGATTTCACCCCGATTCCTAATAGCAGTCAGGCAATTTTCTAGCCTGTAGAGGTCTGTGCGTCCCTCCATGGAAATGCCTCCCCAGACCATCACTGACCCACCACCAAACCAGTCCTGCTAAACGATGTTACAGGCAGTATAATGTTCTCCACAGCTTTTCCAGATCCTTTGAAGTCTGTCACATGTGCTCAGGGTGAACCTGCTCTCATCTGTGAAAAGCACAGGACGCCAGTGGCATATCTTCCAATTCTGGTGTTCAATGGCAAATGCCAATCAAGCTCCACGCTGCCAGGCAGTGAGCCCAGTGCCCACCAGAGGACATCTGGCCCTCAGGCCACCCTCATGAAGTCTTTCTGATTGTTTGGTCAGAGAAATTCACACCAGTGGTCTGTCGGAGGTCATTTTGTATGACTCTGGCAGAGCTCATCCTGTTCCTCCGTGCACAAAGGAGCAGATACCGGCCCCCCTGATGAGTTAAGGACCTTCTACCACCCCATCCAGCTCTCCTAGAGTAACTGTCTATCTCCTGGAATCTCCTCCATGCTCTTAAGGTCCCTTTCATATGGGCTTTTCCGATCAGGTCCGCCCGTCAGTTTTTCAGGCGAACCTGATCGGATGCTCCATGCACCCCTATAGGGAAGCAGATGTCAGCTGTGACATGCCTGCTGCTATCCAATCCTGTCCGTGAAATCCAGGTGGATGGTAACCCTATTTTCTATCCGTCTGAAGGATTGGATCGTATGGGATCAGATGAAGACAGACAGGCAGTCCATTTCATCTGATCTCCCCATAGAGGAGAGCGGGGCTCTGACAGGTCCGTCTCTGCACAGTGAGCGGAGACAGACCTGTCATCCACCTGCTCAGCAGGGATTGGTGGATTGATCCCTGGCTGAGCAAAGCAAGTTCCGCTGAGTGGAAAGCCTGTGAAAGGGGCCTAAGACAATGCTGGGAGACACAGAAAACCTTCTGGCAATGGCACGTATTGATGTGCCATCCTGGTGGAGTTGGACTGCTTGTCCAACCCCTATAGGGTCCAGGTATCGCCTCATGCTATGAGAAGTGACACTGACCCTAGCCAAATCAAAACTAGTAAAAAACTATCAGAAAAAATGAGTAGGGAAAAAAAAATTTCTGTGGCCTCCACCTGCAAAACCATTCCTGTTTTGGGGGTTGTCTCATTGTTGCCTATCTAGTGCACCTGTTAATTTCATTAAAGAGGTTGTAAACCCACCTCACAAACTTGTACCTATAGGTAAGCCTATATTGAGGCTTACCTATAGGTGCTATAAATATCTCCTAAACTTGCACCGTTTAGGAGATATTTAGAGTGCCTACTGCCGATGACGTCATCGGCGCAGGCGCTCTGAAGGAACGGCCACCCGTGCCGTTCCTTCAGAGCTCAGTGCCGTGAACGGCGGCTCCCGCGCGCATGCGCGGGAGTGATGTAATCGCGCCTCCGGCCAATCAGATGGCCGGAGGACGCGAACCCGGAAGCAGGACGGCCGGACATGTCGCCGTCCTGTCACTGAGGTGGCGGCACGGCGGGGGCTTCGTTTTAAGGTAAGTACTACATAATGAGCTAGTATGCGATGCATACTAGCTCATTATGCCTTTTTCTTTACAGGGCTTTTTTTCCCTCGTTTTTATTGGGGGAGTTTACTTCCTCTTTAACACCAAAGCAGCTAAAAACTGATTAACAACCCCCTCTGCTACTTAACTGACCAAATCAATATCCCAGCAGTTTAATTGACTTGATGCTAAAAGTGTTCCTTTAATTTTTTTGAGCCGTGTATTAAAGTCAGATAGGAAAGCAACAAGCATTTTTTTTTGGAGGAAAGCAAAGCCTTCGTATTTCTCACTGTACAGTTTTTTTTATTTTTTTCTAAAAGCATGCATAGTGTCTTCAGTTTATTCATGTTGCCATTAAATTCACATTTAGTATATGACAGGTTTACGCAAATTGGAGAGTTCTTTTTTGGGTTTGTTGCTCCGCTGTGCTAATATAATGTGAATACAATGCTGTATTTATCAGAATAGTTGGTTGCTGATAGACACGCATTATTTAGAAGAGGTACATCCTTTTTTTCAATAGATAAAATAATCAAATACACTTCCTGTTGTGCTTAAAAGACATGCATGTAGGCTGTATACAGGGAAACTCTTCACATTAACCTTAGGTCCGTGGGTGGTATACTTAAGGCAGAGCCATTAGGTATTGCTGGATATAAGTAGTTATTACAAGCCAGCTGGGAACATACAGGTGGGAGTTTAATGCAGATGTATTGTAATAATACCTCCTGCAGAATAATAGCCTTCTCCATCCTCCAACTCATTTACATGATGTATAAAAGTCTCCAGCGGTTGGCAGATAATGTAATGTATTGTGTGAGAACATTTCACGTTCCCCAGGTCCTCTTGCTCCATGAATATCTCCAGAATTGTTTACACAGATGCCATGCACTGTCTCATTGGGTTTCATAATCGCCTCTTGACGAGGAGCGAGGAGCCATGTTATGACCAAGAGCCTCGTTTCAAGCCGCTCTGGGAGATTATCAAAACCAACAAGGCTGTATGATTGCTCAATAATGCAACACAACCTTTGCCCTGCAACATAAAGCCTACTAATCAATCAGAAGGCCGCGTTCTGCTTGGGGGAAATCGTCCTGCAGACGAGGGGAATGAATGCATGAATGATCGATGGAGATATAAGTGTGCGGTCCTTTGTCATTGTTGACCTGTGAGGGGAAGGTGCGCAGCACCTCTCTGAGGGAAGATGGACATGGAGGAACATGTCTACCTTTGTGTTCACTGGAACATTCTCTCAGCAGTGACTTTCAGTCACACTCGACTCTGGGCTTTAACAGGCCTCAGTGTACATTTATTGTATGGCATGCGCTGACAAAGAGTGACTTACCAGTAGCTGGACCTCTACCTCTCTATGTGAGATTGGGTACATGACTAACCACCCACTATTACCTGTTAGCCTGATTACAAAATAATACTAAAGCCAGCCATAGTTGGTCCAAACTTGGCCAGATCCTACTGATTCAAACCATGTATGGGCAGGGTGAATGTCTCAAGTTGATCAATCGATCGACTTGGGAACAACCAGCCTGTTGGATTTTACATGCGATTTTTGCTAGCTGCTGTTATAACCGCTAGCAATATTCACAGTGTTCTCCTGGCGAGGACGGCGCCCCCTACCGGGAAAACACAATGGCTCCCCAGGAGGGATTCCCCCATCCACACTGACTGTGTGGATGGGGGAATCTAGCGATATTCTTTCCTGAAACATGAGGCTTCACGTGTGGTATTGAAAAAAAAAAAAAAGGTTGCTGGAATCTGGCATTTAAAGTATATGTCGTACCAAATTCTATATTTATCCAGCGTGATATTTGGGAAGCCCAGGCTCTCCAGCCAGCCGAGTTGGTAAAAGCAGAGTCTTTATTTTCCAAAAGTTAAATGAAAAAACAGGTTACTTCAGCATGAGAACAAACTGAATAGTCCATCCACCTCTAGTATAAATCAAACCTTTTGGCTTACAGCCAGGAAAACCTTGTCCCTTAACAGGATCCAAAGTCCCCGCCTGCCCCAGGGGTCCAAAGGAAGGTCACCACAATCCAGCAGGGTCTCTATAGCTCCAACAGTACACAGCTCCTCTGTTGCCCTCCACACCTGCTGACTGCTGCCCTTTTTA
>NC_138769.1:659551521-659641521 GCF_965119305.1 Pelophylax lessonae | reverse complement strand
TCCCCCATCAGTTCATTGGGAAATTATGTGATCAGCTGAAATCTCATATAAAGAAAGGAGCGTTTGGGCTTTCTCTCATAAAGGTGTGAGTGATTGTTCCCGGATCTGTATGGTTTCAGTGATATCATTATATTATATAATGTAATTCAGCAGCTTGAGAATCATGCATTGTCTATATAGAATGTTAAATACACTGCCTGGCCAAAAGTCGCCACCAAAAAAAAAAAGGTCACACATGTTGGATCGCCTTTAGTTTTGATTACGGCACGCATTCGCTGTGGCATTGTTTCGATAAGCCTCTGCAAAGTCACAAGATTTATTTCCGTCCAGTGCTGCATTCATTTTTCACCAAGATCTTGTATTGATGATGGGGGAGTCTGACCACTGCGCAAAGCCTTTTCCAGCACATCCCAAGGAGTCTCAATGGGGTTAAGTTCTGGACTCTGTGGTGGCCAATCTATGTGTGAAAATAATGTCTCATGCTCCCTGAACCACTCTTTCATAATTTGAGCCCGTTGAATCCTGGCATTGTCATCTTGGAATATGCCCGTGCCATCAGGGAAGAAAAAATCCATTGATGGAATAACCTGGTCATTCAGTATATTCACTTAGTCAGCTGACCTCATTCTTTGGGTACATGCAGTAACGATCCAATAGGATCGTTACTGCATGCTTAGTTTAGTTAGTTGCTTAGTTAATTCCAGGTGGCGACTTTTTTTTTTGGTCAGTCAGTGTATTTTCAGCTGTAGACCGCATACTAGCTCATTATGAAATACTTACCTTAGAACGAACCCCCGCCATGCCGCCCGCTTACCTGTATGATGAGCGACATGTCCAGTCGCCCGTCTTCCGGGATCGCGGCATCCGGGGCCATCTGATTGGCCGGAGCCGCGGTGACATCACTCCCGCGCACGTGCGCGGGAGCCGACGGTCACGGCACGGAGCTCTGAAGGGACGGCATGAGCGGCCGTTCCTTCAGAGCGCATGCGCCAGTGATGTCACTGGCTGCATGTAAGGTAAATATCTCCTAAACGGTGCATGTTTAGGAGATATTTACAGTACCTATAGGTAAGCCTTATCATAGGCTTACCTATAGGTAAAAGTTACAGAGGAGGGTTTACTTCCTCTTTAAGTGAGATATTAAGAAGTGAAATCAGAGATAAGGATGCAGACTAGCATTTTGAAAAGGAGGTTAGTTATGACAGTATGTGTATTTCTCTTTTCTCTTTAAGGCTGGGTTCACACGGATGCAGTCTACCACATCGCATGTCATTTGTACAGGAATCGCTTTGCAAATTCAGCGCGGTGCAAATTAAGCCATACATTATGTATGGCTTGGTTCACACTGGACCTTCACCAAAAAAGTGCAGGACCCTTTTTTTGTCTGCATCAGAATCGGATCGCATGGGTGATCAGACCCATGCGATCCGATTCCAAAGTTCGCACTGCATTCTGCAAACTGATTTTGGGGTTTCATTAACTTTAACCCACACAGGAATATCTATGGTTCCTGCACTGCATCAGTGTGAACCCAGCCTAAAGCTGAACTCTGACCAGCTATAAAAAATGTTAAATTGGTAACCCCACCTCGGCCTTGTTTTAGTGGGTGTACTTAAGCGTATACCAGTGTGAGGGCCCTGTTTTTCAGCAGTTCCCAAGTGGACATCGGTGTGTGGGATGTGTGTCCCAGTACTCACACTTTCTACATTCTCGCACCCACATGTATGTCAAATTGGAACTAGTAGCTGTGTCCGTGCAGCTGCTGCTTCCCAATTAGCATGAATGAAACTGCCTGCACACGGATGCACGGAACACCAGTGTAATATGTGCAGGCAAAATGCAGCCATCACACGAGTGTACAATCAAACAAAAGCTGGCCACTTGATGCTTCTTCTTTAGTAGGCTTTATTAAAGCACAACAGCAATAACAGAGTCCATATGTGCTTACGCGTTTCGGCCGCAGCCTTACTCATAGCATCACACAGGTGTACGCTTAAGTATGAGGTCTATATATTCATGAATTACAACTTGTTTAGTCAAGGGATGTCACGCAGAAGATTACCTACCTTATTGTTCTCTCCTGCTGCAGCCAGTGGTCTTTCTCGCTTCTGTTCCAGCCCTAGAATTACAATTTCTTTTTATAATTGACCATAAAGGTCAAGACGGAACAAAATGCTGAGGTCCTATTACATATGTAAAAAAAAAAACCCAAACCCCCATTAACCATGATTTGAAGCATTTTTATTTTTTTCAAAAGTGCTTAAACGCTTGGCACACAAATTCTAATTTTATTTAATTGTGCCTATTCACATTTGAGTGATGTGTTGTCTCTCAACGCTCAGAAATGTCCATGAGCTCCTTTGGGGCATGATCATGCATTCTTAGCCCCAACAGACTTTAGTGGGGGCATCTGAAAAATTCACGTAACATGCGTTTTTCGTGTGATTTTACACTTTACAACCATCTCCTCATCTCCTCCTCCTCCTGGTAATTAGCTTTCTATTGCCTAGAACAAAACCGCTAAAGCCTGGAACACGTGAAAAATGTGTGCAAACACTGATCAACACATTGCTGCGTTCCTTGTTCTACATTGTTGTTGGATTGTGAAAAGAGTGGAATAAATTGCGCTCAGCACTTAAAACACAACCAAAAAGTGCTTGTGTGCATAAATATGTGAATAAATGGTTATAAATAAATACATATAAAATCCTAAATGTGAAAAAAGTCCTTGGTAAAATAAATATATCAACAGTCCTTAAAGTGCCCAGTGCAATACAGATCTCTCAGCAATGACTGAATATCACTCTAACTTCAAGTGAGGGACCTCCACCTTAAGGGACTTTCTCCACCCAGTGCTCGGGGTAAATACTTCTTACCAAAGCTGGTGGACCCCTTAATTACAGGGGGTCTAAAGCAGCATAAATGGTCCACAAATGCCTCCAAGCTATCCTTCAGGTCCCTTTATATATGGCTCAGCTCGCATAAGGAACTCCAAGTAATTCCAGGATATTATGGGGAGAAAGATAAGGAAACTCCAATAGTGTAGTATGTTCTAATATTAGGGTTTATTAATGAAATTGCACTTACTCAAACATTAGAAACAAATGCCTTCATGCGATAAATGCAGCATGGGTTCAGTGTACGGGACGCTCCTCTGCTCCTGCGTATCACCAACCCGGAACGCCACGGTCTCACGTTCCCGACGCACGTTTCGTCAGACGCGCTGACGTCATCAGGGGATCATGTGACCGTAGGTTTCCATTCACAATAAATAGAGGTATCTAGCTGACAACATCCAATCGCTGGCCGGCGGTTTCTGAACCGCCCATTCCTTTCGGGATGCTAGGTTCACTCCCATACCTGGAAGTGCTCCGCGGCCATTTCTTATTTGGGCAAATCGCCAGTAGTTTACTATAACAAGCCCGAATAGACAATCGGCAGTATTATGCTAATACAAAAGGGGATCCGATTGCCATACTAAAGATTGATGGAATAATCAAATGCCAATCAATGTATAACAAATCAAGGCGATGGGATGCTGTTTACAATAAATGAATGTTATATATAAATATATTACCCTCAATGCAATATTTAGAACCATACTACATAAACTTTTATTTTATTAAAATATTAAATAAATTTATTAATATAAACATATCCCTAAAAATTAATGTGTAGTAAAATTTTTTTTTTTTTTTTATTATTGTTAAAATTGTTAAAAAATAGTTTTTATTTTTCTAATTGTTAATAAAATTGATATTAATATTAATATTGGTAAGGCAAGACAGATGAAGTGCACTATATAATTTCTAAAATTTATGAAAAATTATTTTTAGAAATTATATAGTGCACTTCATCTGTCTTGCCTTACCAATATTAATATTAATTTTATTAACAATTAGAAAAATAAAAAATATTTAACAATTTTAACAATAATAAAAAAAAAAAATTACTACACATTAATTTTTAGGGATATGTTTAAATTAATAAATTTATTTAATATTTTAATAAAATAAAAGTTTATGTAGTATGGTTCTAAATATTGCATTGAGGGTAATATATTTATATATAACATTCATTTATTGTAAACAGCATCCCATCGCCTTGATTTGTTATACATTGATTGGCATTTGATTATTCCATCAATCTTTAGTATGGCAATCGGATCCCCTTTTGTATTAGCATAATACTGCCGATTGTCTATTCGGGCTTGTTATAGTAAACTACTGGCGATTTGCCCAAATAAGAAATGGCCGCGGAGCACTTCCGGGTATGGGAGTGAACCTAGCATCCCGAAAGGAATGGGCGGTTCAGAAACCGCCGGCCAGCGATTGGATGTTGTCAGCTAGATACCTCTATTTATTGTGAATGGAAACGTACGGTCACATGATCCCCTGATGACGTCAGCGCGTCTGACGAAACGTGCGTCGGGAACGTGAGACCGTGGAGTTCCGGGTTGGTGATACGCAGGAGCAGAGGAGCGTCCCGTACACCGAACCCATGCTGCATTTATCGCATGAAGGCATTTGTTTCTAATGTTTGAGTAAGTGCAATTTCATTAATAAACCCTAATATTAGAACATACTACACTATTGGAGTTTCCTTATCTTTCTCCCCATAATATCCTGGAATTACTTGGAGTTCCTTATGCGAGCTGAGCCATATATAAAGGGACCTGAAGGATAGCTTGGAGGCATTTGTGGACCATTTACGCTGCTTTAGACCCCCTGTAATTAAGGGGTCCACCAGCTTTGGTAAGAAGTATTTACCCCGAGCACTGGGTGGAGAAAGTCCCTTAAGGTGGAGGTCCCTCACTTGAAGTTAGAGTGATATTCAGTCATTGCTGAGAGATCTGTATTGCACTGGGCACTTTAAGGACTGTTGATATATTTATTTTACCAAGGACTTTTTCACATTTAGGATTTTATATTTATTTATTTATAACCATTTATTCACATATTTATGCACACAAAAGTGTTTGTGTGTTTTAAGTGCTGAGCGCAATTTATTCCACTCTTTTCACATTTTATGCGTTTTATAAGTTTTTATTGCAGCTTGCACTATGGAAGCAATTCCTCTTATATATATTTAATTAATATATTTAATTAATTTATGACAATTTGATTGATTAATTTATTATCGAATATCACCATTTTTGCGCAGTTTCTTTTGGGCCACCAAAATTTTTTTCATTGTTGTTGGATTGTCTATTACTGTGTTATAGCAATGTCAATTGATTCCTCCCAGGGTGTGGATGAGGGGCCAGAAGGTCTCCGACTCATATCAGATATCATTCGGGAGAGGTTGGACATCCCCATGAATGTGCTGATGGGTGCCAACATTGCCAATGAAGTTGCCGATGGAAAGTTTTGTGAGACAACAATCGGTAAGCTACTAGTATGAAATTTGTTATTGGACGAGTCCAAGACATAACATAAATATAGTCCTGAAGGTCATATCTACATTGTTTCCACCAGGCAGCAAAAATAAGGAGCAAGGCAAGATCTTGAAGGAATTGTTCCAGACATCGAATTTCCGTATCACGGTGGTGGAGGAAGCCGACACAGTAGAGATTTGTGGAGCTCTTAAAGTAGGTGATATAATGACACGTATATGCATTTTTAAAGTGTATCTAACGCCAATGCTTTTTTTTTTTTTTTTAGATAGCGTAGGGGAGGGTTAAAACTGCTGTTAGGCCTTTTTGCCATCTCTGTATCATAAGGGGATTTCCCTTCACTTCCTGTACTATAGACTCAACAGGAAGTGAGAGAATATCTTTCCAATGGGAGGGAAATCCCCTCCTAGACAGATGTCACAGGAACAAGTGTTACCTTTGCAATATTTGCTCTTAATTCCTATTTTGGTGGCAAAATTCAAAATTTTGGATTTACCCCACTTTCATTCCTAGTGAAATCGATGATCAGAACAATTAAAGATGGTGAATCTCCTTAACAAGGTCACTGACACCAATACCGATGTGACAGTAGTTCTAACCCATCTCCACTCTATCCAAATCTAAAAAATAAAACATTTTTCCCTTAGTAACATTTTAGTTATACAGTACAAATGATGTTGTGATAAAATTATGAAAATCAACTAAACAAAATTCAAATTGGTTGTCAAGGTTTTGTGCGCTTTTGGCGCCCTTATTGCCGTTTTCTCCACATAAAACCACAAGGATGTACAGTAAATGAATATCATATAATAGAAAGGTACCAAGTGGGCAGTGACCTGCGGTGATGTCACATCAATGATGAAGGTTTTATACGACCTCTTGTTAAAAGGTTAATTTAGGCTTCATACTGGTTTACCTTGTCTTTCAACCATTTAGTGAGTGCTTTTGGAGGACTCTTGAAAGGATAGCCTTGATACTGTGCTGGTAAACAGTAGAGCAGTAGATGGTATTTATGTATAGAAGATGGTGATAGATATTGGTGACAATGGATCGAACAATGGCTTCCTCGCTTCTGAACAGTGGATATAACATATACTAAGATGGTGACAGCAATGACATCGATGCTTGTTACATACATATAGGAAATGGTAACAGGGTGAAAAGGAAATTTAGCTCATGAGCAGTGTATAATGCTTATGTATCAGATGTAATTCCATTGGGACATACTGCTCCTAATGTGCTACTTAGACATTTTTGGTTGTAGTTTTTTGGGGTAGATTCAGCTACACAGGCATTTTTTGATTGATTGTGGGCTCTTGTAATTATTATAAACCTACTGTGATCTCTAGCTTGTTGCTCATTGCAGGATTCATTGTATGACTGTTCATGGTTAAAGGAGGTCTATGGTCACAGCATACACTTTCATTTTAAAGCATCCACATTATAAATTGCAATATAAACAATAGTTACTTTAACAATCCAATATAAGATTATTTGATATATCTCTGTTCTGCTGACCATCTCTTTTCAAAGCTTGCTGGGTTCCCAGCATGCTTTAAAGCTTCGCCTCTGCTGTTTTATTTAAATTTCTCATGACTACATATCCCATGGTACCTTTCTGCCTACAAGCAGTGATTCCTGTACTGACTCCGCCTCCTGGAACTCCTCTCAGCTCCTCTGTCGTTCAGTATGCAGGCTCTGTGATATTTGTGACACCGCAGTGCCTACTCACAGGACATATCAAAGTAATAAAGGAAGAAAATGCGTGTGGATCTTCACAAAAGTTTACAAACTTCAGAGTAATAGGAGTAGGCTACAAATAATTGAAACATAATGTGGAAATGAATATACGATTTTACATCTTGACTATAGATAAGCTTCACCTAAAGGTGATTTATTCAATTTCCAATAATAGTATCTTTCTGGCAGTTTAGATTTTAAAACTCAGGTCTAAAACCAGGACAAGACAACCCTAAACCAGAATCTCCGAGCATTGGTCAAGGTGTTGACTGCCCAGGCTTTAGGTGTACACAGGGATGTTTCAATTCTATTATGCAAAGTTGCATTGTTAGCTTTGCCTTTGTTTTTCTGACTTCTCCTATTCCCTTAACTGTTGCCTTTGAAAGGATCATTATTTAGTTAATGTTTAAACAAATAATTCAGGCAAATTTTTTTTTTAACGCCTCGCTGTTTTGTTCTCTCAATGCAGTCATTTGGTTTGAAAAGATCTATCAAGATTACAGATATAATGTTGGTTTATGTTTGATTACTGTTCGGTAATGGATATTTGTGCTTGGGTTGCAGATTACATTTAGCAAGGAGTCGTCATTCAGACTTAAACTATAAGAGGATTATAATGCTGCGCACAAGATATAAATAGTTTACGGTCCAAACTGATGGGGTGTTCTTTTCTTTATTTGCTGGATAGGAACGTGCAACTACCTGTAACATAAAGGGAAACTACAGTGCTTTTAAAGTATTTTTGATATGCAAGAGTCGGAAGACAAATATGAGGATAAGCATGATAGCCAAGCAAATAGTATTTTCAGGAGAGGTCAACAATGACAGCCTCCATTTATCTCATGTGATGAATGTAGTCTTTTCAGTTCTTTTCATTTTTATGTATACCGTATCTATAGAGAGATTATCATTAGGTAAACAATCTTATTAATACGTATTAGAAATGTTTTTTTCCATGTATTATGACATATGTTCATGAAGACAGTCATATTCAGTGCTATGGTTCCCACATCCACAGTGGCAGCCCAATATTTCATTCATGATGAGTTTACTTTGAAGAAGATAGTCAAGTAAGGAGGAGCTGCAAAACATACAGTTACACTGACAGCGCCATACAAAGCAGTGTAGCTGTTATTGATTTTTAATGGTGACCCCCCCTTCCTTCCCATAGGAGTGTTGCTGTGCAGGGGATTACAGGAAACTGATAGCAGTACAAATGTATGAAATATTTTTTAATAGACACATACAGGGCCCCCTTGAACTTTGTGACCTTTGCCACATTTCAGGCTTCAAACATAAAGATATAAAACTGTAATTTTTTGTGAAGACTCAACAACAAGTGGGACACAATCATGAAGTGGAACGAAATTTATTGGATATTTCAAACTTTGTTAACAAATAAAAAAACTGAAAAATTGGGCGTGCAAAATGATTCAGCCCCTTTACTTTCAGTGCAGCAAACTCTCTCCAGAAGTTCAGTGAGGATCTCTGAATGATCCAATGTTGACCTAAATGACTAATGATGATAAATAGAATCCACCTGTGTGTAATCAAGTCTCCGTATAAATACACCTGCACTGTGATAGTCTCAGAGGTCCGTTTAAAGCGCAGAGAGCATCATGAAGAACAAGGAACACACCAGGCAGGTCCGAGATACTGCTGTGGAGAAGTTTAAAGCCGGATTTGGATACAAAAAGATTTCCCAAGCTTTAAACATCCCAAGGAGCACTGTGCAAGCGATAATATTGAAATGGAAGGAGTATCAGACCACTGCAAATCTATGAAGACCTGGCCGTCCCTCTAAACTTTCAGCTCATACAAGGAGAAGACTGATCAGAGATGCAGCCAAGAGGCCCATGATCACTCTGGATGAACTGCAAAGATCTACAGCTGAGGTGGGAGACTCTGTCCATAGGACAACAATCAGTTGTATACTGCACAAATCTGGCCTTTATGAAAGAATGGCAAGAAGAAAGCCAATTTTTAAAGATATCCATAAAAAGTGTTGTTTAAAGTTTGCCACAAGCCACCTGGGAGACACACCAAACATGTGGAAGAAGGTGCTCTGGTCAGATGAAACCAAAATCGAACTTTTTGGCAACAATGCAAAACGTTATGTTTTGCGTAAAAGCAACACAGCTCATCACCCTGAACACACCATCCCCACTGTCAAACATGGTGGTGGCAGCATCATGGTTTGGGCCTGCTTTTCTTCAGCAGGGAAGTTGGTTAAAATTGATGGGAAGACGGATGGAGCCAAATACAGGACCATTCTGGAAGAAAACCTGATGGAGTCTGCAAAAGACCTGAGACTGGGACGGAGATTTGTCTTCCAACAAGACAATGATCCAAAACATAAAGCAAAATCTACAATGGAATGGTTCACAAATAAACATATCCAGGTGTTAGAATGGCCAAGTCAAAGTCCAGACCTGCATCCAATCGAGAATCTGTGGAAAGAACTGAAAACTGCTGTTCACAAACGCTCTCCATCCAACCTCACAGAGCTTGAGCTGTTTTGCAAGGAGGAATGGGCAAAAATTTCAGTCTCTCGATGTGCAAAACTGATAGAGACATACCCCAAGCGACTTACAGCTGTAATCGCAGCAAAAGGTGGCGCTACAAAGTATTAACTTAAGGGGGCTGAATAATTTTGCACGCCCAATTTTTCAGTTTTTTATTTGTTAAAAAAGTTTGAAATATCCAATAAATTTCGTTCCACTTCATGATTGTGTCCCACTTGTTGATTCTTCACAAAAAATTACAGTTTTATATCTTTATGTTTGAAGCCTGAAATGTGGCAAAAGTTTGCAAAGTTCAAGGGGGCCGAATACTTTCGTAAGGCACTGTAACTGAGCTCTATGGTGGGAGTTCAAAGGTGTTTTTTTATCTGCACAAGGCCTCAAGTTTTAAAAGGCTGAAATACCAGGTTCGGTGCATGCAACATTTTAGTATTCATAAGAAAGGATTTTATTTACATATTTTGGAAACTAAGTTGTGGAAATGTTTAAAGCAGTGATGGCCAACCTATTTGATACAGGAGGCCCTTGATATCACCAGGTGGCCGCAATTGATATTCAATATATGTGATGATATAGAGGCAGTCGATGGTCAGAGACTGCAGACATGCTACTAGATGACCAGAAACTTTAGACATGATACAGGAGATGTTCACAGACTAAAAACATGTTACTGGAGATGGTCAAAAACTTCAAACTTGCTACAAAAGATGGTCAGAGACTTCAGACATACTACAGAAGATGATTGGAAACATTAGACATGCTACTAAAGATGGTCAGAAACTACAGACATGTTACAGGAGATGGTCAGAGACTTCAGACATACTACAGAAGATGGTTGGAAACTTTAGGCATACTACAGGAGATGGTCAGAAACTTCAGACATGCTAGAGGAGATAGCCAGAGACTGCAGACATGCTATAGGAGATGATGGGAGACTTCCGACATACTACAGAAGATAGTCAGAAAGTTTAGACATACTAGAGGAGATGGTTAACGATTTTGGACATACAAGAAGAGATGGTTAGAAAATTCAAACATGCTACAGGAGATGGTCAGAATCTTCAGACATGCTTGAGGAGATGTTCAGAGACTTCAAACATTCCAATGGGGATGGTCAGTGACTTTGGTCATTCCACAGGAGATGGTTAGAGACTTTCGACATACTACAGAAGATGGTCAGAAAGTTTAGACATACTACAGGAGATGGTTAAAGATTTCATACATACTAGAGGAGATGGTCAGAAACTTCAAACATGCTACAGGAGATGGTCAGAGTCTTCAGACATGTTACAGGAGATTATCAGAGACTGCATCTGTGCTACAGTTATGGTTAGAGATGGGGCACAGTCCATACAGTTATACTTTATGGACTTTTTAAAAGTCACATCCCGCTAAAGACCCCTTAAAACATTACTAGCACCACATTTTCCTTATGAGCGTGACCAATTATAAATGGTCAGAGAGAAAGAATACTCAAAAAGAGTAAAAAGAATGTACAAAACAGAAAAAAATGTGCTGTGACAGTGCTAGGCCCTGCCACTGTGTGAGTATAGGGAAAAGCAACACGGGGTTCACACTATTGCAGAGTGCAGGGTTCTAGAATATTGTGTCTGAGCGGAGAAGGCTGTGGTTTCAGTTGTTTTCAGGTTTTGTGATCCCGGACCGGGGCCTGGTGTTTGGATACTTCAGAGTTTTGGGTGGTCTCCAAACCTGTGTCCAGGTCTTACTAGAGACCGGCAGGCTGTGAGTGTACAGGTGTGCGCACTCATTATAAGTGAGGCCTAGCCAGACTGTAGGGCTCCCCTCAGGAGACAGGCATACTCCCATTAAGAGAGGTGCTGTACACAGGAGGGAAGATTCCTTACCCATAGGACTGAGAGCGTTGGGACAGCTGAGTGAGTCTGGAGGACTGGAAGAACTAAGGTGACTAGGCCAGTCCAGAGGACTGAGGGAGTCTGTAAGTCTCAGAGGGGTAAGAGATTGGGGCTGAGTGAGCCAGGAGAGTTGGGGAAGACATTCTCATGGACCAGTGAAAAGAACAGCAGTGCTGCTGAAAAGGGAGCTAGGGGGCTCGGCCCTTAACCACAGTTTGGACTAGCATGGAATTGCTTCAACCACCAAGCTGATATCACCGAAATCACAGTGTGAAAGAAATAAACCAGATTATTTAGCTAGTAGAAATAAGTTTAATGAGCATTTTCCTTCAATGTCTAGGAGTAAATACCTAAGCAAGCACCAAATAACCGTAGGTTGGATACCCGGGTTTAAAGGAAACATGTAGACTGCCACTGCTCACTCTTCATTTGCAAATTTTAGTTGGCTGGTTCTTAAACCACCCTTTCTAGTTTCGGTTTTTGGTTGCGGACCCAGAATAATTATGTAGAAAATACTTTTTACTTTTGTCTGACTTTTCTGATGTGTGTACTTGTTGACTTTAAAAAGTATCTTGGGAAAGGCAATTTAGCAATCTATTTAGGTGATATCATCTTATATAAACATGCTTAAGCTGGCCATACATGGATCGAAATTCGGCTTGTTGAGGAGGGACCAGTTGAATTTTGATCCATGTATTGGCTAGCTCTATTGATGGACTTGTGTACAACTAGTCTGTTGTTTTTTCCCAAAAGATTAGTGCTGCTGGCTATAGCCAGCAACACTGATCATTGTATTCTGCTGGCGGAGAAGGCTCCCCACCAGCAGAACACAAAAGGAAGGGTTTCTCCCATCGGCACAGAGTGTAATGATGGAGAATCGAAACATTTTTTTTTTGTTCAACCCACTGGTTGAGTGAAAAAAAATAAAATAAAATGTATGGCCAGCCTTATGCCTCGTACACACGCAACGATTATCGGCCGACCGATCGTCCGACTTTTGTCCAGAGTGTTGTTTTGTGGGTTGGAATGTGCCTAGACTGCACACGAATTTTCTCGGCCAACAAAAATCTACTTCAGAAGTCATGTCATGTGCTGGTTTACTTTCCGTGTGTTTTTTCTTCTCTGAGCATGCCCAGTCTTGCTCATCAGATTTTTATCTGCCGAAATCTGTACTGACTGACGGAAAATCGTCCGTTGTGTTGACGGCCAACAAAAATTTTATAGCCTGCACACCAGATTTTTTTCGGCCGAAAAGTCGGAGTCGGCTGTCGGAAGCATCATACTAACAAGCCGAAAATCGGCCGATCGGACGTTGGCCGAAAATTCACGGCCAATAATCGATGCGTGTGTACGAGGCATTAGTCCCAGTTCCCACCTGTGTGATATGTTCTGCTTCACTTGCTGCACGACATTGCGAGACAAGAGAAATCCCATTATTGTCCATGGGGCCTGTTCACACCTGTGCAATGTATTTCCGTCTGGCTTGGAAAAGGGTTCTGATGCTTGTTTTGGTGCAATATAGTGCAATTTTGGCCTCATAGACTTTAAAAGAGAGCATTGAAAAAAATGCATCAAAAAGTACATAAAAAAGCAGACGCACAAGCGTGAATCTATACTTTTTACCTGTGGGCTTGTAAAAAGATTTTAAATGATGGAGCACGAGGAAATAACTGAATTATGTATTGGTTTCAGCATTAACTGATGCGTGTCAAGGGCATAAACAGTCTAAATGTATTCCAAGGCCATCGGCCCAAAGCGTACAATGTTTTGATTATGATTAACAAGGCCATTCTGCTTAGCGAGTTTGGTAAAGTTTCCTTACAGTAAAGTAGAAGTATAACTTATTTTTCATATTGGATAGAGTAAAGGGGGGTTATAACACCTGTCAGTTTTGTCTTTGCCATCTCGTCCCATGGGGGAGATTTTCTTCACTTCCTGTCCCATAGCCAAAACAGGACGTGATAAGAAATCCCTCCAAAGTGAGCAATTTCCTGGTTGTCACCATATTCATCAGAACTAGTGTCCTCATTGGAGGATTTTCTCTCTATACCTGATCTGGTGACAACCTAAAATCTAGGAGTTACTTTCACTGTCGGTGATAATGGTAAACGGGACAAATAGAAAGAGTGAATCTCCCTAATGGGACCACAGACAGCAATAACAACTGAAATGTGTTCTAATCCATCTCCACTCTATCCAAAACTAAAAAAAAAAGTTTTCTTTTTAGTTTAAAGCGTAACTCCACTTTTGTTGAGAAAAAAAACATTTCCCTCTGGGTAATCTCTGTACATTACAAGGATTTTAACAACCTTTGTTGCAGATTCCTACCTTTTGTTATTCTGAAGAAATCTGTGTTTGTTCCTCAGTGCCTCTGTGCTGAGTGAGTCTAATGGGAGTGGTTTCATAATTATATATTAACTGTGGCAGCTGCAGGGCTCTAATGAGGAAATCTGCTGGGCCTGCATCCCTTTAGACGTGTTCCTATTGGGAGTATCTCACCAAAAATGAAATTTTTGTTGCAAGGGATGCCAGAAATCTGACTTGTATTTTAGACAGACTTCTGGGAAAATTGGTGAGCCAATCACACAAGCAAAAAATTATGTTTCTTGGGTGTGGTCAGTACACATTCTGTGTACAGAACAGCTTGAGGTAGCCATATTGCATAGCATTTTCAGAAAATTAAAACAGCTGCAGATCGAAAAGGAAAGGTAATTTTTAATAACATTCAATTACAATATGATTTGTGTAGCAATTGTATACGCTATATTGCTTTTTTTTTATTTGCATTTTTTTTCCCCCAGAAAGTGGAGTTACTCTTTCAATATAATATCCAGATTTGTTTATTTTGAGGAGTCCTTTCATCTTTGTACGTGTGCTGGTACTTGAGAGATTAAAACAAGTCGAAGGATGCTGTGAGCTTGTTACTATTGTTACTCTGAGCTTCCATGAAAAAGTGATCTAGGTGGCTGTAGAGACGCCTCGTCATATTTACAGGCTCTCTTATTGAAGTCTATCGGGTCAAAACAATTTAGAATTTTAGCAAAAAATGCAGATTTTAACATGTGTGCAAAAAATGTTAAAATTTGCACCAGTAGCATAGTGGTTAAACTGACGTTTACTGGAACTAATATACATGTGATTTCCATCTTATATCTATAGCTAGACTAAAACACAGTTGACTTTCCTAAACTGGAGCTAAGGAGTCCTTATCCATGGACTGGCGGACGTTATATGAGGAAGTTGGACTGCTGATAGGATACTGGAAGTTTGGACATTACAGAGGCACTTTAAAGATGAACTCCAGGATAAGGAAATATTGACTAAACATAGGTGTAGCACCCTCCTAGTTAGTGTATACAATGCTAGGTAAATTTAGTTTGGTTTCTCTGTAGCCAGTGGAGCAGTTGTTGATTGCTTTAGCCTGATCAGTGTTTTACAGGCTGCTGGTTTGATTATTTCCCCCTGCATTCTAGAGTGTTCTGGAATCACAGTGGGAGGAAAGACAGAAGGGCAGTCTGAATATTTATGGAGACCCAGCCAATCCCTGGTTAGGCGTGCCCATTAGGTGGCTTGGGAACCAATATATAGTCTGATGCCTAGAGCAGAGTTGGAATTTGTCACGGAGCTTACCTTTGTTGGAGTCTGTAACGCAGAGATGTACGCTCACCCTTGCAGATATCCACAGTCCAAGGTGACCAGGTAAGAAAGCCACCTGGGCTGTGAATCTGTGCACAGGGGCTTGGCAGGGAAGGTGCTCCAATAAGCAGGACCGGCAGGAATACAATGTGAAGGGAAGTCCAGGAATAACAGTAGTCACTGGATGACACGAGTCCGGATAAGGATCATGAGATGGGATGAAGATAAGGTCGCAGGAACAACAAGGAGCGAAGGTAAGGGTGGAAGCCGGAGTCAGTTTGGAACACACACTCAGGAAACAGGAACAAAGTCTATCAAACAGGAACTATTTGGAACAAAGATCAGCAATGAACTGACACTGCTCTAAGCGAGAGGCAGTGTTTTATAGCTTGCTTAATGACCAATTAGCTTCAGGTGGACAATGAGAGACAGGAGTAAACTCAGGTGAAGTCCAGCCCCCTAGTGCTGCAGGCAATACCAGATTAACAGGACTGGATCCATACGAGCTGAAGTGTGGCTAAGAGGTAGGATAACAGGACAGAATGTTAAAGTACACAGGTTCAAATCCCATGTCAGGTACTTAACGGCCACCACGCCTGACTGTCTGTAAGCCATGGCGAGAACCATGACAGAATTGGTCCTGGGTCCAGTACTGCAGGAGGAGCCCCCTGCCCCTAGGGCAGTTCTCTGGAACTCTGATGGATGTTCATTAAAGTCCAAGCTGTAGCTTGGGGGCCTATTTCAAAGGTTCTAGCCTGGGATTTTGGTCTGGAGAGAGCTTGCTCAAGAGTGTACGGTGGAAGATAGTGGAGGGTATCAAGCTGTCCTGTAGTACTGTGCGCTTCATTTCTCCCTTACTGAAGAGTGGCTGGTGGTAGATGGAGGAGGGTATCAAGCTGTCCTGTAGTATTGTGCACTTCGTTTCTCCCTCACTGAAGAGTGACCAGTGGATATTGACAGGAGGCAACTGATTATCCTGTGGCGTTGTGACCTAAATTCTGAGCCTTAGTGACTGTGTGCTGGTTCTCTTTTTTCTGCAGAGGGCTTTTGTAACTTTTTAGCCCACTATGTCCCTTTAGGGAAAACTTAACTTCAGCTACTTCACCTGTCCTGCGGCACAGAGACTGTTAAATAGTAGGAGAGGTGTCATCATATTATTTCGTTTTCTGGGGTGTCCCATATCCCCACCCCATCCAAGTTTAATCTGCAATAAAGGCATAAAAGACACTCTTTAGACTGTTATTGAGCCAGAGAGAGAGAGAAACTGCTGAGCGCCTGGCTATCTTTGCACTAAATTTGGGGAAGGAATCAGTTTATCATCAGTTGCTCCTTTTGGGCTGCGCTATACAAGAGATGTGCATTTCTTCCAGATTTGGTCAGTTATCGAGTGTGAAACTTTGCTTGCGTGTATTTTGCTGTAATAAAGACTGGTTACTGCTGCTCTCTGTCCTTGTGAAGGGTGACTGGTCTTGGTTCCTCCCCTCCTGTAGTTCTCTGCATGCAGCCTGTAGTGGGTGGGGTCTGCTGGGTCCCTCCCAAAGCTCTGCTTTTGGCACAGGCCATGTAAAGCCCAAAGATGACATTATACTACTTTTACAAAGTAATATCTGGGTTTGTAGAGCCACTTGGCCCACACAAAGTGGTTATCAAGGGCTATATTTAAATTAAAGCTTTTGTGCCCGGAGTTCATCTTTAAAAAAGTGGGTTTTCTCTTCCCTGGTAGGCTGATTGCAGAATACCTTCATACAATACTGTTTTCCTAAAAGCTGAAAATATATTTAGGTGAATTCCAGGTAAACACAGATCAGACATAACGCTATCATACCTCCCAACTTTTTGAGATGGGAATGAGCAGCGCCATCTTAACCACTTAAGCCCCGGAAGATTTTACCCCCTTCCTGACCAGGGGGTATTTTGCGATTCGGCACTGCGTGATTTTAACGGACAATTGTGCGGTCGTGCGACGCTGTACCTAAATTAATTTGACGTCCTTTTTTTCCCACAAACAGAGCTTTCTTTTGGTGGTATTTGATCACCTGTGCGATTTTTTGATCATGCGCTATAAACAAAAAAGGGGCAACAATTTTGCAAAAATAACAATATTTTTCACATTTTTTTATATGAAATTCCCCCCCAAAAAAATGTAAAAATCAAATTTTTTTAAATTTTTTGGCCAATTTGTTTTCTGCTACCTATGTTTGGTAAAAAATCAGAATAAGCGTATTTTGATTGGTTTGCGCAAAAGTTATTGCGTTTACTAACTAAGGGAAAGATTTTTGTCATTTTTGTTGTTTTTTTTTTAACGAGTAATGGCGGTGATCTGCGTTTTTTTTTTTTTGCGGTACTGCGACATTGCGGCGGAGAGATCGGACCCTTGACTGACATTTTTTACATTTTTGGGGGTACCAGTGACATTACTACAGTAATCGGTGCTATACATATGCTCTGTTACTGTAACAATGACACTGGGAGGGAAGGGGTTAACTTTATTGGAGAGGGAGGGGTTAAGTGTGTCCCTAGGGGCGTGTTTCTTACTGTCATTGGATGTGGCTGTGTGTGTAACAGCAGAGATCAACGATCCTACATAGCAGGACCGAGTGATCTGTGCTTTTACACAGGGGAGAATGACAGGCGGCTGTGTTTACATTAGCCGCCTGCCTTTCTCCCTCTCTACCCGACGATCGCGAGTGACCGGCGGACATCGGGTCCGCCGGTCACACGCGCCGGCTTCTTCGGGTACGAGCGGGGGCGGGAGCGTGCCTCCGGCGGAGCACGCTCGCCCCCTATTCGCTCCCAGGCTAGTGACGTACCAGTATGTCACTTTGCCTGGGAGGGGCTGACCGCCGCTGTATATAGTCGGGCCGCGGTTAGCAAGTGGTTAAGAGCATTAAATGGCCTCGGGCAATGCAGTGCACTGGGGCCTCGCCTACGCAATTGCCCATGAGAATAAAAATGCAAATTATCGATAAGGCGATATTTATTGGTACAGCAGTGGCAGGCTAATGACAGCTTCCAAGTTCGGCAACTGGGTCCGGTGAACACACACGGACGGGAGTCAGACTCAACTACCCTGTGTGCGCCTGTTCCCGTGGACCGGCATTCCTGCAGTTGTGGGCTCCCCCTCCACGGCCCAAGTGGCCTGACAGCAGCACAGGGTCGACAAGTGGCTTGCCACCTACTAAGTTCAGCGACAGGATGCACACAAGAATCGGGACTAATGCTTGGCTGGGGCTGGGTTGCAACTGCCCAGCGTGCCCATTTGGTGAGATATTAGCAAAAGTATGTAGGTGTAGGACACACCCCTGCCACACCCCCTTAAAGGAGAATTAAACAAAAAAAAAAAAAAAAAAAAAAAAGATTAGCTAAACCCACAAGTGCTTTTTTTTTACCACTACTATTCCTTTATTATACTGGCTTGTGAAATTTACAAATGTGGTAATTTAGAAATTGGATGAAAGGTTTAGCACTGGGAAACACTTTTTGAAAGATAAATAGTGAATTTTATATACAACTATATAGATCAGACCAAAATGAGGGACAATAAGGAGGAAAGGGGGACAGAGGGACCTTATTCCAAATCAGGGTCAGTCCCTCCAAATCAGGGACAGATGGGAGCTATGTGTCATGACAAGTGACAAATAAAGTGAATAACATTGATTATCTCATTACAATGGCACCTGAAAGTGGATGGGCAGCAAGTAAACATGTTGTCCATGTCCATGTTGTCCATGAAGTTGATGTGTTCAAACTAAAGCCCCATACACACGTACGAAATGTCGGCCGAACGATCGGCCGTCTTTTGTCCGGTGCTGTCCTGTCGGTTGAAAAGTGCTAAAGACTGCACACGAATTTTGTCGGCCAACAACAGCCGACTGCAGAAGTGATGTCATGTGATGGTTAACTTTCCGTGTGTTTTTTCTTTTCTGAGCATGCCCAGTCTTGCTAATCTGCTGTTTGTCGGCCGAATTCTGTACTGACTGGCGAACAATCGGCCGTTCTGGTGACGGCCAACAAAAATTTTATAGCCTGCGAACCCGATTCTGTTCGGCCGAAAAGTCGCTGTCGGTTGTCGGAAGCATCATACTAACAAGCCGACAATCGGCCGATCGTTCGGCGGCCGAATATTTACGGCCGACAATCGGTACGTGTGTACGGGGCTTTAGAAAAATTGACATTGCAGTTTGTTGTTTATGAGGCTGCGTAGCAGCAGACCAGTCAGGGTGCCCATGCTGACCGGTGTGTACAGCCAAAAGTGTATATCAAAATATCCATGCAGCAGAAAATATCGTGCCCTCTGCGGACATTATTTGATAAAAAATAGGATAGCTACTGCTTTAATAGTGCCTCTACTGTCACCATAAAATCAATAATATAAGTTGGAAAGCTGCACTTACCCTTATTTAAATAATATAATCCCCTTATAAGTAATAAACGAATTCTTAAATATCAACCATGCAAACAAATAAATAAATGCATTTAAATAATTAAGCATCAAATATACAGGTGCATCTAAAAAAAATTAGAAATTCATCAAAAATTTAATTTATTTCAGGAATTCAATTAAAAAAGTGAAACTCATATATTATATAGGTTCAGAAAGAGGACTTTGGACCACTGAACAACAGTCCAGTCCTTTTTGTACTTAGCCCAGGTAAGATGCATCTGACGCTGTCTCTGGTTCAGGAGTGGCTTGACACAAGGAATGTGACAGTTGTAGCCCATGTGCTGGATATATTTGTGTGTAGTATCTCATGAAGCATTGACACCAGCTGTAGTCCACTCCTTGTGAATCTCCCCCAAATTCTTGAATGGCCTTTACTTCACAATCCTCTCAAGGCTGTGGTTATCCCTGTTGCTTGTGCACCTTTTTCTACCACACTTTTTCCTTCCACTCAACTTTCCATTAATATGCTTGGATACAGCACTCTGTGAATAGCCAGCTTCTTTAGCAATGACTTTTTGTGACTTACCCTCCTTGTGGTCTTCTGGACAACTGTTAAGTCAGTAGTCTTCCCCATGATTGTGTAACCTACTGAACAAGACTAAGACCATATAAAGGCTCAGGAAACCTTTACAGGTGTTTTGAGTTAATTAGCTGATTAGAGTGTGACACCATGAGTCTAAAATATTAAACTTCTCTTGGACCGAATGTTGGGTTTTTACTAGCTTTAAGCCATATTCATCAAAATTAAAAGAAAGAAGTGCTTTAAAGGGTAACTCCACTTTCGTGGGGGAAAAAAATAGCAAATAAAGAAAAAACAATATAGGGTATACAATTGCAACACAAATCATATTGTAAATGAATGTTATTAAAAGTGACCTTTCCTTTTCAATCGTCAGCTGTTGTAATTTTCTGAAAATGTAATGCAATATGGCTACCTGGAGCTGTTCTGTACACAGAATGTATACTGACCACACCCCGGAAACATAATTTCCTGCTTGTGTGATTGGCTCACCAATTTTCCCAGAAGCCGGCTTAAGATACAAGTCAAATTTCTGGCATCCCCTGCAACAAAAATTGAATTTTTGGTGACATACTCCCAATAGGAACACATCTAAAGGGATGCAGGCCCAGCAGCTTCCCTCATTAGAGCTCTGCAGCTGCCACAGCTGATAGATAATTATGAAACCACTCCCATTTGACCCACTCAGCACAGAGAAACAAACAATGATTTCTTCAGAATAACATAATGTAGGAATCTACAACAACGTTTGTTAAAATCCTTGTAATGTACATAGATCACCGAGAAGGGAATGTTTTTTTTTTCAACAAAAGTGGAGTTACGCTTTAAATATCTCACTTTGTGTGTAATGAATCTATATAACATATGTGAGTTTCACTTTTTGAATTGAATTACTGAAATAAATAAACTTTTTGATGATATTCTAATTTTTCGAGATGCACCTGTATACTATGTTAGCCCTTATTAATTTTTTTGGGTGATGAACTTCTCAACACATTTCCCAGGCCAACTGGACTATTTTTTTAACCACTTACCGCAAACTGACGTATATTTACGTCGGCAGACTTTGCGGTGTAATACCGGGATGATGCCTCTAGCTAGAGGCATCATCCCGGTACCGTGGTTTACAGCCAATGATCGGCTTTCCGACGGTAACGACCAATACGGCTCGGGAGCCACTCGATCGTTACCCGGTGAGCGGTGGCGCCCCCCCTCCCGCCTCCTTCCGTGACTTCGCCCGGGCCCCCCGTCCCACCAGGAGACCCGAGCACCCAAGCGGCTTCGATGGGGTCTCCGATGACGTAACCCGGAGGCGGCGTCCATGACGTCACTTCCGGGTTACTCTGCTGCAAAAGGCTTCAGATTTAAAAACTGTATGCAAAAATGCCGTTTTCGGCGTTTTGCATACATGGAAGTGTAGTGGAGGGGTCTAGGGCCTTTTAGACCCTCGATCCCTCCATAAAGAGTACTTGTCACTGCATATTGGTGTTACAAAGGATGTTTACATTGCTTGTGACAGCAATAAAAGTGATCAGATTTTTTTTTTTTTTTAAAAACCTGTAATTAAGTTAAAAAAAAAAATAAATAGGGAAAAAAAAATTTTTAGCTGCCCCCGTCACGGTTAGCTCGCGCACGAAAAAAAACGTATACAGAAGTCGAGCCGCAAATGAAATCGGTGTTCTAACCACACATGTGAGGTATTGCCGCGATCGCCAGAGCGTGCGCAATAATTTAAAAAAAAGAGCTACACTCTAACTCTAAACTGGTAACCGTTAAAAAAATTTAAAGCGTCGCCTATTGAGATTTCTATTGACCGTAGTTTGTCGCCATTCCACGGGTGTGCGCAATTTTAAACCGTAACATGTTGGGTATCTATTTACTTGGCGTGACATCATCTTTCACAATATACAAAAAAATCGGCTAACTTTACTGTTTAGTATTTTTTAAATGCAGTGAAATGTGATTTTTCTTAATTGTTTTTTAAAAAAATGGTGTTTTAAAGACCGCTTCGCAAATACCGCATGACAAAAAATATTGCAATGACTGCCATTTAATTCTCCAGAGTCTTTGCTAAAAAAATATATATAATGTTTGGGGGTTCTAAGTAGTTTTCTAGGAAAAAATACTGGTTTTAACTTGTAAACAAAAAAGTGTCCGAAATAGGGCTGGGGCTTAAGTGGTCAAGAGAGATGCAGGGTTAAGTGTATACATATAAATCGATGGATAGGGATGGGATTTCTATGTTCCCACTTATTTAGCATTACATAACAAAAGTAAGAAATGGCTGGTTGTGTCCAAATCTGCCTAAGTTCATCCCTGTTCTCCAGAATAGTCTTCTATTTGGGTCTTCCCAATGCCATGTCCATACTTAGTGTGACTGTATCCATCCGCCTTCTTGCTGGTCTTCCTTTTCTTCGTCTTCAACTTTTCCAAACATAATTTTCTTTTTCAGTTAATTGGCTCTTCTTATAATATCTTTCCAATAAGGCAGATTCATACTAGTTGCATTTAAAAAAAAAAAAAAATTTAATGATTTTTTTTTCTTTTGATATTTATAACAGAAATAAAATTTGATCCCTTATTCCACTCCAGCCATAGAATAATGTATGGGTGGAGATAGTGCCTTGCATGGGCATATGTCACTGCTGACTGCACCAGAAATGAGGCTTATTATCCTTCCTCGGAGTGAAATCGCACAATTATCTAGCAAATGCTTGCCAGGCCTGGATTGTTTTTATCGCTATCATTATATGGAATTAAAAATTTCACAAATTGTTTTTATTGTTGAGGAAAAAAAAAAATCCTTGGCCCGATGATTATTTCTGCGGCATCCATCTGCTGGACTGGGGATGGAGCTGAAAACAAGTTTATTAACATAATGTCAGAACATTGCGCTCTGCTGAGCAATGAATTGGAGAAGACAGTTAACAGCTGTATAGGTGTAACAGGGGCACTAAATAGAAGCGTGGTGATTGAATCAGTTATGTGGAACTAATTTGGGTCAGCAGAACAAATAAGAGTTTGGGCGATCTTTTATGGTGCCTATTCACTGCCCACTGCTTTGTGCTGTGTGACACCCATGAGATTAGCTTGTGATAATTAAAAGTAAACAAATGATAATGAACATTGTACACGAGGAAGGTTTCTCCAGTTGGGCGAAATAACCAGATGGCAGGAAAATGTCAGAGCTTAAAGTGTATGTGAACTCTAACCAGAAATTCTATTATGCGCCTTCTTTTGTTCTGGTAACTATCCCATTGAAACTATTTTATTATATTTGTTCTACAAGTGAAAAAAGTAGCTGTCCAAGTAGTAGGGATCGACCGATTATCGGAGGGGCCTATTATCTGAGGCCGATATTCACTTTTGGCTATCGCTATTGGCCACAAAACCTGCCGATATGGCCGATATTGCTTCATGTGGTTGTACCACGTGAAGAGGCATCACCCCGGCATCACGTACCAGCTAGAGGCATCACCCCGGTACCGTTGTTTAGAGCCGATGGTTGGCTTTTTTGTAATGACAACCGATGCAGCTGAGCAGCCGCTCGATTGTCTTTACAAGGAGTGGGAGGGAACTTTCCCCCCTCCCGCCACCGTCTGCGGCTCACCCGGGGGTTCTATCAGAATACCACTACCTATCAGATTCTGCAACAAGAAGTGATGTTCAGACTAGAACAACTTAGGCCCCTTTCACACAGGCGATCCGATCCGACTGATAGTTTTTCAGGCGGATCTGATCGGATGCTGCTTGCATCCCTATGGGGCAGCGGTTGTCAGCTGAGACATCTCCGCTGACACCCGCTGCTATCCGGTCCAATCCTGTCCGTGAAATCCGGACGGATGGGAACCCTATTTTCCATCTGTCTGGAGGATCGGATCGGATGAGAACGGACAGGCGGTCCATTCTCATCCGATCTCCCCATAGAGGACAGCGGGGATCTGACAGCTCCGTCTCTGCACACAGAGCAGAGACAGAGCTGTCACCCGCCTGCTCAGCGGGGATCGGCGGATCGATCCCCCGCTGAGCAGAACGGACTCCGTCAGGCGTTGCACCCGTGCGAAAGGGGCCTTACTGTGTATGCCCCATGCGTTCCAATATGGCCGCTTTGCGTTCCAATTTGACAGAACACGAAGCAGAGGCGGACATCTTCTTACACCCATGCAAGTCTTCAATTTTACAATAATTTTAGCAATGAACTCACCTTATATACTAAAATAGACTATTTCATTGCGACTGAGTGTACCAAGATGGCCGTCACCGCATTTTACCTGCAGGTTTCTCTCTAGATTATTATTTAACAATAATATTGGAAATGTAATAGTGTTATTCAGTCTATAAGGTGAGTTTGCTGCTAAAATAAAAGTAGAATTCAAGACTTGCGTGGGTGTAAGAAAATGTCCACTGCTGCTTCGTGTTCTGTCACATTAGGAAACATATTGAAATGCATAGCGGACATGTTGGAACGCATGGCGCATGCACAGTAAGTTGTTCTTGTCCGTATGTCACTTTCAGTTGCAGAATCTGATAGGTAACGGTATTCTGATAGAACACCAGGTCTCCCGTCCCAATGGGAGACCCGAGCAACCAGCCGGCATGTCCGCCAGCTGGCTGAAGACTCGAACAAAGCCTCATTCGGCTCTGATCAGCCATCACTTCCGGGTACTGGAGCCTTAAAGGCGCCAGATTTAAAAAAAAAAAATGACAGCTTTCAAAACAGCCAAACATGGCATTTTGAATGCTTTTAAAGCGGAGTTCCGGGCACAAAATCGATCTTTTTTTTTTGTGCCCGTCCGCTTGTTCACCTTCACCTGAAACAGAATTGGATAGTTAGGTTTTTTTTTTTTTTTGTACTCACCTTGTAATTGTAGATCGAAGATACTCACCTATTCTTCACTTCCTCCCTCTGTGCCGCGGCTCCGCCGTCACTTCCGGGCTTGCAATGATTCCTGGGAGCTGAACGTCATCGTCCCAGGAATCAATGCGACGGCACCGGCCCCGCTCGTCACTTCCAGGGCGACGCCGCATTCTCTGCTAAACAGCTTCTGTGCATGCCCAGAAGCTGTGGAGGAATGCGGCGCCGCCCCGGAAGTGACGAGAGGGGCCGGTGCAGGCGCATTCTGGGAGAAGAAGACGCGGAAGAGGATCGCGCCGGCTTCAGCTGCCCACAAGAGAGATGGAAACGCTGTGGAAGAAATTTTATAAGTAAGTATTTCTTCTTGCAGGTAAGTGTGAACCGGGACAGATCAGAGGCTAGCCATTGTGGAATGTGCTAGCCCTGACTGTCCCGGGGTATGTTTATTAAAAAATGGTTTCTGTGCCCGGAACTCCGCTTTAAGTGCAGTGGAGGGGTTTGGGGTCTTTTAGACCCCCGATCCCTCCATAAAGAATACTTGTCACTGGCTGGTATTTTCAGGAGCTTTGTCTGAGCACCAAAATCAAAGCAACTTTATCTATCATTACTATTATGTACTGGGCATGTCACAGCCACATAAAAATAAAATCCAGCACACTGTATGTTTCCAGCAGTTTCATTGCTGGATATACACAAATAGCTTGTTTTCTGTCCAAGGACAAAACATAATAATTGCGTCTTCTTCAAATGATCATGGAGCAGCTGGAACTGCCGGGAAGTACCCAACTGGGGTGCAGCTTGTCACAGGGGCACATTATTCCTTCCTACCGCTCGCTAGTCTGTAATTGTGCTTAAAGCTGAATTATACTTTACAAAGAAAACATTCCAGGCAGGCTTTTTATATGTAAGTTGAGCTGCACATGCGGAGTCATCATGGCACACAGAGACCATCTTGACGATGTAAGTTGAGCTGCACATGCGCAGTCATCTTGGCACACAAGGACCATTTTGGCAATGTAAGTTGAGCTGCACATGCAGTCATCTTGGCACACAGGGACCATTTTGGCAATGTAAGTTGAGCTGCACATGCAGTCATCTTGGCACACAGGGACCATTTTGGCGATGTAAGTTGAGCTGCACATGCATAGTCATCTTGGCACATAGGGACCATCTTGGCAATGTAAGTTGAGCTGTACTTGCGCAGTCATCTTGGCACATAGGGACCATCTTGGCGATGTAAGTTGAGCTGCACTTGCGCAGTCATCTTGGCACATAGGGACCATCTTGGCGAAGTAAGTTGAGCTGCACATGTGGAGTCATCTTGGCACACAGGGACCATCTTGGCGATGTAAGTCGAGCTGCACTTGCGCAGTCATCTTGGCACACAGGGACCATCTTGGCGATGTAAGTTGAGCTGCACATGTGGAGTCCTCTTGGCACACAGAGACCATCTTGGCGATGTAAGTCAAACTGCACATGTGGAGTCATCTTGGCACACAGAGACCATCTTGGCGATGTAAGTTGAGCTGCACATGCGCAGTCATCTTGAAACACAGCGGCCATCTTGGCGATGTAAGTCGAGCTGCACTGTCAAAATACAAAAGCTGCAGCAGAATATATATCTATCTGCAACGTTAGCATGGATAGAGGATTCTGGTCATTTCTTTTACGCTGACCCTGTAGGCTGAATGGAAAAAAAAATCGATGTGCGTATGGCCATTTTTAACGTAATTTTTGTATGAGATTGGATGAGATTTGGGGGGTTTAGGTATGCAATGGCCACAGACATTCCCCTGCTAATTGTTAGGATTATCAGTAGGGAAAACTCTTAGTACTTTCAAACACAAAACCTTTGATTTCACAGATAATACATATAAAAAGCCTGCCTGGAATGTTTTCATTGTAAAGTATAATTCAGCACAATTACAGACTAGCGAGCGGTAGGAAGGAATAATGTGCCCCTGTGACAAGCTGCACCCCAGTTGGGTACTTCCCGGCAGTTCCAGCTGCTCCATGATCGTTTGAAGAAGACGCAATTATTATGTTTTGTCCTTGGACAGAAAACAAGCTATTTGTGTATATCCAGCAATGAAACTGCTGGAAACATACAGTGTGCTGGATTTTATTATTATGTGGCTGTGACATGCCCAGTACATAATAGTAATGATAGCAATGATAGATAAAGTTGCTTTGATTTTGGTGCTCAAACAAAGCTCCTGAAAATATAGTCATTATTTTGTGCGCAAAGCCACACGATGATTCCATAATCACTGCATGATGGCCATGTCTTATCTTACAGCTTTATTACACATGTATAGGTCAGCTCCACTTAAAGTTATTGACCAGAGATGTATAGTAACTAAGTAGAACTACTTCACTACTGTACTTAAGTACCGAAAGGCGGTATCTGTACTTTCCTGGAGTAGAATTTTTTTCTCCTACTTCCACTTTTACTTCGCTACATTTTGTCGATGATTTCAATACTTCTACTCCAATATTTTTTTTTTGGTGCTGCATAGTTAGTCGTTAAAATTATAAAAATGACCACTGCCAGAACAGTAGATGGCAGGTTTCATGAAGCTCAAAACATGTGTATTATCAGCGCATATGAAAATAAATGCTAGTGTATGTATAAATAAAAGCTGCATTTGAAATAATAAAAAACAATATGATGTTCAAACTTTTGACTTCTTTCTTTAATAACTACATAACACAGTACTTGTACTTTTACTTTTAGTACTTGAGTAGCAATTTTTTTTTCAAAACTACTGGTACTTTTACTTTCAGTACTTGAGTAGCAACATTTTTAAAAAAACTACTTGCAATACTTAAGTACAAAAAATGTTGAATACTTTAGTACTTCTACTCAAGTCACTTTTTGATCGAGCACTTGTACTTTTACTCAAGTATGGGTTTTCGAGTACTTTATACAACTCTGTCACTGACAGTCCGAATCACATAATAAAATGTATTAAAGTCCGCAGCAGTCAGAAAAAAAACATCCAATTGTGAGTTGCAGCAGTGGTTGTATATTAGGGATCACATTTTATGAATGGGCTTCTTGCAACAAAGTGCTTTATTAAAGTGTATCCATATCCAAAACCTTTGCCTATTGGGGGAACAGTTAGAATATCCGTCAGGTTTGTATTGTCTGTGTCTCCCCAGGGTAGATTCGCCCCTTTCTCTATTTGACTTGGGGAGCATTGTGTCAGTGGTACAGAGAATTATGGGAAATCCAACATTTTACAGTCGTCACTGAACAGCAGCTAGAGGGGACACCTGTTCTGGTAACAACTCTGTAAGGCCCATTTCACACAGGCTTTCCGATCCGCCTGTCAGTTTTCAGGCAGGCCAGATCGGATGCTCCATGCATCCCTATGGGGCAGCGGATGCCAGCGAAGACATGTCTGCTGACACCCGCTGCTCTCCGATCCTGTCCGTGAAATCCAGATGGATGGAAACCCTATTTTCCATCCGTCTGGAGGATCGGATGAGAATGGACAGGCGGTCCGTTCTCATCCGATTCCCCCATAGAGGACAGCGGGGATCTGACAGCTCCGTCTCTGCACACAGAGCGGAGACGGAGCTGTCATCCGCCTGCTCAGCAGGGGTCGATCCCCCACTGAGCGAAACGGACTCCGTCAGGCGCACCGCCTGTGTGAAAGGAGCCTAAAGCAGGTTCGCACTAGATGCGGTGCGAATTCACAGCGAATTCACTGCAAATTTGCACCGCATAAAAAAATGGCAGCCTGTTCATGCGAACTGATTAAGTTAACAACACCGGACAATCAGTTTGCAAAACGCAGCGCAGATTTGCAGAATCGGATCGCATGGGTGTGAACACCTATGTGATCCGATTCGGGGGCGGACAAAAAAGGGTCCTGCATGAGTTTGGTCCAAATGCTATGCCAATTCAGCCATACAAACTCTATGGCTGAATTGGCATTGTACAGACATTGCATGTGATCTGTCTGGCATGACACTAGTGTGAACTGGCCCTGGGAGGGGATTTCTCCTGACTTTTATTTTTTCTCACATCCTGTTGTGTTTCCAGGACAAAACACAAAGGGCTCTTTCAGACTTGCAGTGCCCTCTGAAAAGCAATCTGTGTTCTGAACAGTTTTCAGAGAGCATTTGACAGGTAGTGAGGAGGTGTTATATTGCCTCCTCACTGCCTGATTTAACTCTGTAATGGTCATGGTTGCGGTGTGATCCCATTGAACTTAATAGGCAAGTTTGGCAAGCTAGAGCTACTTGTCATTCTCTGCTCGCAGGGTTAAAAATGGCAAGGCATGTGTACAGCCCTGTATTATAGTTCAGGGTTAAGGAAGGATAAAACTGAGGCTCAGCCGCCCTTATCACCACCTGTCTGAAAGAGCCCAAAGGGAAATCTCACCAAAGGGACCCAATGGGCTAAAAAAATTACATTGACAGTAATGCTCTATGCAGCGATTTATTAAAAACAAAAAAAAGAAAGTTTGGATTATACAATATGCTATATAAACTGAACAAAATTATAAACGCAACACTTTTTGTTTTTGCCCCCATTTTTCATGAGCTGAACTCAAAGATCTAAAACTGTTTCTATGTACACAAATGGCCTATTTCTCTCAAATATTGTTCACAAATCTGTCTAAATCTGTGTTAGGCCACTTTCACACGAACAATCCGATCAGATCCGTCTGTCAGTTTTTTAGGCGGACCTGATCGGATCCTCCATGCATCCCTATGGGGCAGGGGATGTCAGCGGAGACATGTCCGCTGACACCCGCCGCTATCTGATCCGATCCTGTCTGTGAAATCCAGACGGATGGAAACCCTATTTTCCATCAGTCCAGCGGATCAGATGAGATCAGATGAGAACGGACAGATGGTCCGTTCTCATCCGATTCCCCCATAGAGAACAGCGGGGATCTGATAGCTCCGTCTCCACACAGTGAGCGGAGACGGAGCTGTCATCCGGCTACTCAGCAGGAATCGGAGGATCGATCCCCGCTGAGCAGCACGGAGTCCACCGATGGAGACGGACCGTGTGAAAGGACCCTTAAGGTCCGTACACACGATACGAAAATCGGAAGTAAAATTTTGTCCGACGAACGATCTGCCGATTTTCGGATTGTTGTTAGTATAGTGCTTTCGACAGCCGATTACAAATTTTCGGATGACAAAAACTGAATGTGCAGGCTATAAAATTTTTATCGTACATCAACACAACGTCTGATTTTCGTTTAATTAGTACAGTTTTTGTCTGAAAAAAACAGTAACTGGTGTGACCAACATTTGCCTCACGCAGTGTAACACATCTCCTTCTTGGTGATACGTTGTGGCCACTGCAGTGTTCTTATGGCTTTAATCCTGAACAGGGTGAATAAAAATCGATGATTTAAAAAAAATAAAAGATTTTTTTTTTTTAAATTTAAAACTAATTTTATTTATTTAAATCTCTTTTTTTTTATTTTTATCGAATTTATTTTATTTAAGTGCTTTTGGAGTAAAAATCTATCTAAAGATAGTTTTTTTTTATTTAAGATACATTAATATTTAGTTTATTCAGCATTAAATGGAGCTTAGTTATGTAGCATGAGGCTGTATATTCTGCAATATTTTTTAACAGAGAGATATTCTGCAATATTTACATTTTTGGTAAACTCATTCAATGAATCCAAGCTCTGCAAGCTGAGATAAAATGCATTGTATTGATGCATTCACACTATTTCACGCTAACTACCAGCAAGATTGAGTCCTTACATTTAAAGTGCACCTGTCATTTCAGATCCATCATGGCAGCGCCTGTTAGCGGGCATCCACTCACCTGCTGCCGCTATGTCCCTCACCTTATTGAGTCACTGCCGCATTACTAGCCGTCCCATTAAAGTGAATGGGACTGTCAGTGAATCAACAGGGGGTCCGTTGCTTGCATGTATGCAGTATATTTTCCAATATTGATGTGTAAACCTCTCTCTTTGTATTTCCGCTGTGTCTCGATGTGCTGTCGCCGTGATGTGATATGGCCCCTCCCCCTATTCTTTAAACTTGGAATCTACTGTTTTGCATCCAACTCCCCCCCCCCCCTTTTTTTTTTTCTTTCCTTTCTTTTGATAATTATAAAAAGATGTTCCTCCTGTGTGTAATACTACCATGCACATTTTGAGGATTGCAATTGGTATAAAGCACTCTAGTGATCACACAAATTTGTAATCAAAGTTTGAATGTTTGAGTGACGCATTGCTATGCAGTGTTGTAGTCTTTTCTACTAGAAAACTTATCTGCTTATGTTGTTTTGTATTCTTTTGTTTTTGAAAAAGAAAATAAAAAAATAAAAAGAGATTCTAAAGCAAGATTTACTGAATTCCGGGAAAGAGGTCCACCATGCTGTCGCAAAATTGGTGTAACTTTTTTTGGCTTATATGGAACTTCCGTAAACCCTGCTCCAGAATCTACGTTTCATTGTGCTGGTTTTCTCTTTATAGCTGCCTTTTATATATCTGCCTGGAGTTTAGCAATTAGTCTGTGTCTAGAACAGCCTTTTTCAACCAGGGTGCTTGGCTTTCTTGGGTCTTCAGGGGTGCCTTGGCAAAATGCCTAAAAAATGCCCCAAATTACCCAAAAATTGCGTACAAGCCAGCGGATGGATCAAGGCTACTTTTTTGTTACTCAAAGCTACGGGTTTCATAGTGCAGCATTACAACCTTGAATGCTGTGCAGGCTGATGTCATTGGTGGAAAAGAAGGACATTGGGCACTTGCACAGCATCTTTGATTGAACCCCCCCGCCCCTCTCTGTTAGCATTGGGGGTCACGTTAGCTGCAAGGGGAAGAAAAAAAAAAGAAAGAATTGCTAAAATACCAGTCAGACACCCAACATAAAGCACCTATAATGTTGGGTGTCCTACTTGTGTGGAGCTTGTACTACTATAAGTTTAATTTTTTTTACATTTTAGAATAGGGTGCCTTAAGATTGTGCATAATTTTAAAGGGTGCCTTGTCTGGCAAAAGGTTGAGAAACATTGGTCTAGAAGACATCAACCCACCCAAATGACAAGTAACTGAAATACTGTCCTTCCATTTCAGAACATTGTCGCAGTGGGAGCTGGTTTCTGCGATGGTCTTGGGTTTGGAGATAACACAAAGGCTGCTGTTATCCGGCTCGGGTTGATGGAAATGATCGCCTTTGCCAAACTATTTTGTGCCCCACCGGTAACATCTGCCACCTTCCTGGAGAGCTGCGGAGTTGCTGATCTGATCACAACATGTTATGGAGGCAGAAACAGAAAAGTTGGTGAAGCCTTTGCACGCACTGGAAAGGTAGGAATATATAGAATTATTCTTCCACCATTATCTTGCCGTGGATCGTTGTCCTACATTGTGAAATGTTTCTGGAGAACTGAACAGGTTTGCATAATAAAAGTTGACCAACTCCTTTATCATAAATGTAAAAAGACTTTGTGGAGAATTATTCGCCATGTAACTAAACCACTGATAAGCGCTGGCACAGCAACTAATTGGACAACAGAATTAGTTTTTCAGTTTTCATTAAAGAGTTCCGGCCTCGGAAGCAACTTTGGGCCACCCGCTTGCTTTAAATCCCCTAAAAAACAAATGGATAATCCCGATTTTTTTTCTTTACTTTTTTGAAGAAAGTATACTCACCTTCCTTCTACTTCCTCCCTCTGCGGGCGCGGCCCGCGCTGTCACTTCCTGCTTGCGTTGACTCCTGGGAGCTGAACGTCATCATTCCCAGGAGGAGTCAATGCGCCTGCACCGGCCCCGCACGTCACTTCCGGTGCTGGCGCGTCATTCTCTGAAGCTGTGCAGGGATGACGCGCCTGCACCGGAACTGAAAGGACACGGAAGAGGACACTGAAGAGGATGCCCTCACTTCAGCTGCCCACACCTGAGATGGCAGCGCTGGACAAGAAATTTCAAGGTAAGTATTTCTTCTAAAAGGTAAGTGCGACCTGGGACAGTTCAGAGGCTATCCATTATGAAATGTACCAGCCCTAACTGTCCTGGGGGTATTTTTATTGAAAAAAATGTTTTCGAGGCCGGAACTCCGCTTTAACCAGTATCTTGGAAACTTTATAGATAGGCAACTGCTACACTAATATTGATCAGTGGTTTCAAATGAATTAGCGCAGTAGGGGACAGACACAAAAAGATACACACAGCATTATTCCCAATAATATTTCTGTTTATTCTGGTCATTTGAGGCTTTTTTTAAAAACCATGCTTAGGTAGAAAACATATTAAGATTACAATTATAGGCAGGCTGGTTTCTTATCAGCGTCTCAGGAATGTGAGTACATGGCAGAAGAGCATAAGTATAATGCCAAGGACGTTGGCTGCAGTGGAGAAAATATACAAAATGAAATACATTTATATACAGAGTTTACCATTTATTTTACACCAGCGGTAAAATGAATCTTACAGTCACTATAGTAAATGGCTCTTTTTGCTTTTACCATCATCCTAAATAAAAAGAAAGCCCCATAGGGTGGGTCACTTAATCCTGGGGCCTGTATAGAGGTAATTAATAAAAAAGGTGCAAAAAAAAAAAAGGTTAATATTCTCTGATGCAAAATATATACTGCTTTTAGGTTTTTTTTTTGGCACAATTTAGGCAATGGTAATGGAATCTAAAAGCCTGCAAGGTGCTTCAACACTTTTCATTTGTTACAGTATCTGCATTGTTTTAATGCTATTTTCTTTTAGTAGAATAATGTTATATAGACTATTTCCACAGGGTCCACCTGTAAGACTTGGTTTACTTTTGTAATGTTATAGACTATTCTTTACCGTGACCCAAGTCACACAGCAATGCTAAAACTAAAGTGATGGTGGAAGTCACAGGGCAAATCAAATGTAAATTGCCCATATTATAGCATGTTAGAATAGTAAGCACGATGAGAGCATTCCTGATTGGTTGTTATGGATTACTGTGCTTTGCATATTACTCTTTTCATTAACAATAAACTTGTTATCTTTGTTGGAATATCCAAATCTAAAGTTCCTGTTCCGCAAGGCATGCAAGTTTACAGCGGGGGTCAGCAACCTGTAGATCACGGACAGGTGACTGGTATATCGTGGTCTGGGCTTGCTGACCCGCCATTCCAGAGCATTAGAGTGCAATGCAGAGGGACTACTTGTAAAGTTGGAGCTGTAGTAGGGTGCAAGAGCTGCATAAGCCGATGCCTCCTCTATAGTGCTTGCTCCTGTCCCATGCAGAGTGATACCAACTGCACTCCTCTTATCCCGGCTAGCGGTCTCCGGAGTGGTGCCAGCAGCAGAAAAGAAGAGATCTTCAGATCAATGCAAAAGCAACAGGGGCCTAATTCCTGCTGCGCATGTGTACACCCTTGGCTGCTGCAAAGCATTGCAACCAGGATCAGTGGGTGGCTTTCAGTAATAGAGCTGGAGGAAGTGTAAATGGACTATGAATGTGGTGATCATCTCACTAATGTTCCCTATGAAAATTTCAAAAGTGACAGCGTCTATAAAAGTGACAGGGAATGAGGTGTTAGACTGGGGTGCAGTGGGGGTTGGGGGGGTCCTGTTTGCACCATGTTGCATGTTACACCCTAAAAAAAGATTGTGTTAGCCCTTAAAGCGGCCTCTATACCTTAGCAGAGGAGTAGCAGAGCACTTCTTAATTTGTGACATCCATGGAGACGGGGAGTGGAGGGGAGTGAAATGAAGGACATAGTGGTGATGAATGCCTGCGACAGGACCAGTGGCTTGTATTAACCCCTGCAACACTGGGAGATTACCGCTGAGGGTATATGGGGGGGGGGGGTGAGGGGGTTTTGTATTAGGACAGAAGATTTCAACTAAGAGAGCAGCCACCAGCACAAGGGGCACTTCTCATTGAATGTAGGTACTGCCCCTTGTGCTGTTTTAAAAAAGAATGTAACTAAATGTAGGATTTACCTCTAGGTCTGTTGTAACCGATTTAACATCTGATTGTCTGTATTAGGTTGTTGCACTGTGTACACGTCCTGTGCTCTCTGGAGTATTAGACAGAATAAACCTATAAGTCTCTCCTCTGGTATTGGGTTTGAATTTTGCAATATGGTCCTTTGCTTTGGCTGTACGTTGCTTATTTATTACAACATACACACTGTAATGCTGTCAGCTGGCATCTGCAGGCCGTTCTTTGGATTGTTGTGAAATCATGACTCTTGTCTAGATATAGAGGGGAAAGTTTAAGCAAATAAATCCACAAAGTGTAGCCACGCTAGTGAAAAAATAGAAGCAGCAGCTTCCAGTGAATTGTCACCAAACAACAAATATTATATATAACAAGCTGCGCAAAATAATGAAATAAGTGGATAACAAAATCCGTGCAAATAAATAAACACAATGGTCTGAAATAAGATGATCAAAAATTGACCAATGACATCAAATAAATAAATGAATAAATGAAATGGCAATAGTCCAAAAAGTCCCAATTAAAAAAAAGTGACCCAATGTTCAGAATATTAATAAATGGTGCTGTGTGATTCATCCACTGCCAGCGATCAATCCGCCACCAACTGTAGGTCTGCTTACCAGAAGCTGAGTATAATGAGGCTTATTAATCACCAGGCGAATGGGTTTTCCAATAACAGCAGGACTTATATGGACCAATGAGACCTGGGGGGATGTCCACGACCGGAGGTAAACAGGCCGTATGTGTCACCTGGATGGCAACACTTATCCAACCTCAAAGTCCGTGGGTAAATAGAGTAACCATCATAGAAAACAAAAGCATAGGAGGCTTCATAGTGTAAACCGTTGCACAATTTATTATAAATAAAGGAGAAACACTTACATAAAAGCAGAGTATAAGCGCTAAAAACAAAGCAGCCGGCCGGCTGGAATGTTCGCCCCATCCTTCCATATTACGTGGGTGACGGCAGCATGCCGTGACCCGACGCGTTTCGTCACAAATGACGTCTTCCTGGTGTAAGACGGTCATGGATATCCCCCCAGGTCTCATTGGTCCATATAAATCCTGCTTTCTCAGCAGCTGCTCTGTCTCCGATCTGTGTGCGGAGACGGAGCTGTCAGGTCCCCTCTGTTCTCTATTGGGGAATCGAATGGGAATGGACCGTCTGTCCGTTCTCATCCGATCCGCTGGACAAATGAAAAATAGGGTTTCCATCCGTCCAGATTTGACGGATCGGATGTCAGCGGACATGTCTCCGCTGACATCCAATGCCCCATAGAGATACATGAGGCATCCGTTCAGATCCGCCTGAAAAACGGACAGGCGGATCTGAAAGGTCCGCCTGTGTGAAAGGGGCCTAAAACACCAAAGGTTTAAAACACAGCCTCCATCCTGTTTGTATACATGCTCAATACTGTATGTAAACAATCCCAGCATAAATAGAATTTATTTTTTTAAATATTGGAACGTTCATGTGATCACACAGCTCTGGCCTCTTTGTGTCAATTAGCGGCTGCTGTAGCTGGTTGGAATAAAATACCAACAACGGAGAAGCAATGTGAGGGACGTCATGGCTCTGTACAATTCATCCCTGTTGTCGAGCCGCTCATTATGACACATGGGAGCCAGAGCTGTGACATCATGAAAAAAAAGTATTTATGCAGATTCTTTTTGTACATCCAGTATGCAGCATCTACTGTGTACAGTATAAGCAGTAGGGAAGCAATAATTTAAACCTTGCCTATTAATTTAACTGAGCCAGGTAGGAAACTGCTGGGTAAATGTGACTGCATCCAGCTAAATGCACTCACTGATTAAGTATTCATATGGCGGGGGGTGTTGTGGCTGTCACAATAGCTGGCAGTGGAGATTCCTCAATTAACGCTTGTTAGTATGAATGGAGGAATATATTAATTTTCTCTCATTCAGCCCGTGGGCTGAAAAAGAAGAATCTACATGTGCTTGGCTAGCCTTACACAACCACATTCACAAAAAAAAAAAAAAAAAAAGCTGTAAGAAAGTGTAAATGATAAAAATTAAATTCCTACCCCTCTCCGCACTAATACAACATTTCTTGGTAATAATATTATTTATAATTTTTAAGACCCCAAACTAAAAATGAATGAATAATTATTAAATACAAATTATTTATAATATTATTCACTTCCGGACCGCCCACCGCCAATTTACGTCAGTACTTTGACATTAAATACCGGGGTTATGGCAGCAGATAGCTGCCATAACCCCAATATTTTTTGAATCTGCGGGCTGTCCTCTTTTACATAAGGGTGGTCCCAGCGGCGGATTCGCCGCGGGATCACCCTTACGGTGTGGCGGGAGAGGTGCTCACCTCTTCCAGATCGTTTTCCCCGCTTACCGGACCCACCTGCAATGGGGAAAACGATCCGGCCAGCGCTCAACTCTATGATGGCCCCCACTCAACCCTATGGTCTTGAAGGACCGGAGCGACATCAAACGCCGTCTCCTAGCAACGCATTTAAAGAGACAATTTTTTTTCATCATGATTTTTTTTTTTTTTTTTTTGTGTAGATGTGAGGTTTGAGGTCTTTTTGACCCCAGATCTCACAATAAAGAGGACCTGTCCTGCTTATTTCTATTACAAGGGATGTTTACATTCCTTGTAATAGTAATAAAAATGATCAAAACATTTAAAAAAAAAAAAAATGTGTAAAAATAAAAAATGATAGATAAAATAAATAGGAAAAAAAAATTAAAGCGTCCTGTCCCCGTTAGCTCGCGCGCAGAAACGAACACATAGGCAAGTCCCGCTCACATATGTAAACGGTGTTTAAACCACACATGTGAGGTATCGCTGCGATTGTTAGAGCGAGAGCAACAATTTGAGTGCTAGACCTCCTCTGTAACTCTAAACCCGTCACCTGTAGAAATTTTTAAACTGTCGCCTATGGGGATTTTTAAGTACCTATGTTTGTTGCCATTTGCACGAGTGTGCGTAATTTTGAAGCATGACATGTTGGGTATCTATTTACTCGGTGTAACATTATCTATCACATTATAGAAAACAAATTGGGCTAACTTTACTGTTTTCTTATTTTTGAATTCAAAAAATGAATTTTTTCCCAAAAAATTGCGTTTGGAAGACCGCTGCGCAAATACGGTGTGATAAAAAATATTGCAACAATCTCCATTTTATTCTCTAGGGTCTCTGCTAAATATATATATATATATATATAATGTTTGGGCTTTCTAAGTAATTTTCTAGGTAATTATTAAAAAAATGAGCTAACTGTTATCTAGAGTTATGGAGTTAAAGTTACAAAGCCATGGAAATGTACATCTGTATGTAGATATCTTACACAGTTACATACTCACAGAGAAAGGAGAACGATTGTGTTGAGAAGTGCAAAATATAGCTAATAAAGTACCTTCATCCCAATAAGATAACAAAGGCAACAATTGCCCAAGGGAACGCAGGGAAAAGGGGGACACGGGGGAAGGGGATTTTAATGGTACCGTAGAAATTTAGTAAGAATATTTAATTAAAAGGTTTATTTATTTGACATATACAGTACATTGTTAAAAAATATAATCATGATTACAAATATAAATGCACATATTTTACCTGACATACTCACAAAAAAGATTGCTTGTATCATTTGTTAAAGCATACCTAAACCCAAGAACAAAAATGTAATTTATGGCAGCTCACCAGTGCTGAGATGTGGTTTCAGCATTCGTTTTCATTTTTCAGGTACATTTTCTGCATGTACAGAAATGTACCTGTGAATCCTACTAGTGGTCCTGTGGCCTTTTAACTTCCTATGGACAGAACTGAACACTCAAAGTATGTTATCAGCGTTCTCAGCTATCTTCTGTGAGATGGAGATGATACAAGGGGAGGTGTTTTGTAGTCCAAATTATAAGAGCAGCCTAGGGTGACAAACCCCGACCCTTCATCGATGCAGTACAAAGAGTAGTCATTGTCACTCTAGGATAGAAAACTGACAGGTTCACCAGGTGAAAGTAAAGGGAAAAAACATGAAAAAAGGAAAACAAATGCAGCCACCTTATCTAAGGACTAGTAAGCTGCAATATATTACATTTCTCCTTGGGGGGTTTATCAGTGTTAATCAACCTTTTTGCAGTCAAGGGACCCTTTTAAATTATGGACAGTCTCAAGGCACGAAATTCTAAATAGTTTTACATATTGCAGCAAAATCTACATGTAGGACACTCAATGTTAGAGGTGATTTCCAAATCAAATACACTGGTACTGCCTAGTATGCCAATGTTTCTCTCTCCCTCAATTTCTCTCCATCAACTAATGTCACCCCAGTGCCGAGAGAAGGGGCAGAGGAGGGTCAAAGAAGGATGCTGTGGAGGCAACAGACATCCTCCTTATTATCTGATGCCATCATTGGTGTTAGGATGGCAGTGTCTAGAAAGTCGTAACCCGTGGCTTTGTGTAACTAAAAGGCAGGCTTGATCCACCTCCTGGCTGGTATACAATGTGTGATCAATTTTTAGGTATTTTGTCAAGGCACCCCTGAAGAAACCTCAAGATACCCCAGGGTGCATGGGCACCCTGGTTGAAAAAGGCTGATTTACACTTTAGTGGACCTGTGAAACCTCAGTTATCAAGTCCTCAGAGAGGGAGTGTCTCAGAATGAGTGTCTGGGGCATCCTTTCTCTACGAGGGGTCCGTGGAGCCCTCGGGTTCCTTAACCCTTTTGCTGCCAGGTCCATATGTCTATCTGCGGGCCACATTCGCTCTCCTCCCCATCTTGCTGTTACCTGGACACTGACATGTATGATGCCACTTCCAGGTCAGGCTCTCATTGTCCCAGCTAGCATAGCCGGGAGAGGATATATCGCAATGTGATCTGCATTGCAATACATTCAGTGAAGCCCAGAGGAGACATGTAGGGTCTCATTAAAGAGAACCTGTCACCTAAAAATAATCACATAAGGGACTTTTTGTCCCCAATGTGATGAAAAAAACAAAAGGTAAAGCAGAAAAATATTTGCCAAAAAATAAAGTTACATCCAAGCACATAAAATTCCCTCCCCCCCCCCCCCCCCCCCATAAAACATTTTTCTGCAGCCCCTCATCCCCACACATACACACGTACGAACGTAAACACATGCTTTGGGGGCGCCTACGTATTAAAAAAGGTTGATTGCGATACACATGTTACATATTGTTGCCCACGCCGGAGTGAAGCAAAAATTCTAACACAACACCTCCTCTGTAACACTAAACTAATGGCCTATAGGGGGCTTTTGAAGCATCACCTATAGAAAGTATAGGGTACTGAAGTTTGTCGCCATTTCACGGGTGCACCAAATTTAAGTGTAGCACTACTACCCTCCCTTCTAGATTGTAAGCTCTAACGAGCAGGGCCCTCCCATTCCTCCTGGATTGAATTGTATTGTAACGGTATTGTCTTCCCCCACATTGTAAAGCGCTGCGCAAACTGTTGGTGCTATATAAATCCTGCATAATAATAATAATACTCTCAAGGGAGCTGCTGGTGACGGGTTCCCCTGGGTTACCATTAGCAACGGTAGAACATGTTTCCAAGGGATTTTTACCTCAGACAAGGACCAGTCCTGTTTCTTTGGTTTTTATATTTTATTAGGAACTTGGATAGGAGAAGGGATGAGTTGGATACTCCAACTGAACAAACTATGCACAATAAGCAGGGACGACTTGAATAAATGCTGGTTAACGCTGAGTAACACTGAAATTGAGCTAGTCACCGCTAAGCCGCTAGTTTCAGTCTGTCACTTCTGTGACGCAGCACTGAAGCAATTCTCTGAGGTAGTCTGTACTCTAAAGCAATCTGAACTGTACTGCTGAACAATTTCCAGGGCCCTTCCTTGCACCCCCTTTGGTTCCTAATCTTCACGGTTCACTGCACGGCACCCCCTTTACTGGAACACTCTGAGTGAGCTGGCTCCTTGATCCCCTGACTTCTCTGGAATGGTCCCCTCTCTTAGGCAGACCCCTAGGCAGCTCCACTGGTCAGCACACTGGATCCTCTGCAGCACAGCTGAACCCCGGGTCCCTAGGCCGACCGCCTGGACCACCTTCCTCTGCAGGAGGAGAAACAGCTGTCTAGCTCCTCCTGGGACTTTTCTCCCACCAAAAGACACCCTGTCACATGCCCCCTCCTATTTATGTCCAATCCCAGGATGCAATACAGGAATGCCCTCCTACTGGAACTGACATAAAACAGAGTGTGCCACTGGCTGGGTTTCCTCCACTGTCCAATGAGCTCCCTCATTGGCTGCAGTGGGGACATTCCCTCAGACCCAGTGAATCACACCTGGAAACATGTGACAGGCAGAACTAATAGATCAGGCTCTCCTGATAAGCAGCAGAAAATAGATTATTTTACCTAGCACCTGTCTAGAAGGGTGCTGCATCAGGTTTGACATGTTGGGTATCTTTTTACTCAGTGCAACCTCATATTTTTTTTTACTACAACTTTGGGTATGTTATTGGGTTTGTTTGCCCTAAAATTCACTTTAGTGTGTTTTTTACTGAAATGTTGCATTTCCTAGACCTTTGCAGTAATATCAAGTGAAATAAAAGGGTGTCTGCTTTCAGAAAATATAGAATATTTAGGGGTTTTATGTAATCTCCAGGCCTAAAATTATTTTTTAACCATGTGCAAAAAAACAAAAAGGTTATAATATAACTAAGGCTTCTTTCACACAGGCACTCCCTGTATGTCCGTATATCATCCCATCAGTTTGCGGGTGATATACGGACATAATGTAAGTCAATGGGATTGCAGATGTCAGCGGATGACCATCCGCTGACATCCAATTTGTGTCCTTTCAGTTCTGTTCCTTTTTTTGGAACGGAACAGAACCCTATTTTTCTTCCGTTTAAAAAACGGAAAGGACGCAAAATCGGATGTCAGCGGTGTCATTCCCTGACATCCACAATCCCATAGACATGCATTATGTCCGTATATCATCCGCAAACGGATGGGATGATATGCGGACAAACGGACCGGATGACACAAGTGTCATCCATGTCCGTTAAAAAAAAAAAAGTGCCGGAGTGGACCAAATACAGTCCGCCCCGTGTGAAAGGAGCCTTAACCACCGGTCACTGTATATATACGGCCAGGTGGGAGTCTCGTCCTTCTGATCGGACATTCTGGAACGTCCTTCAGAAGGAGCGAGATCGCGCCGCCGCGGGCACGCGCAGCGGCGCAATCTCGATGTGCCTGTGTCCCTCGGACACAGCGCAACAAGATACGGCAGGAGGGCCCTGTGATTGGCCCTCCTGATCACAAGACAGCTGTGTCCAATCACAGCTGTCATGTAACGTAAACACAGCCGTTGTAGCGGCTTCGATCTCTTCTCCTCCTGACAGATCCTGTCAGTGAGGAGAAGAAGAGAGGATCGATACTGCAGCCGGGGGGGGATCAGTGAGTATTTCTTATTACTCACTGATCACAGGGGGGGTCTGTGCTGCTAATCAGAACATTGATTACCAATGCAGCCCTGGGAGGGGGGGTGCCACTAGAGCCACCAGGGACGCCCACCCATGACCACCAGGGATGCCCACCATCATGGCCACCAGGGATGGCAAACAGGGCTCAGAGAGCCTGCCAGCGGTGCCCTCCCTATCAGTGCTGCCCACCAATGCCATCTATCAGTGCTGCCCACCAGTGCCCATTATTGCCATCTATCAGTGCCGCCCACCAGTGCCCATTATTGCCCACCAGTGCTGCCTATCAGTGCCCATCAGTGCCGCCCATCAGTGCCGTTCTGTGCCGCCCATCAGTGCCATCTATCAGTGCCCATCAGTGCCGCCGATCAGTGCCCATCAGTGCTGCCTATCAGTGCCCATCAGCGCTGCCTATCGGTGCCCACCAATGCTGCATATCAGTGCTATCTATAATTGCCACATATCAGTGCCCATCAGTGCTGCATATCAGTGCCACCCCATCTGTGTCTCCTCATCAGTGCCTGTCAGTGCGGTGTCATCAGTCCTCATCAGTGCAGGAAAAAACTTATCTATTTACAAAATTTTATAACCTAAACAAAAAAACTTTTTTTTTTTTCAAACTTTTCCGTCTTTTTTTATTTGTGCTCCAAAAAAGAAAAAACCTGGCGGTGATCAAATACCACCAAAAGAAAGCTCTATTTGTGGGGAAAAAATGACACAAATTTGGTTTAGGTACAGTGTTGCATGACCGCGCAATTGTCATTCAAAATGCAACAGCGCTACAAGCTAAAAGGGGGTTTAAGTGCCCAGTATTGAGGTAGTTAAGGTAAAACTTTTTTTTTCTTTTACCATTACTGTCTGTATCATTGAAAGTAAAAGTAAAAGAAAATCCCACATTTTGGGTTGTCCTTAGTAAAAGTAATAGAGGGGAAAGCTTCCAATGGAGACACTAGTTCTGGTAACCTGGGGGTCCCCAAAGATTTCCCTTAATTTGCAGGAATTTCCTCTCACTTCCTGTTTGCTCTATCCAAAAAAAACAAAAAGTTTTGCCTTTAGTTCTACTTTAAGCAATGAGCAATATCTGCCTCTTAGATAACTTCCCACTGAGAGCTTTGTTATTTTTAGCTATCTGTAGGAGGGAGGGGGGATTGTTCACAATGACCACAAATATAAGAAGCATTCTTCCCATTAACCATACCACTGATGTACCATGAGCTGTAGATGGAGTAAATATCAGCAGGGGTTCCCTCCCTGGGGGCTGGAAAGTTATTTCAAGGATTCTTCCATGTTCAAAAGGTTGAGAAATGCTGGCCTGAGGTGTCCATTGGAGTATTGCTGTCCTTCTCCCATTCTGTACTGGGAGACTGGAAGAGGAAATCTGTTTGGCTGTTGGGGCAGCATAGAGTGTCAGTTCTTCCCCCCAGACACGATAAATAATACACATACTCATTTTGGATATTAGTGCTCAACCGAGAGATCCAAAGATAGAAACAACCATTCTGTGTAAATGAATGTATACCTAAAGGCAAAACTTTCTTTCTTTTTAGTTTTGTATAGAGTGGGGAGGGATTAGAACACCTGCCAGTTTTTATTGCTCTCTGTGCCCCCATTAGGGAGATCTATCCTCTCTATTAGGCCTGTTTACCATTATCATTAAAACTTAAATTAAAAGAAAATCCCAAAGTTTGAGTTGTCCCCAGTAAGGTAATAGAGGGGAAATCTTCCAACGGGGACACTAGTTCTGGTGACCTGGGGGTCCCCAAGAAATCTCCTTAAAGTGGAGCCCCACCCAATAGAGGAAGTTCCGCTTTAAGCACTCCTCTCCCCCAAATATGCCACATTTGGCATGTCATTTTTGGGGGTGGGGGGAACAGGTACATAGTTTTGACAGGTACCCGCTCCCGCTTCCTCTCCCCCTCCTTCCTTGCACGTCACAGGTCCCAGAAGATTGCCCGACCATTGGGCAGGCGCTGCGTGGCTTGTGCACGTGCAGTGCGCACCCAGCTGTGAAGCTGCAAGCTGTCACAGCCGGGTGCCCACACTTGCAATGCCGGCGCCGTGGAGAGAGAGAGAAGCAAGGCTGCGTCACTGGATCATGAGACAGGTGAGTGTGTGTTTATTAAAAGTCAGCAGACTTTTTGTATGTACTGACTTTTAATGAACACACAAATGAGTGGAACTCCGCTTTAACCACTTACCGCAAATCGACGTAGCTCTATGTCGGCTGCAATAAGTGGTTGTACCTGGGTGATACCTGCAGCTAGAGGCATCATCCCAGTACCATTTATTAGAGCCGGCGGTCGGCTTTCAGGCGGTAATGACCGATGCGGCTCGGGAGCTGCTTGATGGTTACCCCAGCGAGTGGGATGGTTACCCCCCCTCCCACCGTCCTCCGCAGCTCTGCCAGGTCTCCCGTCCCACCGGGAGACCCAAGCAACCAGTCGGCGCGTCCACCGGCTGATTGGAGTCCCAATCAAAGCTGGATGCGGCATCAAGCGGGTCTCCGATGACATAACCCGGAGGTGGCGTCCATGATGTCACGTCCGGGTTACTCGGCTGCTAAAGGCGCCGAATTTAAAAAGTGACAGTATTCAAAAATGCAGTTTTCAGCATTTTGAATACATGTAGTGGAGGGGTCTAGGATCTTTTAGACCCTCGATCCCTCCATAAAGAGTACCTGTCACTGCATATTACTGTCACACGGGATGTTTACATTGCTTGTGACAACAATAAAAGTGATCAAAATTTTTTATTTTTTAAAACCTGTGCTAAAATTTAAAAAAAGATAAAATGAATAGAAAAAAAAATAAAATGTTTTAACTGCCCCCGTTGCCATGAGCTTGTGCACGAAAGAAAACGTATACGGAAGTCGCGCCCGCAAATTAAATTCGCTGTTCAAACCACACATGTGAGATATCGTCGCGATTGCCAGAGCGTGAGCAATAATTTAAAAAAAGAGTAACTCTAAACTGGTAACCGTTAAAAATTTTTAAAGCGTCACCTATGGAGATTTTTATTGACCATAGTTTGTCACCATTCCACGGGTGTGTGCAATTTTAAACCGTAACATGTTGGGTATCTATTTACTCGGCGTGACTTCATCTTTCACAATATACAAATAGAAATGGGCTAACTTTACTGATTCGTTTTTTTTTTAAATGCAGTGAAATGTAATTTTTCCAACAAAATGGCGTTTGAAAGACTGCTGCGCAAATACAGCGTGACAAAAAGTATTGCAATGACCGCCATTTTACTCTCCAGAATCTTTGATTAAAAAAAATATATATAATGTTTGGGGGTTCTAAGTAGTTTTCTAGCAAAAAATACTGATTTTAACTTGTGAACAACATTTGTCAGAAATGGGCTCAGCCCTTAAGTGGTTAATTTGCAGGGATTTCCTCTCACTTCCTGTTTGGATATGGGACAGGAAGTGAAGGGAAATCTCCGCAATGGGACACAAATCTGACCGGGGTTATAACCCTCCCTTACTCCATCCAAAATGAAAAGAAAAGTTTTGCCTATAGTTCTACTTTAATGTATGAAAAACAGGATAGAGGAGGAATGGCAATTTGTCGTCTTTTTAAAGCAGATTCAGCATTTTGCCTTTTTTTTTCCTCTTCATTAAATTGAAATATTTCGCCTTGTGTCAGATGTTGTACTCTGTGTACCGCTCAGTCACTAACTAATGACATTTGTATTGCAGTCCATAGAGCAGCTAGAGAATGAGATGCTGAATGGACAGAAACTGCAGGGACCACAAACCTCAGCGGAGCTCAATCACATCCTCAAGAGCAAGAACATGGTGCAGAAGTGAGTATCCTGCTGGAATGGAGGAGATTAATCCTGACTTTGTTTACTGAGAATTCACTTTCTTTACTTCTTTTTTCCTGTCCAGTTAAAGCAGACCTGTAATTTCCTAGTGAAATAAATAGCATATACTTTGTAGATTCGCCCGTGGACTGAGAGAGAGAATTCAAATCCAAGCCATTTACGCTAAACAGCGAAGATGAAGGCTACTACCTATTATATCCCGACACCCGAGACTGCCAGAATACCCAAAAAGTGACTGCATGTGATTGGACGCAGTCACTGTTTGGCCCAATCATTTTTCACCTGGATCTTTCAGCAAAAGTAATTTGAGGATTGGTTAAAACCACTTCAAGACCCCAATAAGTATCTATATGTTGCAGCTTTGAAGTGGTTTACCAGGATTATGGCTGAAGATATCAGCCATAACCCCGGTATGTTTTTTGGCACCCGGCTTTCTTATAAAACATGAGCCGTTGGAACGCTTTCAGACCCCCCTCCTCGCATTGCTCACCAGTGTTTCTTGGGCTTAAAGGGGTTGTAAAGTCAGAAGGTTTTTTATCTTAATACATTCTATGCATTAAGATAATAAGCCTACCATGTGCAGCAGCCCCCCCCCCTAATACTTACCTCAGCCCCCTCTCTATCCAGCGATGTCCACATGTGCCTTGACTGTCCAGGGACTCTCCCTCCTGATTGACCGAGACACAGCAGCGGCACCATTGGCTCTTGCTGCTGTCAATCAAACTCAGTTAGCCAATCAGGAGACGGGGTGGGGCCAAACAGCAGCCCCGTGGCTGAATGGATACACAGAGCTGCAGCTCAGCTCAGGTGCCCCCATAGCAAGCTGCTTGCTGTGGGGGCACTTAACAGGAGGGAGGGGCCAGGAGCACAGAAGAGGAGGATCCGGGCCACTCTGTGCAAAACCAACTGCACAGAGCAGGTAATTATAATATGGTTGTTATTTTAAAGTGATTGGAAATGTCTTGTTTTTTCCCTATAAAAATAACAAACATGTTATACTTACCTCCTCTGTACAGTTGGTTTTGCACAGAGTGGCCCCGATCCTTCTCTTCTCAGGTCCCTCTTCTGTGTTCCTGGCCCCTCCCTCCTGTTAAGTGCCCCCACAGCAAGCAGCTTACTATGGGAGCCACACGAGTCAAGTCACAGTTCCCTGTGTCCATTCAGACACAGAGCCGCAACCTGGCCCCGCCCCCTCTTTCTCCTGATTGGCTGACTTTGAGCAGCCAATTGAACCGCGCTGCTTAAACAATGAGGAGGGGAGTTCTTTAATGTCTACAGGTACTGTGGTGGAGGAATCTGGGGGTCTAAAAGACCCCAAACCTCTCCTCTGCACTTAAAAGCATTCGAAACGCCAAGTTTAGCTGTTTTGAATGCTGTAAGTTTTTTGAATTTGGCGCCGCCAATACCCGGAAGTGATGTCATGTCATGTCCAGAAATGATGACCGGAAAAAGCCTGGTCTTCAAGTGGTAAAGGATAAAAATCGAATTGATTCCTCCATCCACACTAAACAGTGTGAATGAAGAAATCTCTCCTGCTGACCATTGTGTTCCGACACCCGAGGCTGTCAGTTACTGCATCTAACTGGCCAACAGTAAAAAATTACCGAGCCCAGTGTTGCTGACGGGGCCACCTATTGCTCTAATGTCAGACGGCTCATCAGGAATCATCTGAAATTCCAGCCACATTAAAGCGGAGTTCCACCCTGGATTTTTTTTTTTTTTTTTTTAATACCCCCGGGACAGTCAGGGCTAGTGCATTCCACAATGGCTAGCCTCTGATCTGTCCCGGGTTGCACTTACCTGCAAGACGAAATACTTACCTTGCAAACGTCTTGTCCAGCGCTGCCATCTCAGATGTGGGCAGCTTGAAGCCAGCGCGTCCTCTTCGGCGTCTTCTTCCGCCTTCTTTGGTCCCACGATGCTCTGCGCCGGCCCCGACGTCACTTCCGGGTCGCGCGCGTCACCCCTCCACAGCTTCTGGGCATGCCCAGAAGCTGTTTAGAAGGGGATGACGCGCGCGACCCGGAACTGACGTCGGGGCCGGTGCAGGCGCAATGATTCCTGGGAGCTATGACGTCCAGCTCCCAGGAATCATTGCAGAGCCAGGAAGTGACGACGGGCCGCGGCCGAGGAAGGAGGAAGAAGGAAGTAAGGTAAGTATATTTTCTTCGCTACGAGGTAAGTAAAAAAAAAAAAAAATATGCGATTATCCATTTCTTTTTCAGGTGACCCGGAGCGAGAAGATGGAGGTAAGTATAAAAATAGGGTGGAACTCCACTTTAACAACTTTTGCTTACATTTATTTATTTATTTTTCATTTACAAGCTATTGATGTTATATAATTGTTACAAGTAAGTTCCGGTTCACATATATGCGATGACAGACATTGCATGTGATTTGGAGCGCACTGCTCTGCAAATCACATGCAATCTCTGTGCGATGCAAATTCAGCCATACGGATTGCATGGCTGAATTCGCATCGGATTCGGACACAACTCGCACAGGACCCTTTTTTGGGTCCGCATCAGAATTGGATCGCATAGGTGTTCACACCTATGCAATCTGATTCATGTCCGAACTGGCAGTTCGGACTGCGATATGCAAACTGATCTGGGGGTGTCGTTAACTTTGTATTGACACCCCCAGCGATTCGCATTTGGCAGTGTGAACCGCCTGCGAGTTGAATGTGATGCGGGAAGCCGCAGTGGATTTGCAGGGTTCCCGCATCACATATGTGTGAACCGGGATGAAAGATTTAATACAGGGAGCTTCTATGACAGGTGCACACCATTCTGGGCTTTCTAATATTTTTCACTTTAACCACTTTATGTCTGCCTGCAGTAATATTACTGCGGCAGAGTGGCTCGTTATCGTCTGACGACGTAGTACTACGTCGTCAGACACTCCCCTTTCTCGGCGGCGCGCGCGCGCCGCCGGAGGCTCGCTCCCGCTGTATTCAGTCACAGCGGGAGTCTGGCCAGGGAAGGAGCAGCGGCGATCGCCGCCGCTCTTCCCCGATCGTCAGGGATCTAGTGTGGAGATCCGCCTGCTTGTGTAAACACAAGCGGGCGGATCTCCTAAGTGACAGGCAGGGTCAGATTGCAGGGTTTAGCATAGCTGAACCCTGGATCTGTCCTTGTGTCACACAGTCACCTCCGCCAACACACGTCAGTAAGCACCAGGCATACATTAACCCCTCCCTCTCCAATAAAATTAACCCCTTCCCTGCCAGTGTCATTTTTACAGTAACAGTGCATATATATAGCACTGATTACTGCAGTAATGTCACTGGTACCCCCAAAAGTGTCAAAAATGTCAGTCAACGGTCCGATCTGTCCGCCGCAATGTCGCAGTCCCGCAAAAAAAATCGCAGATCGCCGCCATTACGCGTTAAAAAAAAAAACACCAAAAATGACAGAAATCTTTCCCTTAGTTAGTAAACGCAATAACTTTTGCGCAATCCAATCAAAATACGCTTATTGTGATTTTTTTTTACCAAACATGGGTAGCAGAAAACAAATTGGCCAAAAATTTAAAAAAAAAAATTGGTTTTTACATTTTTTTGGGGGGGAATTTCATATAAAAAAATGTTAAAAATATTGTTATTTTTTCAAAATAAACGATATTTTTGTTTATAGCGCAAAAAGTAAAAATCGCATAGGTGATCAAATACCACCAAAAGAAAGCTCTGTTTGTGGGGAAAAAAAGGACGTAAATTTCGTTTGGGTGCGGCATCGCACGACCGCGCAATTGTCAGTTAAAGTCGTACAGCGCCGAATCGCAAAAAGTGGCCCAGACGTAAGGCAGCAAAATGCTCCGGTGGTAAAGTGGTTAAACGGAATATGGAAGTGATCCCTGTTCATGGCAGAGAAGTCCCTTCACTGAGTCAGTCAGCTGTCTGCCCAATGTGATATTCTGCTGTTTAGATCTAGTCACAGAAGAGAATATTCACAGCATAGCAGTAAACTAGATTCAAGATAACAAGAGAACAGCAGCCTTACACTTGCCATCTACTGACGGCAAGTGGTAATTATGAAGTATTGTTACGTATTGTTAATCATAAATGACCTCCTAATTGATTTAATGGTAAACACAAATCTGGATGCTATGGGTTAATGCAGCTTTCACTTGATTGTTGCCCTTTAGACTGCCTTATTATATGTGTACCTTTTATTGGAAGTCTGTTTCTTTTAAGTACATCTACGTATTATTAAGAAGTGTTGAATGTGCAGACTTTTGGAAATAGCGCACACACACAATGAAGAGTAAAAGCGGCAGCTGTTGGTCACCATCTTCCCTTCGGCTACCACATCAATACCTGGCACAGCAGGCTCTTGTTTTCCTCTCGGGGATGTGGAGAACTGTGCCGGCTGGTACTAAATTTGGTGACAGCGGGTAGCAGGATTCATGTCTTCCACAGACAATTCCTAAGGTTTCAGTGGGTGTTAATTTGCTGCTGGGATTCTATCAGTGTATTATTCTAGTTCTGCACAGTAGACTGTTCCTGTCATTGGATGTCTCCTTACTAATGCAGATTTATTAACCTGATAAATCCAAATAGAATATCTAAGGATGTGTCATGATTCATTCCTTGCAGCGCTCAGAGCAGTACCCCTGCCCTGGTCACATGGGTGACTTTGAACCAGTGGCGGCTGGTCATATGGGGCGCAGGGGTGCCGTCCCCCCTATCCATATGTCCGGCCCCCTAATCTACATGCGGGGCGCCAGCCGCATGGAGTTCAAGGGGGCTTTTTTTTTTTTTGCCATGTGATTAGAGCCAGAGGCTCTCACAGGCTAAAAAAAAGGGTGGGCTCGGGGCGCAGAGCAGTGCACCCCAAGCCCACCCAGTTGTGTGACAATAGCAAATGAAAATTCGCTATTGTCACACGGATCCTCCTCCTGGCCATTTAGGAAGCGGGTTTTGAGACCCGTTTCCCGATTGGCCGAAAGGAGAAGCCATGCCATTGGGCATGGAGGAGGGAGGAGACGCAGAAGATAGGGAAGAAGCCGAAGCTGCCGCCGCTGCCTGCTGCTGCATCCAGTCTTCTCCCTCTATGGTGTGCGGCCTGGTGTGGTCCGGGGGGGGGGTTATGGTGCGGTCGGTCTGCCGCCCCCCCCCCCCCAGTCCATGGAGCACCAGCCGCCACTGCTTTGAACAGCTGGGAAGCATAGAGTTCTGGAACAGCCACGTTTAATGGGATTTTCCATCAGGATTTACTTGCTTGAAGTCTAAAGTTGATTATACACCTAAAAGATTCTCTCATTCAGCCTAGCAGACTTAATGACACAAGTCCATTGATTCCCGCATCTACGATAAGGATGGAGGAATCTTTCCAGCTGGACATTGGATTCCTATAGCCGGCATACGCAACTGTCAGAATACCTGAATGGTGACTGCAGTCACTGTCCAGCCAACTTTTTCCACCTGGAGCCTTCAATTTCTCAATCGAAGGAGCAGTAGAACTAGAATGGGACAGAACCAGGGGTCCCAAATTCTGTGACATTTGGGTGGGTTATATTGTTGAGTAGCAGTCAGCTTTTCATTAATGTGTAAGTCCATCCTAACACTAAAATCCCTGCATCTACCGGCATCCACGATCTAACAGTGGTGTATTTAGGTTTTGTGCTGCCCTAGGCCTGACTGAACTTGGGCACCCCCTAATTTAAATATGACCCACCCCTTCCTGTAAAGGCCACACCCATTCATGTTTATGACCCGCCCTGTTATCTATAAACCACAGACTACAACCAGTTTATCAGTGCAGCCTCATCAGTTTTCATAAGTTCAGCCTCATTACTGCCCATCAGTGGCCACCAGTACAGCCCCGTCAGTGGCCACCAGTGCAGCCTATTAGTGCATCATATCAGTGCCCATCAGTGCTGCCTTATCAGTGCAGCCCCATCAGTGGCAGTCATTGCAGTCTCATCAGTGGCCATCAGTGCAGCCCCATTAGTGCAGCATATCAATGCAGCCCCATCAGTGAAGCTTATCAGTGCCCACTTTTTTGCTGCCCCCTGCAAAGTGCCGCCCTAGGCCTGGGCCTTGTTGGCCTAGGCCAAGATACAGCACTGCGATCTAACACTAACCTACCTAGCCCTGTAAAGAAGAAATCAGTATACATACCTTTTTTTAAGCCGATCTGATCCGGTCTACAGCGGCGGAAGCTCTGTAGAGGAAACAGCCAACAACGGCTGTGAAATGAATGGGAAGTGACGTCACCCATAGACTTAGAATGGGGCTTCTGTTGTCCGCCGTGTCCTTTGCACCCACCTCCAGAGCGAAGCCTCTGACAGCTCAGCGTGGGATCAGGTTGGATCAGCTTAAAAAAAGTATGTATAGTGATTTATTCTTTACAGGGCTAGATAGGTTAGTGTTAGATCGTGGATGTCTGTAGATGCAGGGATTTTAGTGTTAGGGTAGACTTCCCCTTTAGGCATGCAAAGGTGCAATTGTGATTTAAAGTGTTACTAAACCCAAAACAGAAAAATTTGTTTGTATAAGCGGTAAACTAGGCTTGTCATACTCACTGTGAAACCTAAGAGGTTAATCCTCTGCATTGTGTAAAAATGCTGTTTGATCCTGTCTTCTCTGATCCTTACCTTCTCCCACAGTCCCCAATCCATCTGCTGATAGAACAGAGACTTGGGGGCACTCTGCACATTCTCAGTTTGGTGTGTATTGCTAAAGAGTTTTTTTTTTCTTGGGAGAGTGCATGTGATCAGCACAGGGCCAATAATCACTGTCCAGACAGAGGGTCAGGGTCCTGCAGCCTCATGGGACAGTCAGAGGAGAATGAAAACTCCTCCTACAAGCTTTAACCAGACACTGATAAGTGTCACAAGACTGCTATATACTGCTGATGAGAAAAAGTATTTAGCAGTTTATATTTACTAAAATGATTGCATTTCCGTGTACTGTGGAGGAGCAGGTATAGTAAATGGAGGCTCCTGGGTTTAGTAACACTTTAAAGACTTCTGCAGAGAGAGTCGGTGATTTCAAGGCTATAGCCAAGATCTGATTCAGCTGTGTATGGCCAGCTTAAAGGGTAACTCCACTTTCACGGGGAAAAAAATAGCAAATAAAGAAAAAACAATATGGGAAGCAAGTCAGATTGTAACTGAACGTTATTAAAAATGACCTTTCCTTTTCAATCTGCAGCTGCTGTAATTTTCTGAAAATGCTATGCAATATGGCTACCTGGAGGTGTTCTGTACACAGACTGTGTACTGACCACACCCCAGAAACATCATTTCCTGCTTGTGTGATTGGCTCACCGATTTTCCCAGAAGTCTGCCTTCTGCCAAGTCAGATTTATGGCATCCCCTGCAACTAAAATGTCATTTTTGGTGAGATACTCCCAATAGGAAGACGTCTAAAGGGATGCAGGCCCCGCAGATTTCCTCATTAGAGCCCTGCAGGTGCTGCAGCTGGTTGATAATTATAAAACCACTCCCATTAGATTTATTTCCCCACAGGGACACACAGGGATTTCTTCAGAATAATAAAAGGTAGGAATCTGCAACAAAGGTTGTTAAAATCCTTGTAATGTACAGAGATCACCCAGAGGGAAATGTTTTTTTCTCAACAAAAGTGGAGTTATGCTTTAAGAGATTATACTTTAAAGGTTGCTTTCTATCGCTGACTGTCTCAACAGCTAATGATTTTTGAAGGTACAATTACCATTTTCAACCTGTCTGGTCTGTCTGGTCCTCAGGCTTGAATATCCGGTATTACTGACCAGGCCCCATGGCCATGTTAACAATTCTCGGTCTTTGTCTTTTGCAGATTTCCTCTCTTCACTGCTGTATATCAGATCTGCTATGAAGGAAAACCTGTAACAGAGTTCATCACATGCCTCCAGAATCACCCCGAGCACATGTAAGCCGGTCCAGTGAACTCTGACCTTCATCCTCTTCACCTCCTGCGCCTTTCAGCAAAAAAAAAAAAAAAGAAACTCAAGTTTTTGGACGTATGTTTGGATACAAGTGTCTGTGGGTGTAGCTATGCGCCATATGCAGACGTGGAGAAACGAGAATATACTTTGTGACTGTAATGATCCCATTGGCTGGATTGATAGAGATTAGTTGTATTCGGTGCTCATACCCAGAGGTTGCCGGGTTGAACTGTTTCTGGGGGTGATTTGAATATTTTAATGTATTTTCCTCAAGGGAATTTTTTTACCTTGTTTTTAAATAAAATGATATTATCATCCATGGTTCTCATTTAGTTTCTGGTCATTCCAATTCACCAGATATGAAAACCTCAATAAAACTCTATCATCCTATTAGCATAGGATGCTCTGTAGGAAGATGGGGGAAAATAACAACAAATGGGCCATACACACTATAAGATTTTCTGAAGACTTTTTCCTTCAGACTTACCAAAACCATATAATATGAGGTCAAACCTAAACACTTTCCATTTGTATGCAATCTGGCAGGCCCTTGCACTACATAGAAAAGGTAAGTCTGAAGGAAAAAGTCTTCAGAAAATCTTATAGTGTGTATGGCCCTTAAAAGCATGAGATGGAAATGCAGGCCACCCTTTTTTAACATTCTAGTTCTTCCGTTTGTACTGGAATACCATGGTCTGCAGTCAGGTATAAAATTCAGCCATTTGCCGATTTCTTCTGTAATATTAAAACTCTGCTGGGCTCATTTATAAAACGTACCGGTGCAGAGGAAGTGGACGCATGACCCATAATAATCAGATTCCAGCTGTCATTTTCTATGGTAAGCTGCTATGAAAAGCTTCATTGTCCTTTTCATTTGCCTCGGGTTTTATAAATGACACCCAGTGCATTGTTCCTGCTTAATGTATTGTCTTAATGTCCTGAAAACCCATCCAAGATGTTCACTGTGCATGAATAGAAAGATGTTTGATTAAAATGCACACTTGTAAATAAAACCTCCTGTGTACAATTCTTTTCATGTTCTCGTTTTTCATTGATTTATTAGCGTTCAGGATAATTATCTTTTGCAGTACTGAGCAAAGTGAGGACATGCACCAGACATCACAGTGGTGGTCAGCTTCCCGAGTATAGGGGGCTTCAACTGCAGCTCTAGAGATCACCGAGAGGCTGCACGGAATATTTAGTATATGTAAAGCTGGCCATACGGGGTAGACTTTCGTTCAAGCGTTACTACAGAAATTCAGCAAGATCGCTCATTGGAGCCTTCAATGATACCATCAGTGGCTTGACAAATTTCGTTTTTTAAGTCCTGAAAATTTTCCTTCAATGTTTTGATATTTAACCACTTGCCGACCGCCGCCCGACTATATACGGCAGCGGTCAGCCCCTCCCAGGCAAAGTGACGTGCCACGTGCCGGTACGTCACTAGCCTGGGAGCGAATAGGGGGCGAGCGTGCACCGCCGGAGTCGCGCTCCTGCCCCCGCTCGTACCCGACGAAGCCGGCGCGTGTGACCGGCGGACCCGATGTCCACCGGTCACTCGCGATCGTGGGGCAGAGAGGGAGAAAGGCAGGTGGCTAGTGTAAACAAAGCCGCCTGTCATTCTCCCCTGTGTAAAAACACAGATCACTCGATCCTGCTATGTAGGACCGTTGATCTGTGCTATTACACCACTAGCCACATCCAATGACAGTTAGAAACATGCCCCTAGGGACACACTTAACCCCTCCCTCTCCAATAAAGTTAACCCCTTCCCTCCCAGTGTCATTTTTTACAGTAACAGTGCATATGTATAGCACTGATTACTGTAGTAATGTTACTGGTACCCCAAAAATGTCAGTCAAGGGTCCAATCTGTCCGCCACAATGTCGCAGTACCGCAAAAAAAAAAATCGCAGATCGCCGCCATTACCCCATTAAAAAAAAAACAACAAAAATGACAAAAATCTTTCCCTTAGTTAGTAAACGCAATAACTTTTGCGCAAACCAATCAAAATTCGCTTATTGTGATTTTTTTTACCAAACATAGGTAGCAGAAAATAAATTGGCCAAAAATTTAAAAGAATTTTGATTTTTACATTTTTTTGGGGGAATTTCATATAAAAAAAAATGTGAAAAATATTGTTATTTTTGCAAAATTGTCGCTCTTTTTTTGTTTATAGCTCATGATCAAAAAAATCGCACAGGTGATCAAATACCACCAAAAGAAAGCTCTGTTTGTGGGAAAAAAAGGACGTCAAATTTGTTTGGGTACAGCGTCGCACGACCGCGCAATTGTCCCTTAAAGTCACGCAGTGCCGAATCGCAAAATACCCCCTGGTCAGGAAGGGGGTAAAATCTTCCGGGGCTTAAGTGGTTAATGTTTGATTTTGGGACCCAGGAAAGTGATATCATGTGTACACTATATTATAAAAAGTATTGGGACTCCTTTACACACACATGAACCTTAATGGCATCCCAGTCTTAGTCTGTAGAGTTCAATATTGAGGTGGCCCACCCTTTGCAGCTATAACAGCTTCAACTCTTCTGGGAAGGCTGTCCACAAGGTTTAGGAGTGTGTCTATGGGAATGTTTGACCATTCTTCCAGAAGCGCATTTGTGAGGTCAGGCACTGATGTTGGAGAGAAAACCTGGCTTGCAGTCTCAAATTTACCCCAAAGGTGTTCTATCGGGTTGCAGGCCAGACAAGATTCTCCACCCCAAACTCGCTCATCCATGCCTTTATGGACCTTGCTTTGTTCACTGGTGCGCAGTCATGTTGGAACAGGAAGGGGCCATCCCCAAACTTGAAATTGTCCAAAATGTCTTGGTATACTGATGCCCTAAGAGTTCCTTTCACTGGAACTAGGGGGCCAAGCCCAACCCCTGAAAAACAACCCCACGCCATAATCCCCCCTCCACCAAATGATTCAGACCAGTGCACAAAGCAAGGTCCATAAAGACATTGATGAGCGAGTTTGGGGTGGAGGAGCTTGACTGGCCTGCACCCCAACCGGATAGAACATCTTTGGGATGAGTTACAGTGGAGACTGCGAGCCAGGCCTTCTCATTAAACATCAGTGCCTGACCTCACGAATGTACGGACTAGACTGAGATGCCAATAAAGTTCATGTGCGTGTAAAGGCAGGCGTTCCAATACTTTTGGTAATATAGTATATATCTATGCATGGGACTTTATTAGCCACTCCCTAATAAAAAGTGGAGGATACGGAGCAAGCAGTAATAGCAGGACCCTGATAATTTTTCTAGTGATTGTGAAAATTCTTCTTCTGGATGAAAGCTGTCATAGCACATGCTTGTAAGTCCAATTCAAATTTTTCCAGAATGGACATTAGGGATGATTGAACGGTTCGGGTTGACCATCGGTTTGACCCGAACATTGGGTGTTCGAAATTTGGCCGAATTCTGAACTTTATGCGGTAAAAGTTCGGAATTCGGCCATCAAAACCGCCCAAAATGCAATGGGACAGGAACTGGGCTTTAAAAGTCCGTGACTGGCCCAGAAATATCAGTAAAATGTGATTGGAGTGACTACGGGGTCCAGAGGCCAATCAGGAGTGAATACGCCCCCCATACGCCCCCCAGTATATAACATAGCCCCGCCAAACTTTAGCACTGTAATACAGAGGCTGTGGAAGAGAGTGGAAGCAGTTGTTTCTCCTGCTGCTTGTAAAGCTCCAGTGTCATTTTGCAATTATTAGTGTGAGGAAAGGGATATGCAGTGTAGTTAGGGTACTATATACCACCATAGTTAGATTCAAAAATCTAGTTTTTGTAGGGATAGCTTTAAGTGTCAGGGTGACTGTAGTGTAGTTTAGGTGACCTGACTCTGCCATGTCAGGGTGACCGTAGTGTAGTTTAGTGTGAACTGACTCTGCCATGTCAGGGTGACCGGACTCTGCCATGTCAGGGTAACTGTAGTGTAGTTAAGTGTGAACTGACTCTGCCATGCCAGGGTGACCGTAGTGTAGTTTAGTGTGAACTGACTCTGCCATGCCAGGTTGACCGTAGTGTAGTTAAAGAGGTTGTAAACCCCCAACATTTTTTTTTTTATTTGCCACCTGCAAGAGAAACACATAATGATCTAGTATGCATCGCAAACTAGCTCATTATGCAATACTTACCTTAGAACGAGCCCCCGCCGTGCTGTCTGCTAACCTGCATGACGGCTGACATGTCCAGTCCCCCGTCTTCCGGGATCGTGGCATCCGACCATCTGATTGGCCGGAGCCGCGGTGACGTCACTCCCACGCACGCGCGCGGGAGCCGACGGTCACGGCACGGGGCTCTGAAGGAACGGCACCAGCGGCCGTTCCTTCAGAGCGCATGCGCCAGTGACGTCACTGGCTGCATGTAAGGTAAATATCTCTTAAGGCTCGGTTTCCACTAGTGCGACTTGCTGTGTGACTTGACACATGTCAAGTCGCACAGCAAGTCAAAACCCATTGTTTTCAATGGGGCACGTTTCCACTGCCGCGGCTTCAGTCGCCGCGACCTCAAAAGTAAATCGTGTACTACTTTTGAGCGCGACTTCCCTCTATATATGAGGGACAAGTCTAACTGAAGCCGCGGTTTACTTTTGCTACGAAGTCGTGCTAGAAGTAGCACGACTTCATAGCCGCACTAGTGGAAACCGAGGCTAAACGGTGCATGTTTAGGAGATATCTACAGTACCTATAGGTAAGCCTTATTATAGGCTTACCTATAGGTACAAGTGTCAGAGGAGGGTTTACTTCCTCTTTAAGTGTGAACTGACTCTGCCATGTCAGGGTGACCGAACTCTGCCATGTCAGGGTGACCGTAGTGTAGTTTAGTGTGAATTGACTCTGTCATGCCAGGGTGACACCACTATGCAGATTCTGGGTTAGGGGTATACATATATGTATGTGTATATATATATATATATATATATATATATATATATATATATGTGTGTATATACAGTATATATACACATATACTGTATATATATAAATACACACACACACACACACACACACACACACATATATATATATATATATATATATATATATATACCCCTATACAGAAGTTAAAAAAAATGCCTGAAACAAAAAACGCCCAGGTGTGAAAGGAGGGTAACACCATCCCTGCGCTACTGAAATTCTAATAAAAATTATATTTTTTTCCTGGTTTTCTGGTGGACATGTTACAGATCTGAAGCTTCACAGGTATACGTTTTAGACCCCCCCTCCCCCTGACACTAAATCCAAAGAAATCTCATTTTTTTTTTTTTCAATAATTGGTTCTCTATCAAAAACAACAATTTTTAAGAACTTTTTTTTGCCTGATTCATAGTCCCTGGGGCATGACCCAGAACCCTAGGCACTTTTTAGGGGCATTTATTGGGTTTTAGGGCTTAAAAATTGTGTTTTTTGATTCCAGAAGTCCGGGTCCCATTGATTTCAATGGGGTTCTGGAATCCGAACCGAACTTTCGTGAAATTCGGGTGTTCTGGTGGAACCGAACTTTTCAAAAGTTCGATCATCCTTGGACATCACATTAACTTCTCATCCTTCACCATCTCGCCACTTCGGTTAAAAAACAAAAAACAAAATCAAATTGACATTATTAACCATTATAAAATTGAACAAACTTTTGAAAACAACCATTTTGGAATTGAAAATCTGTTTATGGCGGATATTTACCCTCAATTACATGTTACCACCCCTCCTACCCTCTGCCGCTACACTAATCGAGCATTATTTTATTTTTTTTTCTTAACATTTTTTTTTTTTTAATTAAAGCCCTGGCATCATTCCCCTGCCACGTGCAAGTCATTTGCCTAGATGACTGACATGCACTTTGCGCACTCTGCAGCCTGGGATGTGTATGTCACATATCCCAGGAGGCTTAGTCTTTCACTGAGAAAGGAGGAGTTGTAGGGGTCTAGAGGGGCATCAGAGAGCTTCTGGCTGAACGAGGAAGAGCCAGCAGCTACCCGGTGACATCACAGAAGAAGATGGCAGCGCAGGACTGAGAAGGGGAGAGAAGAGAAGCCGATCTCAGCAGGAAAACACTGGATCCGCTGGGCAGGTGAGTATCTTAAGCAAGGGGTTCAAAAAAATTAGGGGTGGGGGGGGCAGAGTGAAGATCTGCTTGAAAGCAAAACTAAAAGGTTGCTACTTACCTTTCCAAGGTCCCTCGCAGGCGCCAGCATCTTCTCCTGTGCACCAGTTTTGGCCATCTTCATTGGCAGGCTTTGGATGACGTCACACCTGCACATGCAAATGATCTAGTCATTCTAGAACTCAGGGATTGGTCCGGCCGCTGTAAGCTGAGCAGTTCAGTTTACAGCGCAGGGGATCACTATGAGCAGCCAGGTAGATGTGTTTTATTAAAGAAAAGACATTGCATCACAGTATGTAACAGCAGAACTTTAGTCATGCTTTAATGCTACAGAATACTATCAGAGACTGCAAAGCTACTACAAGAGTTGGTCAGAGACTGCAGATGTTTTACAGAGTGGGTGGAGACCAGAGAAGTGCTGCAGGAGACAGTCAGAGACCAGGGACATGTTACATGAGACTTCTAGAAATCATTTAGTCCCATTAGAAAACAATGCTCCCACTCCACTTTGATGGCCGTACAATATGTACTAGATAGCTACAGGCAGCCTAAGACCATTGGTTGGGCACCAGGGGGCTCTAACATCAATAATACACAAAAACATGATACAATAGGTCAGTTTCAGGACAGGTTCGTGCAGTGCCCAGGGCAGGGATGCTGAACTGACCCCCCTCTTCTGCTCTTAATGCACGCTGTAGAATGGGTGTACCACCTTGTGCCCATTCTCTTCCCCCTTGCTCTGGTTGTCTATGGTTGGTTTGCACATGCATGGCCAATTGCTTGGCTAGAACAGTGGTCCTCAACTCCGGTCCTCAGGGTCCACTAACAGGCCAGATTTTAAGTATTACCTTGGGGAGATGCAGACTAGAATACTGCAATCACTGAGCAGCAAATTATATCACCTGGGATGTATTTCAGTTATCTTGCAAATCTGGCCTGTTAATGGGCCCTGTAGGCCAGGGTTGAGGACCACTGGCCTAGAAGATAGATGGTAGTTGCACATGCACAGTGTAACATTGTGTCAGCTGTATGTGGAGGGGTGGCGAGTGCCCATGTTGGCAGCACCATCTGGTAGAGGAGACCTGAAGCTGTGTCCCCTTGGTTGATTGCCACTAATCTGCGTTCAGCGAGAGGGTGCCCCCCCTACTACTGCACCCTGGTTGGCTGTCCGCCCCTCCTGCCCACCCCTTGGCCCCATCCTGCATTAAATAAGTGATCCCTACCCATACAATCTATGCACACATAGTATGGAATTGGTTTGAAAGCCGACCATCTCTTTGAAGTTAGAGTTTGTACCTTCCCTCCCTTTACTGAGACCCATCAAAGCTTTGACCAAGTGTTTATTCTGCAAATTAGCTGTACAGTAGAAGTCTGTAGGCTTCTATTACTGGCTTGCTAGGTTGGAAAGTGTGGGCTTGTGCAGTAAACCTTGTAACTGCGTATATCATTGCAGAGCACCTGGTGTTAGTGCTGTGAATTCTATACATTTTCCTCTGATTGAATAAGTGCTGTGCTGCAATAAGGCACTGCAGGGAGATCATTCCCTATGAAATGTTCTCCAACAGAGGGATCATTGAAGAGGCTGAAATGCTGGAGGTGTACCTGGGAATTACAGATTTCTAAATTATATAATACATGTCGGGGAATAAATGAAGTGTGAGCAGGTGGTAGCAAAGGCAGGATCCAGCTGAGCTAGACTGAAAGAGATGAAAATAGTTAAATCAGAATACCATTTACCATACACATTCTTTTCTTGTTTTATGTACACAGAAAGAAGAAAGATATTGCTTTTTTATACTGACAGCATTAGAAACATAAAAATATTCTTGGCTGTACGAGCTGAAGACCAAAATAGGGCAAATAATTTGATCGATACTTGCCATTATCTGCAACATTTAGCTCATTATTTTGTCATTATTACAGGGACTAGTCAGGAGTATTTCAGGACAAAATGCTGTGATTCATAGTTACCAATTAGATATCAATTAAAGTAACCAATTAGGTTATTAAGGATAAAGGGAAAATGTGATTACTGTGGGTTACTGCACTTTGTCCATAATTACTGCACTTTCCAATTCCTTGATAATTAGGCCTTGGTGCGCTGTTATCAAGTTCTGAAATTGTTTTTGCCCTCCCCTGTTTGCCTGGGAAAACTTTTCATCCACTCTGAAAGTACAATGATTAACCACTTCAGCTCCGGAAGGTTTTACTCCCCTTGAAGTGGAGTTCCACCCAAAAGTGGAACTTCGGCTCATTTGCTTTCTCCATCCCCTCCGATGCCACATTTGGCACCTTTATGGGGGAGGAGGGAACGGGTAACTGTTTTTGACAGGTACCCTTCCCCACTTCCGGGAGACGGCGCCGTGGCACTGTCCCTCGGGAGTTTGGCCCCCTCCTCCTTCCCCGCCACTTCGCGCATGTGCATTAGGGACCCACCCGTGTAGCCGTAAGGCTTCACTGCTGGGCTCCCTCACCGGCAAAGGTGGCGGCAGCACCCGACAGCCGATGGAAACATTGGCTGCGGTGCCGACATCGCTGGACTCAGGGACAGGTAAGTGTCCTTATATTAAAAGTCAGCAGCTACAGTATATGTACAGTATGTGTAGCTGCTGACTTTAAATTTTTGGAGGGGGAGGCGGAACTCCGCTTTAATGACCAGGCTATTTTTTTGCGATTCGGCGCTGTGTTATTTTAACTAACAATTGCGCGGTCGTGCGACGCTGTACACAAATACAATTGATGTCCTTTTTTCCCCACAAATAGAGCTTTCTTTTGGTGGTATTTGATCAACTCTGCAGTTTTTAGATTTTGCGCTATAAACAAAAAAAGAGCAACACTTTTGAAAAAAAAAAACACAATATTTTTTACTTTCTGCTATAAAACAATCACAATAAAAAAATGTTTTAAAAAATCTAATTTTTTATATCAGCTTACGCCAATTTGTGTTCTGATACATATTTTTGGTAAAAATAAATCCCAAAAAGCGCATTTTAATTGGTTTGTGCAAAAGTTATAGCGTTTACAAACTACGGGATAGATTTTTTGACTCTATTTATTTTTTTTTTTGTTTTTATTAGTAAAGGCGGCGATCTGCAATGTTTAGCAGGACTGCGACATTGTGGCGGACACATTGGACCCCTAACTGACATTTTTTACACTTTTTGGGGACCAGTGACATTACTACAGTGCTAAAAATATGCACTGTTACTGTGAAAATGACACTGGCAGAGAAGGGGTTAATACTGGGGTGATCAAAGGGGTTAAATGTATGCTTATTTGTGCTTACTAACTGTGGGGGGGGGGAGGGCTCTGTGACAGGCACAGAGAGATCGGGGTTTCAGCATGATCTCTCTGTGTCTGTGTGACAGAAGACCCGCCTGCTTTGTTTATATAAGCAGGCGGGTCTTCTGTAGGTTTCTGTTAGGATCGTGGGAGGCCAGGGGTGATCTTGCCCGCTCCTCCCGTGGCCTGGATCCTGCTGTGTCTAATCACAGCGGGTGCCGAGACCACATGCTTATGATAATGTAGGTCTATCTGATTATGCGCAGCCGAGCCGCCCTGCCGCAGTAAATCTGCGTGGGGCGGTCGGCAAGCCCTGCTTGTAACATTATATTGTTGGTCTTTAATAAGCTTCACATCTTAGTCGGTTATGATATACTAGATTTTGATTCTTTCTAGATATTTTAAGGAGGAATTTTCTTATTTGCAATACCTTTTGAACTACACTGTATTCATTATATCACATTGTATCTGTAATTATCTTTATACCCGCACTTTATGATGTTATTTTCTTATTGTTGCATCTAAACCTCCTTGTATAACATTTTAAAACTCAATAAAACAAATTTGACAAAGAAAAAAAAAAAAAACGCTACAGCTGAAATAAGCTAAAAAAACGCTGAAAAACGCTACTGCAAAAAAGCTAAAAAAAACTCCCTTTAAAGATTTGTACTGGCTTTTTAATAAGGTCCAACGTGCTATCAGTAAGTCCAGGTAGAGTAAACTATTTCTGTTTGTAGTCAAAGCAATTACTAGCAGGGAGCTAAATGTAGGGAAAAGGTTACTCTAGATGAGCTCTTTTCACATGGCAATTCCTGGAACTCTGGCCAGTGTTTCCTTACATATTAAACAGCAGAAACATTATTATTATTATTCTCAATGGGAAATAATCAAACTAGAGGGCCCATTAAATGAATGCATGCAACATTTAGGCCTCATGCACACTGGGCATTTGCAAGAACGACTTTCTTTTGGCCAGAGAAAAGCAGCATCAAAAACACACACCTGTAAATACATGTAGACACAACATGCGTTTTTTCTTTGCTTCTCCTGAATGGGCTGGCAGTGAATTTCTTTTCTGCCTCTAAACACCCCGGCTGTTAAATGGCTGCGTGTGCATGGACAAATAGGCTGACACTGAGGGGCGTTTAGAGGCAGATATCAAACGTTCCTAAAGCCTCGTACACACGCACCGATTGTTGGCCGTGAATTTTCGGCCAACGTCCGATCGGCCGATTGTCGGCTTGTTAGTATGATGCTTCCGACAACCGACTGCGACTTTTCGGCCGAACAAAATCTGGTGTGCATGCTATAAAATTTTTGTTGGCCGTCAACAGAACGGTCGATTGTTCGTCAGTCAGTACAGATTTCGGCAGACAAAAATCAGATGAGAAAGACTGGGCATGCTCAGAGAAGAAAAAACACACGGAAAGTAAACCAGAACATGACATCACTTCTGAAGTTGGTTGTTGTTGGCCAAAAAAATTTGTGTGCAGTCTAGAGCACATTTCAACCAACACAACAACACTGGACAAAAGACGGCAGATCGGTCGGCCAACAATCGGTGCGTGTGTACGAGGCTTTAAAGTGCTTCACAACCACCCGCCGCCTTTTTACTGCGGCACGGTGGCTCTCCTGCACAAACTGACGTGGATTTACGTCGGTCGCGCGGGAAGCAAGGGGGCAAGTGTGCGCCAATGGCAGCGCGCTCCCGCCCCCACTCGGCAGCGGGGAAGCCGATGCACGGGTCAGTCCGCTCCGATTGCCGCCTGACACGCACGATCGCTCCCCGCTGAGAGAGAAGTACAGTCAGCTGTCGTAAACACTGCTGACCGTTCTTCTCCATGGAATGCTCATAGAGCCCCTGTGATTCCTTCTATATAGAAACACAAATCTCTACGGTCAGTTCACAAGCCAGGCCCCCCACAGTTAGAATCACTTCCCTAGGCATACATTTAACACCTTGATCACCCACAGGGTTAACCCCATCCCTGCCAGTGTCATTATTACATTAACAGTGTATATTTTTAGCACTGATTACTGTAGTAATGTCACTGGTCCCCCCAAAAGTGTCAAAAATGTCAGTTAGGGGTCCGATCTGTCCGCCGCAATGTCGCAGTCCCAAAAAAAAAAAATCGCAGATCGCCGCCATTACTAGTAAAAAAACAAAACAATAAAAATAACATAAATCTTTCCCTTAGTTAGTAGACGCAATAACTTTTGCGAAAACCAATCAAAATACGCTTATTGCGATTTTTTTTTACCAAAAATATGTAGCAGAAAACAAATTGGCCTAAAATGTTAAAAAATTTTGATTTTTTAATTTATTTTTTTTTGAGAATGTTATATAGCAGAAAAATATTTTTTCGTGTTTTCAACCAATATGTTTCGGCCACAGAAATTTCGGTGCATCGCTAGTAAAAACTCAGTAGAAGAAGACTAATTCATAGATAAGAAATCACAAATTTCTAGAGGAGAAGAGTCCTAAATTCCTTGAGAAGAATTCCTAAATTTGTAGAGATGAAATCCTAAATTCCTAGAGAAGAAAAGTCCTAAATTCCTAGAGAAGAAATCCTAAATTCCTAGAGAAGGAGAATCCTAAATTCCTAGAGAAGAAGAGTCCTAAATTCCTAGCAAAGTAGAGTCGTAAAATTCCTAGAGAAGTAATCCTAAATTCCTAGAAAGGAAATCCTAATTTCCTAGAGAAGAAATCCTAAATGACATAGTTACATAGAAGTTGAGGTTGAATAAAGAAGATAGTCCATCCAGTTCAACCTGTGTAGGTGTGTGTGGACGCAATCATCTCTCATACCCCTGAATGTTTTGATCCTTGAGATGTACGTCCAAGAGTCTTTTAAAAGTAGCCATACTTCCCTCAGTTACTACCATTTGTGGTAGAGAATTCCACAGTCTTGTAGCCCTAACAGTAAAGAACCCCCTGCGTAGCCTAAGGTTCAATCTCTTCTCCTCTAATCGCATTGTATGGCCACGTGTCCTCATACATTAGTTGAGACTGAACAGTTCCTAGTAAAGAAAAGTCCTGAATGCCTAGAGAAGAAATCCTAAATTCCTGGAGAAGAAAAGTCCTAAATTCCTTGAGAGGAAATCCTAGAGAAGAAAACCCAAATTCCTGGAGAAGAAAAGTCCTAAATTCCTTGAGAAGAATTTCTAGAGAAGAAATCCTAATTTCCTAGAGAAGAAGAGTCCTACATTCCGAGAGAAGAAATGCTACATTTCTAGAGAAGAATTCCTAAATTCCTGTAGAAGAAATCCTAAATTCCTAGAGAAGAGTCTTAAATTTCTAGAGAAGAAATCCTAAATTTCTAGAGAAGAGCCTAAATTCCTGGAGAAGAATTCCTAAATTCCTAGAGAAAAAATCCTAAATTCCCAGAGAAGAATTCCTAAATCCCTAGAGAAGAATTCCTAAATTCTTAGAGAAGAAGAGTCCTACATTCCTAGAGAAGAAATACTAAATTCCTAGAGAAGAATTCCTAAATTCCTGTAGAAGAAATCCTAAATTCCTAGAGAAGAGTCTTAAATTTCTAGAGAAGAAATCCTAAATTTCTAGAGAAGAGCCTAAATTCCTGGAGAAGAATTCCTAAATTCCTAGAGAAGCAATCTTAAATTTCTATAGAAGAAGATTCCTGAATTCCTAGAGAAGGATTCTTAAATTCCTGTAGAAGAAATCTTAAATTTCTATAGAAGAAGATTCCTGAATTCCTAAAGAAGGATTCTTAAATTCCTGTAGAAGAAATTCTAAATTCCTAGAAAAGAAGAGTGCTGAATTCCTAGAGAAAAAGTCCTAAATTACTAGAGAAGAAGAGTGCTGAATTCCTAGAGAAAAAGTCCTAAATTCCTAGAGAAGAAATCTTAAATTCCTAGAGAAGAGCCTAAATTCCTAGAGAAAAAATCCTAAATTCCCAGAGAAGAATTCCTAAATCCCTAGAGAAGAATTCCTAAATCCCTGTAGAAGAAATCCTAAATTCCTAGAGAAGAGCCTAAATTCCTAGAGAAAAAATCCTAAATTCCCAGAGAAGAATTCCTAAATCCCTAAAGAAGAATTCCTAAATTCTTAGAGAAGAAGAGTCCTACATTCCTAGAGAAGAAATACTAAATTCCTAGAGAAGAATTCCTAAATTCCTGTAGAAGAAATCCTAAATTCCTAGAGAAGAAATCCTGAATTCCTGGAGAAGAATTCCTGAATTCCTAGAGAAGCAATCTTAAATTTCTATAGCAGAAGATTCCTGAATTCCTAGAGAAGGATTCTTAAATTCCTGTAGAAGAAATTTTAAATTCCTAGAGAAGAAGAGTGCTGAATTCCTAGAGAAAAAGTCCTAAATTCCTAGAGAAGAAATCTTAAATTCCTAGAGAATATTTCCTAAATTCCAGGAGAAGAAATCATAAATTCCCAGAGAAGAAATCTTAAATTACATGTGACAGCAGCTCATAGTCAGACTGGAATCTGTCCTGTATACTGGAAAACTTCTGCCCAAGCAGGGTTGACAAAGTCTCAATGGCTGAGCGTGTTCTGTGGCGTTAATGGGCTGTTTATTCTCTGCTGGGCGTTCATGGCTCATTTTATAATGACAGTCGTATCATGTACTAGCCGACCCCACCCAAGATTCCACCTAAACCTGATACATTGTTTATGTGTGGATGTGGATATGTCTGGAACCCCAGCAACAAGAAGACCACATCTAAGTTTTCAGCTCATCCTCCACTCAACCCCACTGGGAGTCTCACTTTTTGTGCAGCACTTTTGTAGTGTAGAATAGTAGAATACAGGTGTGTAATCCCATGAAAAGGATGTATGGGTTGAACTAGGTGCTGATATGGCTCTGCAGGGGCCCCTCTGGAAAGAGAAGGTAGGTGGTGATTCAAGTCACCACCATGTACACAACACTGGAAGGCAGTTTTGAGTGGGCTGATCATTCTAAGCATCATCTTTGTTACTTTTCGTTCAAAATGAAAATGTCTTAGGCTGGGTTCACACTTCGCAAATCGGGAATGCCCTGCTCTCTTTTTCCATTTTTTTTTTTTTTTTGTGTGTTTTTCACAGGTAAGCCAAGCATAGGGCAGCCCATTCACTTTAATGGTTAAATTGCTGAGTGAGTGACCCCCTGTGGTCAGTGTGCAGAGGGGAAGCTGCTCAGCACAGGACCTGGAAGATCACAGTGATGATTGTAGTAGTGCTGACTACTACAGTGATTGTCCGCTTCTCCAGCAGTCCATCAGATACTTACACTCTTCCAAGCTTGACCTATGTAACTACCGTATGCAATTAAAATCATAAATGGAGTTTAGCATTAAAAGGTTATTAAAGGTTTGGATTTTTTTTAAATAAAAAAAATAAAAACATGTTATACTTACCTGCTGTGTGTAATGGTTTTGCACAGAGAAACCCCAATCCTCTTCTTCTTGGGTCCCCCAGCCGACTCTCCTGGTTCCTCCTCTTGACCAGTGCCCCCAATAGCAAGCCACTTGCTATAGGGGCACTGGTGTGTGCTCGCTCCTGAGCCCTGCTCTATGCGTCCAAAAGACATAGAGCTGCAGCTTAGCACCGCCACCCGTTCTCTCTCCTCCTTGGCTCACTGGCTGTGATTGACAATGAGGAGAGGGAGTTCCGGTACAGCCAAGGCTCTCATGCAGATTGATGGATCGAGATGGGGCTCAGGTGAGTATTGGGGGGGCTGTGGGGGGAGTTGCACCAAAAAAAAGGTTTTTGACCTTCATGCATAGAATGCATGAAGGTCAAAAACCTTCAGCCTTTACAACCACTTTAAAGAGGAGCGCCAGTCGTTTTTGTGTTTCTTAAAAGTCAACAGCTACAAAAAGTTTAGCTGCTGACTTTTAATGAACACACACACTCACCTGTCCCAGGATCCAGCGATGTGGCCACCCGAACCATCGACTCTCTCCCTCTCCTCTCCCCGGTCCCGGCATTACAACTATGGGCACCTGGCTATGACAGCTTGCGGCTTTACAGCCAGGTGTGCACTGCGCATGCATGAGTCACGCTGCACCTCCTGAATGGTCGGGCAATCTTCTGGGACCTGTGATGTGTTCCAGAAGAATACAGGGAGCGAGGGGGAGAGAATAACTTCCACTTGGATTGCCTAGGAAGTGGGAGCAGGAAACCTGTCAAAACTAAGTACGCACCCCCCCCCCCCTAAAAAATGACATGCCAAATGTGGCATAGGAGGGGGGAGGAGTGCTTAAAGCTTAACTTCCCCTTTTGAGTGGCGCTCCACTTTAATTTCCTGTTGTGGAGCGACAACACACTGCATTTTTTGTGGTGGTGTCAGCCCTGCCCACCACTCAATCCATCCCACTGTCTTCATCTCCAAGATGTAGGCCCTCACTGACTGTCTGAAAGAATCAACAAGTTTTTTGAAACCTGTTTTATTTACCTAGAAAAAAGAGAGAACAAATTATTTTATTGGTATATATAACTCACCAAAGGGAGCAAATAAGAGAAGTTCAGTGTTTGAGTTTCCATCTACTTTAGCTGCTGCATGGAAGTGAGAGGTGAACGATGAGCGGTGTGCAGTGTACAATCAGTATGGGGTAATCTAGTATAATCATTAGTGTCTTATGTTTACTATACTGCTTTGTGTTGTTTTCTTTCCATTATTGGCTTTTCTGTCTCCGCTCTGCTTACTTTACCAGGCAGATCCTGTTCGTCAGGAGCTCATTTGTAATCTGTCATAGGCAGTGCGTGACTGTGAATGTAGCACTCCAGCTAGACTGAGATCCAGTGGCGGCCCGTCTAATGGGGGCGCAGGGTCCCCCCATCCATGCGTCCGGCCCCCTAATCTACATGCAGGGTGCCGGGACATGGATTCCAATAGGGGATTTATTAATTTTTTTTTGAAGCACGTGATTAGAGCCAGAGACTCTAATAGGCTTCAAAAAAGGGTGGGCTCGGGGGGCGGAGAACTGCGCCCTGAGCCCACCCAGTTCTATGACAATAGCGAATGAATATTCGCTATTATCACACTGATTTTACTCCCAGCCAATCAGGAAGCGGGTCGTGAGACCCCTTTCCTGATTGGCTGAAAAGAAAAGCAGTTTTACTGGCCACTAGTCAGGAAGAGGGAGGAGCCGTATGGCCGGAGGAGACTCACAGCCGCTCAGGGAAGGAGCAGGTAAGGATGCTGGCTGTCCGACTGGACAGCCAGCCAGCCGTCTGTCCCGGGAGGGGGTGGTAGATATGATTGCCAGCTGTCCCACTGGGGGGGGGGGGTGTTGGTTTTGCCACCCCCTCCCAAATGCAACAGGCCATTGTCTCCCAAATGGCACCGCAGTGTTGACTTATCGAGAACAACAAGTGGCCAAAACCCTACCGACCAAGTAAGGTGTCAGCCCCGGTCCCAGATGAGTTGTCCAAATATATGAGAGTATTACCAGGCATCCATAGTACACTGCATCCCAAAAGTATTCACATCACATTTTGTTAGGCTACAGCCTTATTCCAAAATGGATTAAATTAATTATTTTCCTCAAAATTCTAGAAACAATACCCCATAATGACAACCTGAAAGTAGTTTGTTTGAAATCTTTGGAAATGTAATAAAAAAAAATCAAAAAAAAATCACATGTACAGCATCTCCAAAAGTGAGTACACCCCTCACATTTTTGTAAATATTTTATTATATCTTTTCATGTGACAACACTGAAGAAATGACACTTTGCTACAATGTAAAGTAGTGAGTGTACAGCTTGTATAACAGTGTAAATGTGCTGTTTCCTCAAAAAACTCAACACACAGTCATTAATGTCTAAACCGATAGCAACAAAAGTGAGTACGCCCCTAAGTGATAATGTTCAAATTGGGCCCAAAGTGTCAATATTTAGGGTGTCAATATTTAGGGTGGCCACCAATTTTTTTCAGCACATTCTTAACCCTCTTGGGCATGGAGTTCACCAGAGCTTCACATGTTGCCACCGGAGTCCTCTTCCACTCCTCCATGACGACATCACGGAGCTGGTGGATGTTAGAGACCCTTAACCTTTCGTTTGAGGATGCCCCACATATGCTCAATAGGGTTTAGGTCTGGAGAGATGCCTTGCCAGTCCCTTCACCCTTACCCTCAGCTACTTTAGCAAGGCAGTGGTCGTCTTGGAGGTGTGTTTGGGGTCGTTATCATGTTGGAATACTGCCCTGCAGCCCAGTCTCCAAAGGGATGGGTTCATGCTCTCCTTCAGTGTGTCACAGTACATGTTGGCATTCATGGTTCCCTCAATGAGCTGTAGCTCCTCAGTGTCGGCAACACTCATGCAGCCCCAGACCATGACACTCCCACCACCATGCTTGACTGTAGGCAAGACACACTTGTCTTTGTACTCCTCACCTGTTTGCCACCACACACGATTGACACCATCTGAACCAAATACGTTTATCTTGGTCTCATCAGACCAAAGGACATGGTTCCAGTAATCCATGTCCTTGGTCTACTTGTTTTTAGCCAACTGCTGGCTTTCTAGTGCATCATCTTTAGAAGAGGTTTTCTCCTGGGCAGCAGCCATGCAGGCCAATTTGATGCAGTGTGCGGTGTATGGTCTGAGCACTGACAGGCTGACCTCCCACCCCTTCAACCTCTGCAGCAATGCTGGCAGCACTCATACGTCTATTTCCCAAAGACAACCTCTGGATATGACGCTGAGCACGTGCAGTCGACTTCTTTGGTCAACCATGGAGAGGCCTTTTCTCAGTGGAACCCGTCCTGGAAAACCGCTGTATGGTCTTGGCCACCGTGCTGCAGCTCAGTTTCTGGGTCTTGGCAATCTTCTTATAGCCTAGGCCATCTTTATGTAGAGCAACAATTCTTTTTTTCCAGATCCTCAGAGAGTTCTTTGCCATGAGGTGCCATGTTATAATTCCAGTGACCAGTATGCGAGAGTGAGAGCAATAAGACCAAATTTAACACACCTGCTCTCCATTCACACCTGAGACCTTGCTAATTTTGTTGCCAGTGGTTTCGACATTAATGGCTGTGTGTTGAGTTACTTTGACTGCAAATTTACACTGTTATACAAGCTGTACACTCACTAGTTTGCATTGTAGCAAAGTGTCATTTCTTCAGTGTTGTCACATGAAAAGAAATAATAAAATATTTACAAAAATGTGAGAGGTGTATTCACTTTTGTGAGATACTGTATATAAGTAATCACAGCCTTAGCCATGATACACAAAATTGAGCTCAGGTGCATCCTGTTTCCACTGATCATCCTTGAGGTGTTTCTACAACTTGATTGGAGTCCACCTGTGGTAAATTTAGTTGATTGGACATGATTTGGAAATGGCACACAACTTCTATATAATGTCCCACTGTTAACTGTGCATGTTAGAGCACAAACCAAGCAATGAAGTCCAAGGAATTGTCTGTAGACCTCAGAGACAGGATTGTATTGAGGCACAGATCTAGGGAAAGGTACAGAAACATTTCTGCAGCATTGAAGGTCCCAAAAAGCACAGTGGCCTCCATCATCTGTATATGGAAGAAGTTTGGAACCACCACAACTCTTCCTAGAGCGGGCCGCCCGGCCAAACTGAGCGATCGGGGGAAAGGGGCCTTAGTCAGGGAGGTGACCAAGAACCCAATGGTCACTCTGACAGAGCTCTAGCATTTCTCAGCGGAGAGAGGAAAACCGTCTAGGAGTACAACCATCTCTGCAGCTTTCCACCAGTCAGGCCTGTATGGTATAGTGGCTAGACGGAAGCCACTCCTCAGTAAAAGGCTCATGACAGCCCACCTGGGGTTTGCCAAAAGGCACCTGAGGGACTCTTAGACCATGAGAAACAAAATTCTCTGGTCTGATGAAACAAAGATTGAACTCTTTGGCCTGAATGGCAAGTGTCATGTCTGGAGGAAATCAGGCACTGCTCATCGCCTGGCCAATATCCTCCCTACAGTGAAGCATGGTGGTGGCAGCATCATGCTGTGGAAATGTTTTTCAGCGGCAGGAACTGGGAGACTAGTCAGGATTGAGGGAAAGATGAATGCAGCAATGTACAGAGACATCCTTGATGAAAACCTGCTCCATATCACTCTGGACCTCAGACTGGGATGAAGGTTCATCTTCCAACAAGACAACGACCCTAAACACACAGCTAGGATAACAAAGGAGAGGCTACGGGACAACTCTGTAAAGGTCCTTGAGTGGCCCAGCCAGAGCCTAGGCTTGAACCCGATTGAACATCTCTGGAGAGATCTTAAATTGGCTTAGCACTGAAACTCCCTATCCAACCTAATGGAGCTTGAGAGGTCCTGCAATGAAGAATGGGAGACACTGCCCAAAAATAGGTGTGCCAAGCTTGTCGCATCATACTCAAAAAGACTCAAGGCTGTAATTGGTGTGAAAGGTGGTCAAACAAAGTATTGAGCAAAGGCTCTGAATACTTATGTACATGAGATTTTTTTCCTTTTTATTTTTAATAAATTTGCAAAGACAAACTTCTTTCACATTGTTATTATGGGGTATTGTTTGTAGAATTTTAAGGAAAATAATAAATTGAATCCATTTTGTAATAAGGCTGTAACATAACAAAATGTGAAAAAAGTGAAGGGCTGTGAATACTTTCTGGATGCACTGTCTCCCTTACTCAGGGCTGGCCCAAGACATTGTGCTGCCTGGGTCCAAGAATGAAATGCTGCCCCCCCTTCCCCCAAAAAAATTCACGCCCAACAAAAGGCCCCCACATTCTATAGGACTATGAAAGCAGTCAGAGGGGTGTGAGTGTGTACGGAGTGACAGCAGGAGCAGGACAGAGCAGTAGACACTGGGCAGATGAGCGCACCAGGCTTTCTCCTGTCTATAGTGCCACAGTGCCCTGCAGCTTTGCGGGCATGGTACAGTACAATGCAGTGCTGCAGGCATAATAAAGAAGAATGCAGGGCTGTAGGCATGGTACAGGAGAATGCAGGACTGCGGGCATGGTACAGGAGAATGCAGGGCTGCGGGCATGGTATAGGAGAATGCGGGGCTGTGGGCATGGTACAGAAGAATGCAGGGCTGCAGGCATGGTGCAGGAGAATGCGGGGCTGCAGGCATGGTGCAGGAGAATGCGGGGCTGCAGGCATGGTGCAGGAGAATGCAGGGCTGCGGGCATGGTGCAAGAGAATGAAGTGCTGCGGGCATGGTAGAGGAGAATGCGGGGTTGCGGGAATGGTACAGGAGAATGCGGGACTACGGGCATACTACAGGAGATGCAGTGCTGCGGGCATGTACCATGCCGGCAGCACTGCATCTTCTGTAGTATGCCCGCAGCACCGCATAATGGCATGTAGTGTGGCTGTGGAGCAGTCTCACTTACCTGTTCCAAAAGGCGCCTTAGGATTTAAAAATTGCGCCGCCCTGCGCCAACACGTCTCCGCGCATGCACCGCCGCCGCTCGGGAAAGCCCGTACATGTTCGGCTATTCACGGACCATTTTTTGACTCAAGTATGAGCCGAAGAAGAAAAGAGGCGGCCGGGGGCCGCCCCTCTCTAAGTGCCGCCTGGGTCCGATGGTCCCACCGGGTCCCATGGTAGGGCCGGCCCTGCCCTTATTTCATATTCACTGAGTGGTCTAGAACCTAGACAAGTGAGGCCTGATTTTATTGTACAGTTGTCAACCATTAATTCTACAGTTTTTTCTCAATAGAGTATCTAAGGTCCTTTATTATGTAGTTGGTCAACATAAGAAGAGCTTTACCTGCCCATCCAAACTTTGCATGTAAACCATTCATTGTGAAAACCACCCAATCACAGTGTACAGTAAAGCGTCACGCACATACCGTACAATGTGATGTGTTGGGTTTTGATAATAGTCATGTGCTTCTTTCATCCATTGTAGAACAGTGGCAGCCCATTCAGAATGTGTGAGCAGCTTTAACGCAATGCACATGAATGCATGACATAAAGTGGGTGCGCAAATGCACTGCAACGGATCATCTTAATGCGAATGGGCCCTCAATCTAATGCAAAATCAGGATATTGTTTTTAAATGACGTGTTACTGAAATCATTAGGTATAAACAATCAATATGTCCACCTTGTTTCTTTGAAATGAGAAAGCAGCTAACAGAATATAGTAGTGGTCACCTAAATTAATATTGTGCTCAGTGTAAAGTGCTGCATGAATGGCTGGCACTATATAAATCCTGTATAATAGTAACAATGCGCATCCTCTCTATGCGCATGTAAAACACAGTTTATATTGAGCAGAACATTGGAAGAACCTATTACAAACTAGGAACTCATCTGTTTTGTTTCCTGGTTCACATAAAAGATGAGTTGGGCTCAGTCCAAACTCTATCCAAACCCAGTTCAACAGAACCCACGGGAAACTGTCACATGATCGCATCCCTGCTGGCAGTTTTATCCTAAGAGCATTAAAGGCCCCCGGGCAATGCAGTGCACTGGGATCCCTGCCTACACAATCACCAACGAGAATAAAAATGCAAATTATCGATAAGGCAATATTTAATGGTACAGCAGTGCCAGGCTAATGAAAGCTTTCAAGATTGGTGGCTGGGCCCGGTGAACACACACAGACGGGAGTATAATGGTAGGGTGGCCGTCTGCTCTTCTCTTCCTTATTCCTTGTACATGAAGCCTGTTAGCAGCTTGTTTAAAGTGACAATCAGCACTCCCATTAGGATTTGTGTATAACATTTCCAACCAGGATCTGAATTGCACTTTAAAGCTTTATTTTTATTATACAGGATTTTTATGGTGCCAACAGTTTGCACAGCGCTTTACAATATAAAGGGGAGCAGTACAGTTAAAACATAGTTCAATACAGAAGGAATAGGAGGGCCCAGTCATGGAGCTTACAATCTAAAGGGAGGGAAAGGCAGTACAAAAGGCAATAGCTGCAGCAGGTGATCTACAGGAGGTGACTCAAGTACAGTTTTTTAGGAGGAGGTGGGGTAGGCTTCCCTGAATAAATTTGTTTTCAAGGATTGCCCAAGGGCAGACAGGGTAGGAGCCAGGCCTGGACTGGCCATAGGGCAGACCGGGCATATGCCCGATGGGCCGAGGCCTCCGCTCCGGGCACATGATTGTCACTAGTGTAGTGTCCCTCCGCTCCGATGCCGGTTGTCGCTTGCCTCTCCGCGGCCGATTCCGCGGAGATGGCCGGCCACCGCATTACCGCCCGCTACTGCATATTCTTCTGGCCGCCCGCCCCGGGGTACTTCTGCTTGTCGGGACGGGAAGAAGAGGGAACAGTGTCTCTGGCTCTGCAGCCGCACGCACCGCAGACAACAACACACCATCCAAGCCAAGGCCGGCTGCAAGGTAAGGAAAGTACATCCCATCCCTCCCACCGCCATCCCTCTGCCTGATCCCATCTCTCCCACTGCCATCCCTCTACTGGATCCCACCATCTCTCCCACCTCCATCCCTCTGCCTCATCCCATCTCTCCCACCGCCGTCCCTCTGCCTGATCCCATCTCTCCCACCGACATCCCTCTGCCTGATCCCATCTCTCCCACCGCCATCCCTCTGCCTGATCCCATCTCTCCCACCGCCATCCCTCTGCCTGATCCCATCTCTCCCACCGCCATCCCTCTGCCAGACCCCATCTCTCCCACCGCCATCCCTCTGCCTGATCCCATCTCTCCCACCGCCATCCCTCTGCCTGATCCCATCTCTCCCACCGCTATCCCTCTGCCTAATCCCATCTCTCCCACCGCCATCCCTCTGCCTGATCCCATCTCTCCCACTGCCATACCTCTGCCGGATCCCATCCCTCCCACTGCCATCCTTCTGCCTGATCCCATCCCTCCCACCGCCATCCCTCTGTCTGATCCCCCCCCTCCCATGAGGCAGTGGTGATGGGGGGATAGGGATGACATCAGTAGCGGTGGTGGTGGGGATAGGGATGACATTAGTGGCAGTGGTGATGATGTTATTCCTATCCTTACCACTACTCCCACTGATGTCACCCCTATCCTCATCATTCCCACTGATGTCATCCCTATCCTCAACACCGCCACTGATGTTATCCCTATCCCAACCACCACTGATGTTATCGCTATCCCCACCACCACTGCCACTGATGTCATCCCTATCCCCACCACTGCCACTGATGTCATCCCAATCCCCACTACCACTGATGTCATTCCTATTCCCACTGCCACTGATGTAACCCCTATCCCCACCACCACTGCCACTGCTGTCACCCCTATCCCCACCACCACTGATGTCACTCCTATCCCCACCACCACTGCCTCTGATGTCACCCCTATCCCCACCACCACTGCCACTGATGTCATCCCAATCCCCACTACCACTGCCACTGATGTCATCCCAATTCCCACTACCACTGCCACCGATGTCATTCCTATTTCCACTGCCACCGATGTCATCCCTATCCTACCACCACTTCTGATGTCATCCCTATCCCCACTACCATCACTGCTACTGATGTCATCCATATCCCCACTACCACCACTGCTACTGATGTCATCCATATCCCACCAATACCATAAGAAACTACATACACATTTTGGGGGCGCCTGTGAACAAAAACCTTGATTTTACTACATGTGTAATATATGACCCTGCACACTGGAATGAGGGCAATAATTATAGGATCATTATTCATGGTTAAAGCGGAGTTCCACCCTAAATTTATACTTACCTCCATCTTCTCGCTCCGGGTCACCTGAAAAACAAATGGATAATCGCAATTTTTTTTTTTTTTTTTTACTTACCTTGTAGAGAAAATATACTTACCTTACTTCCTTCTTCCTCCCCTCGGCGGCCACGGCGATTCGTCACTTCCTGGCTTTTGCAATGATTCCTGGGAGCTGAACGTCATCGCTCCCAGGAATCATTGCGCCTGCACCGGCCCCGACGTCAGTTCCAGGGCGCGCGCGTCATTCCCTTCTAAACAGCTTCTGGGCATGCCCAGAAGCTGTGGAGGGATGACGCGCGCGCACCGGAAGTGACGTCGGGGCCGGTGCAGTGCATCGTGGGCCCGAAGAAGAAGGAAGAGGACACGGAAGAGGATCGCGCTGGCTTCAAGCTGCCCACACCTGAGATGGCAGTGCTGGACAAGACATTTTCAAGGTAAGTATTTCTCCCAAAAGGTAAGTGCAACCCGGGACAGATCAGAGGCTAGCCATTGTGGAATGTGCTAGCCCTGACTGTCCCGGGGGTATTTTAATTAAAAATGTATAACCAGGGTGGAACTCCGCTTTAACTCTGAACTGATGACCTCTATGATCTTTAATAGCTTTGCCTATGGAAAATATAGGGTACTGAAATGTGTTGCTATTTTCGGGCATGCATAGTCTTAAGGTTTGACATGTTGGGTATTTATTTACTTGACACAAACTCATCTTTTATATTTTACCCAAAAATTGGGTAATATATTTTTAATGTACCCTAAAATTACCTGTTATCTCTTAGCCTGGATTCACACTAAATGCGGACTGCATCTAAATAGCAACCCGTCCATGCAAACAGATTGCGGAGTGTATGTTAGGTTAACGACACCCCGCAATCGGCTTTCAAAACACAGTGCGATTTGCAGAATCGGATCGCATGGGTGTGCAGGCTAAATATGACTATAAAACATAGAGAAACCGGTAGTTGTTCATCATTGGTCATTTTGTTTTAAAAAAAAAAATGGGCTTCTTAGCCTAAAATGCCCAGGCCTATTTTATGTCCCAGTCCGGGCTTGGTAGGAGCTGACCATACATACTGGAGTAGTGAGTTCCAGAGGATGGGAAAGGTTCTGGAAAAGTCCTGGAGGTGAGCATGGGAGGAGGTAACAAGGGAGCTAGAGAGCAAGATGTCTTGGGAGGAGCGTAGAGGACAATTTGGGTGATATCTGCAGATGAGGATGGTGATGAAACTGGGATGGCCAAGTACATTGTGGTTAGTATTTTAAATTGTATACGTTTGGCAGGTGGAAGCCAGTGAAAAGATTGTCAGAGAGGGGCAGCAATCACGGATCGGTTAGCAAGGTAAATAAGTCTAGCAGCAGCATTCATAATAGTCTAAAGGGGGAATAGCCTGTGCAATGGTAGGCTAGTGAGGAGGGAGTTGCAGTAGTCAAGGCGGGAAATAACCAAGGAGTGAATAAGTTGTTTTGTGGCGTTGTTAGTCAGGAAGGGGCTAATTCTGGAAATGTTACGGAGGTTATGACGGCAAGATATAGCTAGTGATTGAATATGGGGCCGAAGAAGAGGTCAGAGTCCATGATTACACCCAGTACCCTAGCATGAGTGTAAGGACCAATAGTTGTGTTGTTGATCTCAATGGTGAAGTCATGGGGGGGGGGATGAAATATTACAAGCTCAGTTTTAGAAAAAATTAGTTTGAGGAAGTGGTGTGACATCCATACTGATATGTCACTGATATGTCGAGGGGATGAGCTGGGGAGTAGAGAGATAGATCTGGCATAGAGGTGGTATTGGAAGCCATGAGAGGTCATCATCTGGCCCTGGCAAGAGGTGTAGTGAGAGAATAGGATGCCCAAGTACAGAGCTTTGGAGGTACACCAACAGAAAGAGGAAGAGGAGCAGAGGAGATGGTGTGAGGCTAAAAGTGTGCTGAGATAGGTAAGCTAAGAGATAGATAGCTAGGAGGAGAACCAGGAAAGAACAAAGTCACTGAGGCCAAGGGAGTGGAGTTTATTGAGAAGAAGCGGGTGGTTGACTGTGTCAAAGGCAGTGGAAAGGTCTAACAGTATAAGTATGGAGTAATGGGCATTGATTTTAGCGGTTAGTAGGTCATTAGTGAATTTTAGTAGGGCAATTTCTGTGGAATGTTGTGGTGGAAGCCAGACTGTAGGGGATTAAGAAAGTGGTTGTCATGAGGTAGCAACTCATACAGTTGTGGACAAGGCGTTTAAGCGGGTGGTGTTCAGTGAGGTTTTTTTAAGTATGAGGTAACCAGGGCATATTTGAGTGGGGAGGGAAAGGTGCCAAAGGAGAGGGAGAGGTTGAAGAATAAGATAAGATAGAGTATAGGATAGAGCAGGAAGGGGGTCATAGTAATTGTGAGGGGACTGGGTCTGGGGGACAGGTGGTGAGGTGGGCCTCAGAAAGGAGTCTGGCAACTTCTTCAGTGGTATCAGAGTCAAAGGAGAAAAGTATGATGTTGGGCCTGTTATGTTAGTTGGAGAAGAAAGCTGGACACTGGATATCTCGTCACCAATTGTGTTGATCTTGTTTTTTAAATGACTGGCACTAAGCAAGTTGGTGAGTGAAGGCAATGTGGGATTGAAGTAAAGAATTAATGGTAGAAAAGGGTTGAGAGTGTTTTGATGAGAGTGGTGTGATAGGTTTGTTTAGCAGCGTGAAGGCAGGAGTTGTATTTGACAAAGGCAGATTTGTAGATGGTGAAGTCTTGCAGGGATTTAGTTTTACACCATGCTCATTTAAAAGCACGACTGCATCTCTTCAGACTTCTGGTTTCGTCTGTTTGCCAAGGTTGTAGCAGGTCAGTGTAAAGAGAGAAGCAAGTGGGTCCAGGGAGAATGACAGTAAGTTTTTGTAGCCAGGTTTGAGCAGGAAAAGGCAGCGTTTTTATCATAAAGCTAGTCAGTAGCGGAATTAAGAAGGGAAAGGTTGAGGTGGTAAGGGTTTCTACAGGAAAATGTTTGCAGGTTAGAGGCATGGCAGGTTGAAGACAGGGAGAATGTGAAACTGATAAGGTTGTAATCGGAGAGAGGAAAAGGCGTTTGCAGGGAATAAAGAGGTGGGAGAATATGAGGTCGAGGGTGTTGCCATTGGAGTAAGTGGTGGTTTATGTCCATTGTGTTAGGTTAAAAGAGGAGGTTAGGTTGAGTAGTTGAGAAGTGGTTGAGGTATTAACTTTGACTGGAATGTTAAGGTCACTGAGGATGATGGCAATTACTTAAGAGGAGAGAAAGTAGGGTAGCCATGCAGAGAAGTCAACGAGAAAGCGTGCCACTGGGCCAGGAGGCCGATAAATGACTGCTATCCTCAGACAAACTGGAGAACAAAGACAAATACAGTGCACTTCAAAAGAGCAGAGGGACAGAAAGGGAGCTGTAGGAAAAATTTGGAAGGCGCTTTGTGGGGAAAGTAGAAGTCCAACTCTGCGACCCCACTGAGTCTGGGTGGGTGTGTTCAGTGGAGGCCACCATTGGAGAGGCAGTCAGATTCCTGGAGCCAGGTTTTAGAAATAAAAAGTAAATTGAAGGAGTTGGGTGAGGAAAAGGTCATTGACAGAGGCAAGTTGGTTAGAGACCGGATGGGCACTTCAGAGGGCACACATGAGTGGGGGGCTGGCTCGTGGAAGCAGGGGAATTGAAAAAAGAGAGTAAGGGTTGCAGCTGCTGCCAGAGAAGGGAGACTGCGGGTTCTGAAGATGAGAGTTTGATGGTGGAGGGCCAGGGTTAGGGGAGATATCCCTGGGAGTTAGTTAGTAGTAGTAGGGTGAGGGTGGTGAGATGGGTTTAGAGAAAGCTGCTCGAAGCTTGCCGAAAGCTTTGCAAAAGCTTACTGTAATTTTCATAAAAGCTTGCTGTTCACTTTGCTCTTATACAAGCTGAAGCCTGGATGAAACAGGCCTTAGGCCCCATGCAGAGTGGGAGTTTATCCCTGGTGCATGAGGCTCCAAAGTTTAACTGTTGGCAGAAAGCCCAAGTGCATTGTCCAGTTCCACTGCCAGCAGCCTTTCAAGCTCTATCAGAGGCTGAAAGCTGATGTAGCTGAATGGGGCTGGACCGTGCACTGAGCAGTACTAACCTTTAATGCAGTATGTGCAAGAAGGCTCCATTTTGGGCATTTGTCCTTGGGCACATACTGCCCTAAACGTTAGTACTGCTCAGTGCTCCATCTAGCCACAGCAGCTTTCACCGCCTTTAACAGGCAGGCAGCAATAGGGCTGGATGGTGAACCCATGCCTTCCCCCCGCACCTAAACGCCAGAGCATCATGCCCCGGGGCTAAATTCCCAGTCTGCATGACACTTTGGCATTTTTGTAAAAACAATTTATGTTTTATGGGAACCCTATGCCTCCAGTCTATGGACAATGCAAATGATTCACTGAAAGATGGAGTTCCACTTCAAAAAAACTCCCCACCTCACACTATTTATTATTATTATTATTATTATTATACAGGATTTATATAGCGCCAACAGTTTGCGCAGCGCTTAACAAAATGAAGGCAGACATTACAGTTACACTACAATTTGGAACAAAAGGAATCAGAGGGCCCCTGCTCGTTAGAGCTTACAATCTAAAACACTACACACAAATATTGTACATTTTGTAGGTGTCTTGTGTTGACTTCATTTTCCCAAAATAATTATTCATCAAGGACACTGCTTGTGCTGCCTGCCGTACGGAAAAGAGCTACAAGGAGAATCTTCCATCTAGTATATGAAGACATAACACAAATGTACTAACTTCTATACACCAAATATATGACCCTTTTAGAAAAAAATGTCTGGAACACTATGTGTATGAATTTATTAAAAGGTATCTCAGAAAAAAAAAAAACATTGCGTGCATCTCTTTAGTATACGAGCATTTCCCATAATTTGTCTCTTAAAGAGGAAGTAAACCCTCCTCTGACACTTTTACCTATAGGTAAGCCTATGATAAGGCTTACCTATAGGTACTGCAAATATCTCCTAAACATGTACCGTTTAGGAGATATTTACATTGCATGCAGCCAGTGACGTCACCGTCGGCTCCCGCGTGCGTGCGCGGGAGTGACGTCACCGCGGCTCCAGCCAATCAGATGGCCGTATGCCGCGATCCCGGAAGACAGGCGACTGGACATGTCGCCCATCATACAGGTGAGCGGGCGGCACGGCGGGGGCTCGTTCTAAGGTAAGTATTTCATAATAAGCTGCTAGTATGCGATGCATACTAGCTCATTATGGGTTTCTCTTTCAGGTTGCAGCAAAAAAAAAAAGAAAGTTTCATGGGTTTACAACCTCTTTAAACAATCACTGCAAGTATAGAAGGATACCTGTTGACCCTGCCAGAATCCAGTGTGCCTCCAACATCTAGTGGTGCACTGAAATGCCAAGCCTGCCTGAGTTTACTCTGTTGAACTAAAGAACAACCCTTTCCCCTCCCATACCTACTATGGAGATGAAGGAGAGGTAGGTGAACTGTATTCCTAATGCTCTTCCCTCTTTTGGATAATTGTTGCTCCTCCATTGATATAGTACAATGAATGCTGCATGTACACAACAATACCTATTGATCTGCCAGAAATCCAGAATTGCGTTTCATTTTTTTCTTGCATGTGATTGGGTATTCTTTACAAAGTAAAGCTTCACCTCATTTGCCTTTAGTATATCAACTCCATGGTGTTGTCAGCTCATACAGAAAGTTGGAAGCCCTGGATTTCTGGGATATTAACTGGTATTTTATTATTTATTTATTATTACCGTTCAGCCTCACTGCCAGCAGCCTGTAAGGCTCCGTTCACATGTAGGCGTTTTGGGGCGTTTTTGGGGCGTTTTTCTGCTCTAGGATCAGCTCTCAAAACGCCCAACAAGACAAATCCTATTCATTTCAATGGCCCCTGTTCACATCTGAGCGTTTTGAAGCTGTATACAAAACGCCCAACGCTCAAAAAAGTACATGAGCTTCTTTTTGGGCAGATTACAGGCGTTTTCCATTGATCTCTATTGAATCTAAAAACGCCTGCACAAAAATCGCGGTAAAAATCGCGGTAAAATCGCGGTAAAAAACGCCGCAAAAATCGCGGTAAAATCGCGGTAAAAAACGCGCGAAAAACGCTACGCTCAGGTGTGAATGTAGCCTAAAACTCTATACCAGGCTGACAGCTGCTGCGCCTGGATGGTGCACCGAGCAGTACTAACATTTAGGGATTTAGGACAGACTGCTCTTTCCAGGCATTTGTCCCTGGGTCCATACTGTCCTAAGTACCGTTCGGTGCACCAACCAGCGGCAGCAGTTGTCAGCCTGGTATAGAGATTTACAGGCTGCTGGCAATGAGGTTGGACGGTGCACCTGAGCCTTCCACATGCACCTAAACACCGGAGTCTTCTCCATCAGAGCTAAATGCTCTATGTACATGAGGCCTTTAAAGTCATAAAACATGGGGAAATATGCATGTATTGCAGAGATGTACTGCATATGATTTTTTTTATTTTGCCCTCACAAGACTAGTCCCATTGATCACCATCTGATTTGCAAATAGTAGGACGAGATAAAGTGTCAATTTCTTTTTGCAGTTTAGAAAATGTCGGGAGCAGCAGTTATTTCCCAGTTTTATTCTTATGGTTTCTGTGCTTCACCCTGAATTTTCAGGTTTCATTCAAAGAAAGGGGCTTTATACTAGAACCCAGGAGATCCCATAGAGTTCTCCTAACTGCGGCCCTTTTCTTGCTTTTATCTGTCCCTTGGGGCACGGTTTCATCCACTGATACTAACAATGGGACACAATTTCTCCCAATTACACCAACAATGGGCCCCAATGACATCAATGATGGGGCACAATTCCTCCCGGCATAGGTGTGAGCAGCCTATTGCATTAGGCTGTGCACCCCAAATTTATTAAAACATGGATGGTAGGGCAGTAGACTTGTCAGTAGGGCAGAGGTTAGTTTCAGCGGGGCAGTGGACGGTGTCAGTAGATTTTTATTTTTATTATTTCATTTTTTTTATTATTTTTTACTATTTTTTTTAAGGAGCCCCCTTGGGAGGCTTTTGGTGAAATATCAGCAGGGGGAATCTGCACCATACGAGGTGATTAGAGTGTGCCCAGGCACATCCGGCACACCCCCTGCACACGCCTATGCCTCCCGGTTATACCAACGATGGGACACAATTACTCCCACTGAAACAAACAATGGGGAATTATTTTTTCCAACTGAATTCAGGACCTTTTTTTGCTCTCAATGGCCACAGTCTGGCCCCCCTAAAATCTAAAGGACAGTAAACTGGCTCTTTGTTTATAAAGTTTGGAGACCCCTGCCATAGAGCACTGACCTAAAGAAACTAATTCTAAACGGTGACTTTATTTTCAGACACGATCAAGCTGGGCAGCACAGTGACTAAGCGGTTAGCACTTCCACCTAGCAGCATTAGGGTCGCTGGTTTAAATCCCAACCATGACAATACCTGCCTGGAGTTTGTATGTTCTCCCTATCTGCATACCTCCCAACATTTGAACTTCGGAATGAGGGACACTGAAAGAGGAACAAAACCTGCGGGGTGCGTAGCGCACCACGGCAAACTGTGGGTGTGGCCAATCGCTTAGCAGCGGGAGGGGCTTAAGGGATAGGGTAAACAAAACCCAGACTTCCTAGTACTCATAAAATATGCTTTGATTGCTCAGCCTACCTTAAAGAAGAACTTCATTAAAATAGTCAGAGACTGCATAGCAACCAACAACTGTTGAGACAATGAAGACTTTGGTGAGAAGTATATAATGTACAGCATTATGTATATAGTGCAGGAGAGTGTAATGTACAAAATGCAGGAGACAGGAGTATGTAATGTACAGAATGCAGGAGACAGGAGTATGTAATGTACAGAATGCAGGGGTCGGACTCTGCACCATCCCCCCCCAGCTCTATACACCCCAAATGCCCACCCAGCTCCATCCACCCCAAATGCCCCAAGCAGCTCTATCCACCTCAAATACCCACCCTAGCTCCATCCACCCCAAATGCCCACCCTAGCACTATCTATCCCAAACACCCATCCAACCTCCAAACACTCCAAATGCCCACCCCAGCTCCATCCACCCCCCATCCAGCTCCATTCACCCCATATGCCCACCCCAGCTCCTCCATCCACCCCAAATGCCCCCAAGCTCCATCCAACCCAAATGCCCCCCCAGCTCCATCCACCCCAAAATGCCCACCCCAGCTCCGTCCACCCCAAATGCCCACCCCAGCTTCTTCCACCCCCCATCCACCCCAAATGCCCCCCCCCCCGCAGCTCTATCCACCCCAAATGCCCCCCCAGTTCCATCCACCCCCATGGCCCCCTAGCTCCATCCACCTCAAATGCTCCCCCCAAGCTCCATCCACCCCCCATGCCCCCCCCAGCTCCATCCACTCCCCATGCCCCCCCAGCTCCATCCACCCCCAAATGCCCCTCCCCCAGATCCATCCAGCCCCCATGCCCCCCAGCTCCATCCACCCCCCAAGCTCCATCCACCCCCATGCTTCCCCCCAGCTCCATCCACCCCAAATGTTCCCCCAGCTCCATCCACCCCAAATGCCCCCAGCTCTATCTGACCCTCATGCGCCCCCAGCTCCATTCACCCCAAATGCCCCCAAAGCTCAATTCACCCCAAATGCCCCCCAGCTCCATCCACCGCCCATGCCCCCCCAGCTCCATCTACCCCCCTCAGCTCCATCTACCCCCCCAGGCCCCCCTCAGCTCCATCTATCCCCCCATGCCCCCCTCAGCTCCATCTACCGTCCCATGCCCCCCTCAGCTCCATATACCCTCCTATGCCCCCCCTCAGCTCCATCTACCCTCCTATGCCCCCCTCAGCTCCATCTACCCTCCCATGCCCCCCCCCTCAGCTCCATCTAACCCCCATGACCCCTCTCAGCTCCATCTAACCCCCCATGCCCCCTCTCAGCTCCATCTACCTCTTGTGTATCATCTACCCCCCATGCCCCCCCTCAGCTCCATCTACCCCCATGCCCCCCCTCAGCTCCATCTACCCCCCCATGCCCCCTCTCAGCTCCATCTACCTCTCCAGCTCCATCTACCCCCCCATGCCCCCCATCAGCTCCATTTACCCCCCCCAGCAAGTAAGTATAGTAGTTAAAATCAGACCTCAGATCAGCCGCGTCTTGCAGAGTGGTGTGCTGATCCCCGCCTCCTCCTCTGTGTACATGAAAACACAGGAAGGAGGAGGGGCGGGTTCAGTGCACTCCACTCTGCCCTGTGTCCGAGGCAGCCGGGGACTGAGACTGGCTGACGTGTTGCTTGCGGCGTGCGGGAACCAAGCCACCTGCGCCGCCGTGAGCATTCCAGGACTCTGCCCTGAATCGCCGGGACGATCCCGGCGAGTCCGGGACGGTTGGGAGGTATGCCTGTGTGTGCATGGATTTCCTCTGAGTTCTCTGGTTTTCTCCCACACTCCAAAGACATGCTGGTAGGTTAATTGGATCTTGTCTAAAAATGACCTTAGTATGTGAATGAATGTGAGTTAAGGACCTTAGATTGTAAGCTCCTTGAGGGCAGGGACTGATATGAATGTACAATATATATGTAAAGCGCTGTGTAAATTGACAGCACTATGTAATTTCCTTTAATAAATAATAATAAACCTCTAGAGGACATTAACTTTCAGTATTATGATAAGGCAGATAACAGATGTGATTAGGTTTACTTTTCTTCTTTGGCAGTATGTTGAAAATGAAATACACATTTTGCCATACCTTTTATCAGGGCTGTCTTTAACATTGATTGGACCCTGTGCAAACATTTTCTTTGGCTCACCCAAATTCAATTATCAACTACAGTAATCCCCCGCTCCATCGCGGTTCAGTTTTTGTGGTCCCGGTAATTCGCGTTTTTTTTTGTAATGTTATTTTACTATATAAATCATTAAAAATGAAATATTTTTGTGTTTCCATAGCTCTTGCTCTGTCTCTTAGTATCTTTTATGTGTTTAAATGAGTTTCTATTGTTTTAAAAATGTGTTTAAAGACCTTAAAATGCTTCTAAACGTACAGTGACAGTAAAAAAAAAACATGCCTACAATGCATTTTAATAGGGTTTTTTTATTTCGCGGAATTTCACTTTTCGCGGCTGGGTCCGGAAAGTAACCCCCGCAATGGAGGGGGGTTTACTGTATTTGCAGACAGAGTGGGCTCAAGGGGCAGCTGCTTTGGGCCCCACAATAATGACTGGGCCCGGGGCAGCTTCCTCTTTTGCCCTGCGTTAAAGATGGCCCTAACCTTTATGGCCGTCCACCTAATATTGAGCAGGGTAATAGACTTTGGTCTTGTCAAGTACCTGATCCGAAGCCGGAGTGTAGAGAGGGCTCCCCTTGTGGCTAGGTGCAGAGCACCCCTGGAAGTGGGGCAGGGAGTGCTGTGCCCGTAGTAGCACGGGTTTCCGGCTGGGATGGCAAGATGGAGGCAGGAATCAGTTGGTGGTAAAGTCCAAGGCAGATCTGGAACACTTGGCAAGCCAGGCAGACGTGCTACAGGAACAGAAGTAAGCCGGGTAATGCACGGGAACACTGGTAAAGCGAAGTCAGGAGCCAAGCCGGGTCAGACACTGGAGAAGGCAGGAGAGAGTCCAGGAACACGCCAAAAGGTCAGGAGCCAGGGGTTCAAGAGTGTCAAGGTCAAGCAATCCGGGTCGGCAACAGGAAGGCAAAGATCAGTAAGCAAACAAGGCACAGGGAACACAGGAGGCTGACGATCATCCAGCAGCTAGTAACTGTAGCTGCTGGCTTTAAATAGGCCGTTTGGTGCCAAGCGCCATTAAGCACGGCGCACGTGTGTGCGCATTGGCGCCCGCACATTCCTGACTGTGTTTGCCCGGAATTGGCCACGCATGCGCATTTGCGCCAATGCGTGAATCCGCTGATTGGCCAAACTGTTGGTAGTTCCCTGACAGGTCTGCATATGAACTATGGCTGGGCTGAGGGATAGGCAGAGGAGGCAGCTGCCTTGGGCACTTTAGCAGGAGGGGGGTGCATGAAGGACTTGCCACCTACGCTGCTGCAGTAGTTTAAAGCTCATGGTGGGGGATGCACTTTGGCCCTTTGGTCTTTGGCGCTAAAGGACCCTCTCCTGGCACCAATATGAACTCAATTACTAATTTCTCTAGCTATTTACTAGCTATGATTATGGCCCGTTCTGAGTGGAAAAGTGTTAGCGCTGGGAACCACTATGTTTTTAACTGTGGCAAATAAAGATCTTGTTGAATTCTGAAGATGTGTGCCACTGCTATTAACTTACTTACTCATTTCTCATTACAAGGGGAGCAGGTAAGCGTTGAATGTCCATATTTAGGTTTTTTTGGTAGCTCCTTTGTTAATACAGAATGGCTATTTTGCATAGTTACACTGGTCCAGCTGGGACCAGAATAACCATCCATGCATCATACCTGGCTGGTGCCCATGGAAGCTGAAATTCACTGTCGTAGGTTCTTCTTTTAGAGTGATCTCTACTAGCTTCCAGGTCCTAAACCAAAAGGCTGTCCTGCTGCTTAGTTAACACAGGAGGTTGTTCTCTTGGCATGGGTGCCATTCAAAGAACATTTTGCATTTCTCAGATGCAATGAGGCAAAGCGTTCTCTAATTGGACAAAGTTGAGAGTGTGATGTCAACACCCTGCCTCTCCACCTCGTCCAATCAGATTAGTTTGCATTCATTGAGAAAAGTTCAGTGTTTTCTGAATGGAGCCTGTGCAGAGCCAGTGACCTCCTGTGTTTACTATGTAGCAGGGCAGCTGCTCAGCTAGTGGTGCCTACTACAGTGGTTTCCAGTTTTCCCGGGGATCCAGCAAGTATGGCACATGCATACTTACATTGGTCCAAGCTGCAGAAATAGCCATACCTAGACTTCAG